>NC_136809.1:9664168-9714168 GCF_951216825.1 Electrona antarctica | reverse complement strand
GGGTCAGCAGAGAGTAGGCCCAAACCGGCTACATATGGAATGTATGGAATTTTGACAGAAATATCCACCACATGTCGGCATGGCGATGACCTCCCCTGAGCCCGTGACGTCACGGCCCAACAGGAAAACGGGCCCGGGAATAAAGATACCATAACGACAACAATAGAGGGCTCGCTACTCAAGCCCAGTATTGTTATCATACACAATGCATATGAAAAGAATGCTGGTGTTAATGTTAAAATGTTGATCAGGGAGATCTCCAAATATGGGCATAAAAGGGACAAGAACTGACAGACAAAGAGATCTCCATATAGGGATTAAACTAAAGGGACAAGGATCTCCATATATGGGCATACAGAACACAAATCAGGGATCTTTATACCGGTGTGTGGGCATTAAAGGGACAAGGACTGACTGGAATTGAGTTTGTAGATCGGCAACGTTTGGCACAAAGCCAAGTATAAATCAGGCATTACGATGCAATCACAGCACGCCAAGATTAGTCTAAATCAACTGTAGATTTAGGGCTATATCTCGCGCGTAAAAAATGGCAAATAAGTTTAGGGATAAGGGATAAGGGTGGCGCAAGATGGAGCCCTACGTCGGCTAAAATTTTAGTCAACTAAAATTAAAACATTTCAGAACAGAATATCAAATGTGACTAAAATTAAATTGAATTATATTCAAAAGCTCTCAAGATTAACACCGTTGGGCAGTTCATGCCATATTAATTTATTTTATTTTTTATTTTGTATGATAAGAGTGCCCCTCACTTCACACGGGTGTGATTTATTTATTTATTTATGCATGCATGCTGTAAGCCCACCCTGACGTCCTTTAAGTTAACAAAACGATTATTTTGGCAGTTGGTGGTTTGTGGGAGTTGGTTTCATTTGTACAAACACTGTCAGAATTAAAATAGAAAGGCGCAATTCTGGGAAATTGCAAGTGGCTGCACCGACAACTTCAAGCTTTGAGTCTTGCTTAAGTACAGTATGATGATGTATTGACCCACATGACATCACAAGGACCCTGACTATAGTCAAAATAACGTTTATACGTAATACATAAATAAAGTCGGGAAAAAGTGTATACGGAATAAATAGTCAGGCAATTACTATAGTCTGGTTCCACACTAATAATTAACACCTTTACAGTCCCAGATGTAGCAGATATAATTAAACTAACACTTTTACAGTGTAGTTACAGAAGTGACACACTGGAGTCCCAGATGTAATTAAACAACATTTTCAGGCCTTCATTATCTAGTCTAATGTGGTCTCCATATATGGGCATGGTAAAGGCCCCACCGATAGCCCCTCCTATGTCCAGCTTTTGGTGTATGTGCAGTGTTTGTGTAAACACAAACATTGCGTAACACAAATATTGAAGACGAAGGTGAGGACGCAAATTCTGATTGGCTGGAATGAGATGATGTACGATGATGAGCGCGCCCCTCACTTCACACAGGCGTGATTTTTTTTCTTCTTTATTCTATACTAGAGCGGTGCCCGTTGGAGCCTCTACAGCGGTGCCCGTTGGGCACTGGCCTACTTGGAACGATACAAGTTGGAAATGCAAGCCCCACCCAGATATTATGTCTGTGTCCCTTTTAAGTCAGGCATGCCCAAATATGGAGTCTATGCAGACGGCCAGCTCCATATGGACACTGGGTAGGGGCCCAGTGTGCACTGCATCTTGTGGGTGGGTGGATTCATAGTTAGATACATACATTTTTGAGGGGCGCTAGCCCCTCCTATATACAGGTTTAATGTTTGTCTTTAGTTCAATGTTTGTTTTGTAAACGCCATTGACAATGAAGGGAACATTTACGTCATAATGTGCCTCATTACGTCATTGTCTCTTTATTGTTAATGGCGTTTAATGTTTGTGTTGGCACCGTTTGTTTTACATCACCATTACATCACCTAATCAACATGAGTTAGACTTTAATATATTAGCGCTCCTCACTTCACATGGCTGTTTTTGGAGGGTTCTTTAATTTTTATTACTTTTTCTTTTTTTTTGAGCGGCGCTCCTATGCACAGCTTTTTGTGTCTGGCCGTATGAGCACAGAATGTGCTCAGGTGATCGGCTGAGCATGGAATGTGATGTATGATGATAAGAGCGCCGCTCACTTCACACAAGTGTGACCCCACAAGGCGGTCGGTGAGCAGCTGTCCAGGTTTTGTTTAGTTTATTTGTTCTTTGGCTGAAAGCCAAAGAGGTCCTCTAAGAAGCCAATGGAACCACACTCTTCAGCTCAGCTGTACATTGTGGTTGCTGTCTGTTGGGAGCTCGGAAGGATAATGGGGTCCGTCTGGACCGGTGGGGTCCAGGATCCTCGCCGTCTGCTCCGGTAGATCCAATAGGCCTATCCCACAGCATTTCCCCGCCCCCTTTCCACGCCCCCTTTTGGAGATAGTGGTGTTATTTTTTTTGCGGTCCATAGGCTTCCATGTTAAAAGAGGTACTTCACAAGCCACAAACTACCGTTTTGTAAAGGTAAGGTTTATTCTACTTATTTGAGTTGTTATACCATTGTGTTTTCTTCATATTATTATCGGTCTTTGACATTTTAACATTAGAAAATGTACTTAGATTCTCCAGAAATGCCTAATGTTAAATGACACCACTATCTACCGGAAGTGGGCGTAGAAAGGGGGCTGTGAGATAGGCCTATAGGCCATGGTACCGGCCACTACCACCAGGACCAGCACCGTCACAACACACTCGTCAGTGTCGCCCGGCTGATGCCTGGAGGACTCGGGTCCAGGTAGCTCACGGCGATGCAGAGCGAAGCCTCCATTGTCTCGCCGTCGACCAGCGAACACTTGTACTCGCCGGCGCTGTCTCGCGTGACGGCCCTCAAGGTGTAACTGTCAGAGTTTTTTGAATATTCTAATAACAAAGGCACAAAATATTTTCAGATGGATGTATGTGGACAATTACATATTAATCTGGGGTTCCTTGACATGAAGAAATGTGGGAACAACTGGTTTAACCCTGTAACACCCAACGTTGCAATAATACAACATATTTTAATTAATTAATAAAAACATTTTATGTTCTTTTTTCACCTAAACGTCATCATTGATGTTCATTGCAATGCCATTGGTCATGATATTTGCATATAAATACCCCCCAGAGGCTGAAATTCACACAAATTAAAAATCTCTGGACCCTGAACAATTTTTAACCTTTGACCTTTAACCCTGATAAAAGTAAGTAAAAGAACTGTAATATATGTTTTTTGTGATCATTAGAATGTCTAGAACATGTTTTATTTATTATTGGTAAAGATATCCCCCAAATGTAAATTATGAATTTATTATTATTTTAATAATTATAAATGTGCATACAATTTGCAAAAAACTTTTATTTTTATTTTTTTTACATTATTTCCTCTGATAAATCCCAGTAGTAAAAAGTAGTAGTATAGGTTGAAATCTCTTTTTTGCAAGTAGAAATTAATCCGGGTTAAACATTACACTTTAGAATCAAGCCCAAAAAAACAACAACCAGGAACTACCAATAATGTATTTGCAAGTGACTTTACAGAAAAAAACAGTAGGCCTACTGTAGAGAGGGGTATTGGTTCCTGTTTTATATTGTAGCTTCAATTATTGTAGGCCTAATGTGTTTGTAAAGTGGTGCCTGAAATATGAAATGTAAATGGATTAAGTAACGATGTAATTGTATATAACATATGGGCCTTAGTTTGACTTGTTTAGATAATTGATATAATTACTGTGATTGTTCTTGGTATGACCCAGCTAGTTTAAAATGGTGGCTGAATCCGCAGACAGTCAGTTTAGTTTGGTCTAGACTAGGCAAGCTATATTGAGCAGCTGAGGAAGAGAGCTGTTGGGGCCCTTCATGGAAGGGTGTCTGTCGCCTGACGCCCGTTAAAGTAGTTACCTCAAGTTGCTATTCTTTTAGTGTTTTGCCTGTTATTTTTGATGTGCCTGATTTTTGGACAGTCCGTCACTGAATATTCTTGCACTGCCTGGTTGGTGTTTGGAAACTTTGGGTAAATAAAAAAAACAAAACAAAATGCATTCTTGGACAGTTCTTGTAGCCTTGGCCGGTCCGGTCAACCTTTACAGTGTTATTAGTGCATATAGGTAGATTGTTATCATTTTAAATGCAGCTTGGGTGGAGGTGGGGGGGGGGGGGGGGATGGGGCTCACTTGGTGTTGTAGTTGGCAAAACACTGGTTGAGGGGGTTATCTGCTGATTTCATCCATTCTTTCCTGAGCATGTTCTTGTGCTGTGCCAGCCTCATGCCAGGGTTCTCCATCTTAATGCGGGGCAAGTTGTCCTCCTCAAAGGCGGCGAAGGCCGCTTTCATCCTGCGCTCCGGGTGCCGCTCGAGCTCTTCGGGACCCACGCTGAGGACCGCGATGGCGTCCTCTATCGACCTGGCCTCCACCGAGCCCTCGTCGGGGACGATGCGGTTGACATTCTCTTCCAGAGGAAGTTCCAGGGGGCTTGGCTCTTCCCGTTTGGGCTCTGACCTCGTCTCCTGCTGTCGCTCGACACGTAGCGTCTCGATCTGAGCCTGGGTCACTTTACCTCTGGCGGGAAGGTGAGAGACGGGTCGCAGGGTTTTGCCCCCGAGCCTGGCACTCTCCTCGTCCAGGAGTCTCTGGTTCTCCTTCTTCCTCTCCAAGGCTTCGGTCCTCCTCTTCTCCCTGTCACCAATCCTCTGCTCCTTTCTCAGGACGTGCTTGTCATCGTCCTGCCACGAGGCGTCTTCTAACTCCTGCTTCTTGTGGGCGTCGGCCACTGCCTTTGCCTCAGCCTTGCGGGCTTTGGCTGCGACCGACTTGAGGTTCTCACCCTGGAACTTCTTGGCCCTCATTTTCTCAGCTAAAGGATAAAATAGTGTTGTTTTTCAGAGGTACTCTGTCAACCTCCTCTTTTGAGACAATCCTATGACGTATCTAAATGACATGGTGATGTCATACTTTTCCCTATTCTGTTATTAATTTACAAGATTCCATACTCTGGATAAAATGTCACCGAGTGCAGCCTTGCATGAAGGGATGTACGCCATCACCATGGAGATCATGCTGTCTTCGTTCTGCGGTGTCTGTCCATATGTCGGCACCTCGTCCCCGACAGCAGTGAGCCGCCTCATGTTGCGACGAGGAGCGGAGCCAGAAGCGTTAGAGGGGAAAGAAGAGGGAGATCTTGTGATGGAGGAGGGGGACACTGATCCTGAAGCCTCCATCACACTCTTGTCGATGCACGGCTTAACTCCTACCATGACGGACTCCCCGAACAACTTCCCGTCTTTAGACCGGGCTTTCCTGGCCTGGAGGACAGACTGGTAGTGCAGGTGCATCCAGTTACCGTCATTGGACATGGCATGTTTAAGGATGCTTCCGTACTGAGCAAACTGCTCTAAAATGTAGGCTGCCGATTCTGACGTGAACCCAAACACGGTGACCCAGGTTGGGTCCAGACGGTCATCCGATCTCAGGGCCTCCCCCTGGCTGTAGAATGGATCAAGCTGAGCAGGAGACATTCCCTGTCTGACTGAACTACTGTAGGACAATGGTGAGGATGCCCGGTGTCTCGACTGTGGAGACAGGAAGGGGAACGTCTGCTTGTGTGCACCGAGTGCAGGCAGAGGCATGTCGTCGTAGATGCTGCGGACGGGCGGAGCCCCGCTCCTGTTTCTGGGGACGGGATCGACCGCCTTAGGGGCGAGCTGAAAGCTTCTGCGTTGTTGTAACGAGGTGGGTGTGGAGACTGTGGACCGGCCGAATGCTCGTGGTTGGGGGCTAGACGGGGCGGGCGGGTCCCCCATGAGAAAACCAGGCAGGAACTGTACTCCATGTCCGGATTTTGGGGAGCTGGAACGATTAGGGGAGATGGAACTCAGACGTGTAGGGGAGAGCGAGCCCCGGCATGTAGGGGAGAGCGAGCCCGAGGGAATAGGGGAGATGGGTCCCAGGCGGGGTTGGGGGGAGATAGAGCCCGGGCAAGTAGGGGAGACGGAGTAGCCTCGCGTTATGCGATCACGTTTATGTATATCCATATCGTCCGTAGTAGACTTGCGTGGCTTAGTTTACAGTGAAATAATGATTCTGGGGGTTATTTCACCTGGTTAAAACAAACCAAACCTGTTTGGTGACGTCACGCTGCACGACACAGTATATATACTGTAATGGCTCGCCGATGACGTCTTTTCCACGGTGACGAGGTCATTATTTGCAGAGACGCCAGTTGAGAGTGTAAAAATCACACCCGTGTGAAGTGAGGGGCGCTCTTATCATACATCATCATAGATCACATTCTGTGCTCAGCCAATCGAATCATCACAAATGTGGTACACAGTCACACACAAAGCTGGGCATAGGAGAAAAGGGATCTTTTGTTAGAGGCATCGATCGGGGAGAAGAACATTTACAGATGGAGAGTTGTGAGAGCTGTGCTTTGAGTTTGGCCTGGAGGCTGGATGAAATGACCACTGAGAAGGAGTCCAAGGCGCCGGGTGCGTCTGATGACATACTGTACAAGATGGACATGCCGGCTAACCAATATGACCTGCTGTGCATGGAGGGCGTCGTCCATGGATTGAAGGTCTTCAAGGACAAGACGGAGGCACCTCGCTACAAGCATGTGAGGGACATTTCCTTCACGAAGGAGCGATATGACAGCTTCATTGAGCTGCAGGAGAAACTCCACCAGAACATCTGCAGGAAAGGGGCATTGGTTGCCATTGGAATGCACAACCTTGACACCATCTCAGGCCCCTTCACAGCGAAACCCCCTGGAGATATCCGCTTCAGAGCCCTCAACCAGACCAAAGAGCACACTGCTACCGAACTCATGAGCCTCTATAAGACAGACAGCCACTTGAGGCCCTATACCTTCACATCATTGAAGACAAACCAGTGTACCCAGTCATCTACGATAGCAACGGTGTAGTCCTGTCCATTGCATGCCTCCCATCATCAACGGGGATCATTCCCAAATCTCCCTGAAGACCCGAAACGTCTTCATTGAATGCACGGCCACAGACCTCACCAAGGTGAAGAGCATTCTGGACATAATGGTGAGCATGTTCAGCGCTACCGCTCCATCCATTTCTCAGGTCTCGGTCTCGCTCGGCCGAGGTTGGCGCGGAGGAGTGCGGAGGGACCACGCTCGGAGGGACCACGCTCGGAGAGCCCGGGCCGAGTCCCTGAGTCACAATTCACAAGGTTGTCCCAGGGCCGCGTGTCACTTTCCCTAGCTGACGGAAATGTTGAGACAGGCTGCCACAGGATATACAGATGCCCTCCCCTTTGCCCTGTGTTCCCGAGAAGACATAGCGGACAAGCTCGGAAAGATGATCTCAGAAACCCTGGCTGTTCACATCGCCAACGCCAAGACTGTAGAGTTCCGGGTGGTTATTTTCCTTCGAAAGGAAGTGTCTTATGCCGATTCTCTGTTGATGTACTGAATACATAGGACCACACTGGAAACAAATCCCTAGGAGTTTTCCTTTTAGCCTAAATGTCTTACCACTGTTGTTTACATGTCTAATAGACCATGTCCATGTCCTGGTCCATGTGGGAATTTGTCTCTCGAAAAAATGCAAAACTCAAGTTTGTGGTGTGAAAAAGATCAATAATAGTTACACATCCAAATATTGGCTGTGTATTTAGTTATAGCCATTATCTATGCAAATATTCTGCTTCTTTGTGCGTTTGCAATGGATTTGCATAGCATAGAAATGTTTGTCTAGCATACAAATAGTTGAGAATGAGATTAGGCTTTGGGAGAGAGTTGCACAAATAAGTATTGAACCGCCCTGGACCATATAGCATTTGCTTGATATTCCCATTTAAATACCAAGCAAGATTTAAAAGAAGAAAAAAATCAACAGTGGTCGCAGTTTTGCTTTGGGACTGAGAATACTGTGCCATTCAGTAACATTTGAATAGATTCAAATTGTCCACCCATGACTAGGCTACTCACATTACACTTCATTCTGAGGCAAAATATTCCCCATTCTCCAAAATGCACTAGGCTAGGGCCTCCCAAAAGCAGGGATCAAAATGCACTAGGCTAGGGCCTCCCAAAAGCAGGGATCAAAATGCACTAGGCTAGGGCCTCCCAAAAGCAGGGATCAAAATGCACTAGGCTAGGGCCTCCCAAAAGCAGGGATCAAAATGCACTAGGCTAGGGCCTCCCAAAAGCAGGGATCAAAATGCACTAGGCTAGGGCCTCCCAAAAGCACTAAATACACTAGGCTAGGGCCTCCCAAAAGCACTAAATGCACTAGGCTAGGGCCTCCCAAAAGCACTAAATACACTAGGCTAGGGCCTCCCAAAAGCACTAAATGCACTAGGCTAGGGCCTCCCAAAAGCACTAAATACACTAGGCTAGGGCCTCCCAAAAGCACTAAATGCACTAGGCTAGGGCCTCCCAAAAGCACTAAATGCACTAGGCTAGGGCCTCCCAAAAGCACTAAATACACTAGGCTAGGGCCTCCCAAAAGCACTAAATGCACTAGGCTAGGGCCTCCCAAAAGCACTAAATACACTAGGCTAGGGCCTCCCAAAAGCACTAAATACACTAGGCTAGGGCCTCCCAAAAGCACTAAATACACTAGGCTAGGGCCTCCCAAAAGCACTAAATACACTAGGCTAGGGCCTCCCAAAAGCACTAAATACACTAGGCTAGGGCCTCCCAAAAGCACTAAATACACTAGGCTAGGGCCTCCCAAAAGCACTAAATGCACTAGGCTAGGGCCTCCCAAAAGCAGGGATCAAAATGCACTAGGCTAGGGCCTCCCAAAAGCAGGGATCAAATGAACACCTCCAAAGTACCGTGAGCAGAATGTATGCATTAAAAAATATTTGCGAACGCAGTGAGCACTAACTATGAGACCTAGGCTACTGTAGCAGAACATGTCTGTCTGTCTGTCTGTCTGTCTGTCTGTGTGTGTCATGCTGTAACACCACCCGCCCGCCACCAGAGGGCGCAGCTGTATCACACAAAAAAAACACACACACACACACACAAAATCTTACAAAAAAAAGAGAACTTAAAAAACCCCTTAAAAAAGTACGTAATTTATTCTAATTGTTGTTGTTATTGCAATTTACGAGCTGCGTTTGCGCGTCTTACTTGTGATCTATATGTGCAAGTTGCAACGTATCGCGGTGCACGCCGCTGTACGACTGAGTATACCATCTTCCGGAGATGGCTGTAATTACAACCGTGCAGTCTGACATTGTCAATGTATTGACAATGCTATCCACACACACACGCACGCAAGCACACACGCACACACAAAACTGCCTGTCACTCGCAACCTATTACGCAACCAAGACAGTTTCATACAACAACCAGCTTTGTCTGTTTGTGTCTATGTATGTGTGTACCTGTACGTGTACCTGTACGTGGGACCCAAATAAATGAGCATGGTTACTATGGTCACTGACATTACGTCAGACCACAGCTGATCAGGCTATATAAGACCTTGCACCACTCAGTTCACACGGGTGTGATTTTTTATTTTGTAACTAGAGGTTCGGGCAGCCCTCAGACCCACTGCAGATCTGACCGACACGTCCACAATGGCATACATCCTTGTCCCTTTTATGCCCATATATGGATCATGTCCCTGGTGTCATCCAAGTGAGAACATCAACATCAGAATAGCATGTTGAAGTGTGGCAAGTGCTTTGTGTGATTTCAAAGTGTATAGGATGAACTGAGATTCATCAGACTATAATAATAGGCTGATGTATCTCAATAATGAAAATAAAACATATCAACGCATGGTTTTGAGGGATGAAATCCAATCTGTGTGACAAAAGGACCGACATGTCAAATGTCTTTGCAAGTGTTTTTCCACTTGAAGAAAAATGGGATCATTCAGACCTGTATGTACTATTGAAGCAAAAGGCATATTTGCACCGCCCAGGAACTGAGTACTTAGCATCATCATGGCACACAGAATCACATCTTCCTGTGTTTAAGAACCATTTGTTCTGTTGTGTAAAGGCGCTATACTGTATACATTTATTGGATGTATTATTATTTAGGTCAGTTTCAGTTTGTATACAGACACATTTGAATGCATGAAATTAAATTAAATGAAATGATTACTATATTTACCCAGAATATCTGGGCTAAGCTCAAGAACTTGTTTCCAGCCAGGCCCTGCTCATAGAACATTTCATCGTAGTGGTTCAATGCCTTGTTCAAGGGCACTTCAGCGGTGGTAATTTTAACGTGTCGGACCGCTGATTCGAACTGGCGACCTTCCGGTATCAAGACCGCTCCGCAATCCGTTCGGCCACCGCTGCCTGCATGCAGGAGTGCAAGAGGATGACTGCGCATCAGGCTGTACAATGTTCTCATTTTGCTCTCTGACCTACAATGTGGCGTTTGCATCTAAAGTCAATAGGCCTTTAGATGCAAATGCATACTCCAGTGTTAGATGATACGTACGGCGACCAGCAAACATTTTCATGAATAATTAAAGGACCACATTTTTAACATGTTTTCATATAATTGGTCCTCACCATTGCTCATTATAATTTGGTGCGATTTTTGTCTATCCGGTCTGTGTCTCAGAGTAGGGCAGTGAGTGGACAGTTCAGAAACCCGACTACCAGTGTCATCGATTGGGAATACAAGCTAATAGAAACTGCAGGCTTTCTATTGTTGGAACGTTAACATGCTCAGATAGAAGCCATTGTTCTCGCATTGACACTTTAACTGCTTAATACATTAATCTTTAACCCCCTTTGACTGCTGGTGTTTTTCACAAACGTTTCTAAAAGAAATCACACTTGTGTGAAGTGAGGGTCGCCTGGTAATGTTCGTTTAAAGCACTCTAAACAAACATTACAAGTCAAATAGACTTGGCTGCCATTCTATGTTGGTTTAAACCATTTTGGACGGGAACCCCTTTTGGTGTTTTAAACATGTCATCATTTAGCTATTGAAAAATAGCAGATCTACAAGCTCATAGCGCGCCACCGAGTGGCGCGCTATGAGCTTGTAGGTCTGCTATTTTTGAAAAATCGTGAAAACATTTATTTCAGAAAACTGGAGGATTTAGAATAATTCTTTTTAATATCGAGGTCAGGCCTAAATGGGTTAAAGTGCTCTAAATAAACATTAAAAAGTCCATAGACTTGTCTGCCACATGACGTAATTCCGAAAGCCAGACGTTGAAGGGGAGCTAGGTTATCATTTTTTAGACTGATGTTCTTGTTTTACTTATGTTCCTAGTTTACTGAGAGGCACTACTGGCATTTGATGTATGAGTTTGTTTAACTTGCTTACTGTAAGTCACTCCGGATAAGACTGTCTGCTACATTCCTAAATTGTATATTGCACTGTTTGGAACTATTGGTCTGCTCACTCTGCTGTTCTGACCGACTTCCCACTCGGCGAGTCACGCCCTCTGTCTTCAGTGATACCTATAGCAAAGTCAAGTCAGTACTACGTCGTCTGTATTGATGACATCAGGCTCTCCATATTTGGGCATAAAGGATACCCAGACAGACAGATACATAGGATACCCAGACAGACAGATACAGAGATCTCCATATATGGGCATAAAAGGAACACAGAGAGGAAAAGAGGAGATCTGCACACTGTTTGAAAAGCTCCCACAAAGATCTATTGATAACAGAGCGGCCAATGCATTACAACGTTTCGTCCTAACCGGCCATCGTCAGGTATACTGAAACAGAAGGCCGGTTCTCTCTTTCCTTTCATTGTCATTTTTTTGGATCCTGCACGCGTAATATTTGGATGTGCGTGCACCTCCTGACCAATTCATAAAAGGAGCACAGACAAGACATGGAGATAGATTTCCAGACGGAAAGACAGTTATAAAGATCTCCATATATGGACAAAAAAGGGACACAGGTATACATACAGATATGGAGATAGATTTCCGGACAAACCACCAATCTAAGCTACTGTCCACTCAGCACATCACTCACTTTGGGGATTGCATTCTGAGTGAGATCATCACAGGTGATTAGCCTAGTTTTACCAGAGCCCCGTTAGTGGCTTCCACCTCTCACGACGAGGACGTAGGGTTGGATTTTGAGAGGCATTTTTTTGTTATTATTGGGCTCCTTGGTGGGTCACTGAGTAAGAACAGCTGAGAGTTTGAGGTACTTCACTGTATATACAGTATCATGGTATTACTCGGTGAGCCACCGCACCCAGGTGTTTTTTATTGTTTAACATGTTTATTGTTTTATGTTATAGAATAGAGTGTACATTTCTCTGATTCACATGGATTTAAAATATCCGGCCCATAATATAGTCTGGTCTATTTTTATTCATTTTATGTATTTATTTTTGGTCAATATATTATTGGCATGGCGTCATTACTGCCCCCCCCTCAGACGCAGCACCAGGTGAAGGGTGGATTCTTTCTGGATGTTGTAGTCGGACAGAGTGCGGCCATCTTCCAGTTGCTTGCCAGCAAAGATCAGCCTCTGCTGGTCAGGGGGAATGCCTTCTTTATCCTGTATCTTCGCCTTGACGTTTTCTATGTTATCACTTGGTTCAACCTCCAACGTGATGGTCTTACCAGTGAGGGTTTTGACAAAGATCTGCATTCCTCCCCTCAGACGCAGCACGAGGTGAAGTGTGGATTCCTTCTGGATGTTGTAGTCGGACAGAGTGCGGCCATCTTCCAGTTGCTTGCCAGCAAAGATCAGCCTTTGCTGGTCAGGAGGAATGCCTTCTTTATCCTGTATCTTCGCCTTGACATTCTCAATGTTATCACTTGGTTCAACCTCTAGGGTGATGGTCTTACCAGTAAGGGTCTTGACGAAAATTTGCATTCCTCCTCTCAGACGTAGCACCAGGTGAAGTGTGGATTCTTTCTGGATGTTATAGTCGGACAGAGTGCGACCATCTTCCAGTTGCTTTCCAGCAAAGATCAGCCTTTGCTGGTCAGGCGGGATGCCTTCCTTGTCCTGGATTTTGGCCTTGACGTTCTCAATGTTATCACTTGGTTCAACCTCTAGGGTGATGGTCTTACCAGTGAGGGTTTTGACAAAGATCTGCATTCCTCCCCTCAGACGTAGCACAAGGTGGAGTGTGGATTCTTTCTGGATGTTGTAGTCGGACAGAGTGCGACCATCTTCCAGTTGCTTTCCAGCAAAGATCAGCCTTTGCTGGTCAGGCGGGATGCCTTCCTTGTCCTGGATTTTGGCCTTGACGTTCTCAATGTTATCACTTGGTTCAACCTCTAGGGTGATGGTCTTACCGGTGAGGGTCTTCACAAAAATCTGCATGTTTGTGCAATTTGTTTGTGCAATTTACTGTGAACAGCAAAAAGAGAATTTAGAAGATTTGCTTCTAACTTATTCCCAGATCCTGTTATATGACCTGAAACAAACACTTTATTCAAACTAAAAGAAATCCATACACTGTCTCCCTTTTATTTAGGTGTTGATGTCACAGTGATGTCACAGTTATGTCCAAGTTCCTTGTATGGTTATTGGCTTAGAGGCTTTGCCAATGGCTACACAAAATAGAAATACTAGACTGGTGCACCAGCCTACTTGGGAACGATGTAAGTCAGGAACAATACAAGTTAGGAATTAATTATATTGTTATTATAAACAATTATTCACATATATATTTTTGCATACACCCAAATGACAGCACAAACACTAAAACAAAATCTTCAACAGGATATGTGAAAAAAAAACAACACACACATTACATACAATCTGTCGGTCCCTATTTTGCCAATATATGGAAACCCTGATGTCATCAATGGATGTGATCGGTCGGTTTGGCGGTTCTGATCAGATCTCCATAAATGCCTATATATGGGCATGTCGGTCGGAAGGGCGGTTCCGCCCATCTGACCGATTCGACGCCGGGAACCACACACACTCCTTCGGGTTCTCACCGATGCGCGTGCCCGAGTTTGAAGTCGGTCGGACTGACCGCTCACACATATACATCCGCAGTTATAGTAGAATAACATTGTAACAGTGTGGGCGCTCGGGGGTAAGATACCTGTCTACCGCCATGTAGTCTAGATGCACAGGGGGTAAGATACCTGTCTACCGCCATGTAGTCTAGATGCACAGGGGGTAAGATACCTGTCTACCACCATGTAGTCTAGATGCTCAGGGGGTAAGATACCTGTCTACCGCCATGTAGTCTAGATGCACAGGGGGTAAGATACCTGTGTACCGCCATGTAGTCTAGATGCACAGGGGGTAAGATACCTGTGTACCGCCATGTAGTCTAGATGCACAGGTGGTAAGATACCTGTCTACCGCCATGTAGTCTAGATGCACAGGGGGTAAGATACCTGTGTACCGCCATGTAGTCTAGATGCTCGGGGGTAAGATACCTGTGTACCGCCATGTAGTCTAGATGCACAGGGGGTAAGATACCTGTCTACCGCCATGTAGTCTAGATGCACAGGGGGTAAGATACCTGTCTACCGCCATGTAGTCTAGATGCACGGGGGTAAGATACCTGTCTACCGCCATGTAGTCTAGATGCACAGGGGGTAAGATACCTGTCTACCGCCATGTAGTCTAGATGCACAGGGGGTAAGATACCTGTCTACCGCCATGTAGTCTAGATGCACAGGGGGTAAGATACCTGTCTACCGCCATGTAGTCTAGATGCACAGGGGGTAAGATACCTGTCTACCGCCATGTAGTCTAGATGCACAGGGGGTAAGATACCTGTCTACCGCCATGTAGTCTAGATGCACAGGGGGTAAGATACCATGTCTACCGCCATGTAGTCTAGATGCACAGGGGGTAAGATACCCGTCTACCGCCATGTAGTCTACCGCCATGTAGTCTAGATGCACAGGGGGTAAGATACCCGTCTACCGCCATGTAGTCTACCGCCATGTAGTCTAGATGCACAGGGGGTAAGATACCCGTCTACCGCCATGTAGTCTACCGCCATGTAGTCTAGATGCACAGGGGGTAAGATAACTGTCTACCGCCATATAGTCTGTCTAGATGCACAGGGGTAAGATACCCGTCTACCGCCATGTAGTCTAGTTCAACTTCAAATTGTCTGTGGTGCATCCAGTTTGGCAGAGCGTCTATATGAATACAACTGGCCATTAGGGCATTCACTTCTAGTCATTTTTACTAGTTGACTAGTTGCCTAGTTTACTAGTCGACTAGTTGACTAGTTGTTTAACTACCTATTCTTTTATAAATAAATATTTGTGGGTCGCCAGACCATCCCTTCCTGATGCACAAACCTCCACCTCAATGACGGTCATGAATCAACAGACCATCCCTTACCTTTCCAATGTACAGACCTCCACCCCTCCCTGCCCCATCAGAGTCTCCATGTACTTGGAACGCAGACAGAGCATCAGTCCAGTGAGTCCACCCCGCTAAAGACAGAGCATCAGTCCAGTGAGTCAGTTGTTGTTGCAGGGAACCAACCGCAGGCTGCCAAACCCTCTTGCTCAGCCATCAAAAGAGTCAGCAAAACGGAAGTCTAAAGCACACCTAAGCCAGACCTCCGCAGTGAGGTCTAAAGTCATGACCAGACCGGTGGTTACACCTACACCTGTAAAAAGAAAAAACACCCACATCCCAGAGGAACCCCAACCCCTCCACCTCACAGGGGGAACAATGTGCCACTCCACCTCCATCACCCAGAGCAGCCCCTGGGTCCAACAGGCCAAAGCAGAACATCACAGCAGGTTTTTCAAAGTCATTGGCCTGAAAAGTATATATTTATTCGTTTTTCCGAGACACACAATTCTAGTAATATACAAACAGAAACAGTGAAAATGGTTTCAGTATTGTTTTAAATGGCTTAGCCAGCATAGAATGGACATGCTTTCAGACTGCACCAAGACAGTTTAAATAGTCACAAGGCTAGGTTTGCAATCCAAATGTTTGAGGCCTGGGGGGCGACAGCCGGCAGTGGCTCAGGAGGTAGGGCGGAATGGAAGGGCCCTGGTGCAGTCCCCGACTCCCCCTGTGTTAGTGTCCAAGTGTCCTTGAGCAAGACACTGAACCCCTAACTGCTTCTGATGAGCAGCCTTGCATGGTTTCCTCCGCCGTTGGGTGGGTGAATGTAATACATGCACAGTGCACACCATACATAAATACACCGATATATAGCAATATAAAAATACACCATTCATTCTACACATGCATTCTGTTTTCTGGTGTATGTGTGTTTCTGTATTATATCTATTTGTGTGTTTGTCATGTATGTAAAAGCATTGCTGTATTTGTTCTTTGTTTGTATACAGGGTTAGGGGTTAACCCCTGACCCTGTATACAGAGCGCCATTGAAAAAGAGACCTTGGTCTCAATTGGATTCCCCTGAAATAAAGGTTTCAATCAAAAAAATGCTGGGTTAAACAAGGCAAAAATGAATTCTAAACCAAGGTCTGATTAACAGTAAAATAACCATTTCATCTTCACAGTGGCACAGTACTACAGTACTTCTCAACGTGTGTGACTGTGTGTGTGACTGTGACTGTGTGTGTGTGTGTGTGTGTGTGTGTGTGTGTGTGTGTGTGTGTGTGTGTGTGTGTGTGTGTGTGTGTGTGTGTGTGTGTGTGTGTGTGTGTGTGTGTGTGTGTATGCGTGGCGGCGGGTCCTTGACGTCTGTCCAGAGGAGTTATAGTTACGTACTGTATGTAACTCTGAGAGTGTATGAGTCCTTGGTTCTATTTGTACACTCTTTGTGTGTAGATTGGCGGTCCCAGCAATAGAAATCGTACCAAATGAGGGTCCATGGCCTAATATTGCACATCAAACAGGAGGTCCTTGGAAAAATAAATAAATAAAATAAAATAAAAGAGAATCAATGCTGTGTAGAACATTCCACAAAGTCCAACCTCTCTGTCTGATGATGATGGTGATGAAGATGATGGGCTGGTCAATGTGGGTCAGAAGGGTTCATGGTGGTGGGTCGGCTCTTGTTCAGGAGGTCTTCTCCTCCAGGATGGAGCGCAGCAGGACGGGGTCGGCTCGGCCTTTGGTCTCCCTTTGGACCAAACCCATCAGCTTGTTCAGAACCTTCTTGTTGCCCGTCCTGATGAGCTGGACCTACACAGAGGACAGTTCGTTTAGTCATGTGGACCTACACAGAGGACAGTTCGTTTAGTCATGTGGACCTACACAGAGGACAGTCTGTTTAGTCATGTGGACCTACACAGAGGACAGTCTGTTTAGTCATGTGGACCTAGTACACAGAGGACAGTCCGTTTAGTCATATGGACCTACACAGAGGACAGTCTGTTTAGTCATGTGGACCTAGTACACAGAGGACAGTCCGTTTAGTCATGTGGACCTACACAGAGGACAGTCTGTTTAGTCATGTGGACCTAGTACACAGAGGACAGTCTGTTTAGTCATGTGGACCTACACAGAGGACAGTCTGTTTAGTCATGTGGACCTAGTACACAGAGGACAGTCCGTTTAGTCATATGGACCTACACAGAGGACAGTCTGTTTAGTCATGTGGACCTAGTACACAGAGGACAGTCCGTTTAGTCATGTGGACCTACACAGAGGACAGTCTGTTTAGTCATGTGGACCTACACAGAGGACAGTCTGTTTAGTCATGTGGACCTACACAGAGGACAGTCCGTTTAGTCATGTGGACCTACACAGAGGACAGTCCGTTTAGTCATGTGGACCTACACAGAGGACAGTCTGTTTAGTCATGTGGACCTACACAGAGGACAGTCTGTTTAGTCATGTGGACCTACACAGAGGACAGTCCGTTTAGTCATGTGGACCTACACAGAGGACAGTCCGTTTAGTCATGTGGACCTACACAGAGGACAGTCTGTTTAGTCATGTGGACCTAGTACACAGAGGACAGTCTGTTTAGTCATGTGGACCTAGTACACAGAGGACAGTCTGTTTAGTCATGTGGACCTAGTACACAGAGGACAGTCTGTTTAGTCATGTGGACCTAGTACACAGAGGACAGTTCGTTTAGTCATGTGGACCTAGTACACAGAGGACAGTCTGTTTAGTCATGTGGACCTAGTACACAGAGGACAGTTCGTTTAGTCATGTGGACCTAGTACACAGAGGACAGTCTGTTTAGTCATGTGGACCTACACAGAGGACAGTCTGTTTAGTCATGTGGACCTACACAGAGGACAGTCTGTTTAGTCATGTGGACCTACACAGAGGACAGTCTGTTTAGTCATGTGGACCTACACAGAGGACAGTCTGTTTAGTCATGTGGACCTACACAGAGGACAGTCTGTTTAGTCATGTGGACCTAGTACACAGAGGACAGTCCGTTTAGTCATATGGACCTACACAGAGGACAGTCTGTTTAGTCATGTGGACCTAGTACACAGAGGACAGTCCGTTTAGTCATGTGGACCTACACAGAGGACAGTCTGTTTAGTCATGTGGACCTACACAGAGGACAGTCTGTTTAGTCATGTGGACCTAGTACACAGAGGACAGTCCGTTTAGTCATGTGGACCTACACAGAGGACAGTCCGTTTAGTCATGTGGACCTACACAGAGGACAGTCTGTTTAGTCATGTGGACCTACACAGAGGACAGTCTGTTTAGTCATGTGGACCTACACAGAGGACAGTCCGTTTAGTCATGTGGACCTACACAGAGGACAGTCCGTTTAGTCATGTGGACCTACACAGAGGACAGTCTGTTTAGTCATGTGGACCTAGTACACAGAGGACAGTCTGTTTAGTCATGTGGACCTAGTACACAGAGGACAGTTCGTTTAGTCATGTGGACCTAGTACACAGAGGACAGTTTGTTTAGTCATGTGGACCTAGTACACAGAGGACAGTCTGTTTAGTCATGTGGACCTACACAGAGGACAGTCTGTTTAGTCATGTGGACCTACACAGAGGACAGTCCGTTTAGTCATGTGGACCTAGTACACAGAGGACAGTTCGTTTAGTCATGTGGACCTAGTACACAGAGGACAGTCTGTTTAGTCATGTGGACCTAGTACACAGAGGACAGTTCGTTTAGTCATGTGGACCTAGTACACAGAGGACAGTCTGTTTAGTCATGTGGACCTAGTACACAGAGGACAGTCTGTTTAGTCATGTGGACCTACACAGAGGACAGTCTGTTTAGTCATGTGGACCTAGTACACAGAGGACAGTCCGTTTAGTCATATGGACCTACACAGAGGACAGTCTGTTTAGTCATGTGGACCTAGTACACAGAGGACAGTCCGTTTAGTCATGTGGACCTACACAGAGGACAGTCTGTTTAGTCATGTGGACCTACACAGAGGACAGTCTGTTTAGTCATGTGGACCTACACAGAGGACAGTCCGTTTAGTCATGTGGACCTACACAGAGGACAGTCCGTTTAGTCATGTGGACCTACACAGAGGACAGTCTGTTTAGTCATGTGGACCTAGTACACAGAGGACAGTCTGTTTAGTCATGTGGACCTAGTACACAGAGGACAGTTCGTTTAGTCATGTGGACCTAGTACACAGAGGACAGTTTGTTTAGTCATGTGGACCTACACAGAGGACAGTCTGTTTAGTCATGTGGACCTACACAGAGGACAGTCCGTTTAGTCATGTGGACCTACACAGAGGACAGTCCGTTTAGTCATGTGGACCTACACAGAGGACAGTCCGTTTAGTCATGTGGACCTACACAGAGGACAGTCCGTTTAGTCATGTGGACCTACACAGAGGACAGTCCGTTTAGTCATGTGGACCTACACAGAGGACAGTCCGTTTAGTCATGTGGACCTAGTACACAGAGGACAGTCCGTTTAGTCATGTGGACCTACACAGAGGACAGTCCGTTTAGTCATGTGGACCTACACAGAGGACAGTCCGTTTAGTCATGTGGACCTAGTACACAGAGGACAGTTCGTTTAGTCATGTGGACCTACACAGAGGACAGTCCGTTTAGTCATGTGGACCTACACAGAGGACAGTCCGTTTAGTCATGTGGACCTACACAGAGGACAGTCCGTTTAGTCATGTGGACCTAGTACACAGAGGACAGTTCGTTTAGTCATGTGGACCTACACAGAGGACAGTCCGTTTAGTCATGTGGACCTACACAGAGGACAGTCCGTTTAGTCATGTGGACCTACACAGAGGACAGTCCGTTTAGTCATGTGGACCTAGTACACAGAGGACAGTCCGTTTAGTCATGTGGACCTAGTACACAGAGGACAGTCCGTTTAGTCATGTGGACCTACACAGAGGACAGTCCGTTTAGTCATGTGGACCTACACAGAGGACAGTCTGTTTAGTCATGTGGACCTAGTACACAGAGGACAGTTCGTTTAGTCATGTGGACCTACACAGAGGACAGTCTGTTTAGTCATGTGGACCTAGTACACAGAGGACAGTCCGTTTAGTCATGTGGACCTAGTACACAGAGGACAGTTTGTTTAGTCATGTGGACCTACACAGAGGACAGTCTGTTTAGTCATGTGGACCTAGTACACAGAGGACAGTTCGTTTAGTCATGTGGACCTACACAGAGGACAGTCTGTTTAGTCATGTGGACCTACACAGAGGACAGTCCGTTTAGTCATGTGGACCTACACAGAGGACAGTCTGTTTAGTCATGTGGACCTAGTACACAGAGGACAGTCTGTTTAGTCATGTGGACCTAGTACACAGAGGACAGTCTGTTTAGTCATGTGGACCTAGTACACAGAGGACAGTCTGTTTAGTCATGTGGACCTACACAGAGGACAGTCTGTTTAGTCATGTGGACCTAGTACACAGAGGACAGTCTGTTTAGTCATGTGGACCTACACAGAGGACAGTCTGTTTAGTCATGTGGACCTACACAGAGGACAGTCTGTTTAGTCATGTGGACCTAGTACACAGAGGACAGTCTGTTTAGTCATGTGGACCTACACAGAGGACAGTTCGTTTAGTCATGTGGACCTACACAGAGGACAGTGCGTTTAGTCATGTGGACCTAGTACACAGAGGACAGTCTGTTTAGTCATGTGGACCTACACAGAGGACAGTGCGTTTAGTCATGTGGACCTACACAGAGGACAGTCCGTTTAGTCATGTGGACCTACACAGAGGACAGTCCGTTTAGTCATGTGGACCTACACAGAGGACAGTCCGTTTAGTCATGTGGACCTACACAGAGGACAGTCTGTTTAGTCATGTGGACCTACACAGAGGACAGTTTGTTTAGTCATGTGGACCTACACAGAGGACAGTCTGTTTAGTCATGTGGACCTACACAGAGGACAGTCCGTTTAGTCATGTGGACCTACACAGAGGACAGTCCGTTTAGTCATGTGGACCTACACAGAGGACAGTCTGTTTAGTCATGTGGACCTACACAGAGGACAGTCTGTTTAGTCATGTGGACCTAGTACACAGAGGACAGTCTGTTTAGTCATGTGGACCTAGTACACAGAGGACAGTCTGTTTAGTCATGTGGACCTACACAGAGGACAGTCTGTTTAGTCATGTGGACCTAGTACACAGAGGACAGTCTGTTTAGTCATGTGGACCTACACAGAGGACAGTCTGTTTAGTCATGTGGACCTACACAGAGGACAGTCTGTTTAGTCATGTGGACCTAGTACACAGAGGACAGTCTGTTTAGTCATGTGGACCTACACAGAGGACAGTTCGTTTAGTCATGTGGACCTACACAGAGGACAGTGCGTTTAGTCATGTGGACCTAGTACACAGAGGACAGTCTGTTTAGTCATGTGGACCTACACAGAGGACAGTGCGTTTAGTCATGTGGACCTACACAGAGGACAGTCCGTTTAGTCATGTGGACCTACACAGAGGACAGTCCGTTTAGTCATGTGGACCTACACAGAGGACAGTCCGTTTAGTCATGTGGACCTACACAGAGGACAGTCTGTTTAGTCATGTGGACCTACACAGAGGACAGTTTGTTTAGTCATGTGGACCTACACAGAGGACAGTCTGTTTAGTCATGTGGACCTACACAGAGGACAGTCCGTTTAGTCATGTGGACCTACACAGAGGACAGTCCGTTTAGTCATGTGGACCTACACAGAGGACAGTCCGTTTAGTCATGTGGACCTACACAGAGGACAGTCTGTTTAGTCATGTGGACCTAGTACACAGAGGACAGTCCGTTTAGTCATGTGGACCTACACAGAGGACAGTCTGTTTAGTCATGTGGACCTACACAGAGGACAGTCTGTTTAGTCATGTGGACCTAGTACACAGAGGACAGTCTGTTTAGTCATGTGGACCTACACAGAGGACAGTCTGTTTAGTCATGTGGACCTACACAGAGGACAGTCTGTTTAGTCATGTGGACCTACACAGAGGACAGTCTGTTTAGTCATGTGGACCTAGTACACAGAGGACAGTCTGTTTAGTCATGTGGACCTAGTACACAGAGGACAGTCTGTTTAGTCATGTGGACCTAGTACACAGAGGACAGTCCGTTTAGTCATGTGGACCTAGTACACAGAGGACAGTCTGTTTAGTCATGTGGACCTAGTACACAGAGGACAGTCCGTTTAGTCATGTGGACCTACACAGAGGACAGTCTGTTTAGTCATGTGGACCTACACAGAGGACGGTCCGTTTAGTCATGTGGACCTAGTACACAGAGGACAGTCTGTTTAGTCATGTGGACCTACACAGAGGACGGTCCGTTTAGTCATGTGGACCTAGTACACAGAGGACCGTCCGTTTAGTCATGTGGACCTACACAGAGGACAGTCCATTTAGTCATGTGGACCTACACAGAGGACAGTCCATTTAGTCATGTGGACCTACACAGAGGACAGTCCATTTAGTCATGTGGACCTACACAGAGGACAGTCCATTTAGTCATGTGGACCTACACAGAGGACAGTCCGTTTAGTCATGTGGACCTACACAGAGGACAGTTTGTTTAGTCATGTGGACCTACACAGAGGACAGTCCGTTTAGTCATGTGGACCTAGTACACAGAGGACAGTCCGTTTAGTCATGTGGACCTACACAGAGGACAGTCTGTTTAGTCATGTGGACCTACACAGAGGACAGTCCGTTTAGTCATGTGGACCTACACAGAGGACAGTCTGTTTAGTCATGTGGACCTACACAGAGGACAGTTTGTTTAGTCATGTGGACCTACACAGAGGACAGTCTGTTTAGTCATGTGGACCTACACAGAGGACAGTCTGTTTAGTCATGTGGACCTACACAGAGGACAGTCTGTTTAGTCAGTCTGTTTAGTCATGTGGACCTAGTACACAGAGGACAGTCTGTTTAGTCATGTGCAACTGACATGTTCCGCTTTGTAAATAGAACAGTGGTTCTAGTCCGCTCAGTCATGTGCAACTGTTCCACTCAATCGAACAGTGGTTCTCAAAACCACTTCATATGAAGGACACAAAGGTTCTTGTTGGGTGAGCATTCGGCTAGAGAGTACAGACCCATATAACTCAGAGTAGTGTACAAATGGAACCAATTGGTTCCATTTGTACACACTCTTGAGTTAGACACCTGCAAACCTTTTCATTTGAAGGACCCAAAGGGTCTTGGGTGTGCATTCGGCTAGAGAGTACAGAGTACTAGACCCATATAACTCAGTGTGTACAAATGGAAATTTGTACACACAAGCTCCCTTTGGTTCCTTTCGGGGACCCCCTGGATCTCCTTTGAAGGACCCCTGGGGGTCCCCGGGCGACACTTTGAGAACCACTGTAATAGAAGCCATGTTTGGCTGCATGTGTGTCTACTCTACTGTACTGTAGGTACCTGCATGTGTGTCTACTCTACTGTACTGTAGGTACCTGCATGTGTGACTACTGTACTGTAGGTACCTGCATGTGTGTCTACTCTACTGTACTGTAGGTACCTGCATGTGTGTCTACTCTACTGTACTGTAGGTACCTGCATGTGTGTCTACTCTACTGTACTGTAGGTACCTGCATGTGTGACTACTGTACTGTAGGTACCTGCATGTGTGTCTACTCTACTGTACTGTAGGTACCTGCATGTGTGTCTACTCTACTGTACTGTAGGTACCTGCATGCGGAGGTAAGAACACTGTTCAATGAATAATGTTTTTAAAATAATATTTTACACCCCAAATTACCTTTTTTTTATATTCAGCTATAGGGTAGATTTTCGTCTTACACAAAGACGTTGACAATGAATAGAGAATTTACATCATATATAGACGAGCAAATCGTCTATTTTTGTCCTACACATCATCCATCCATTGACAATGAATGGATGATGTATGGTGATAAGAGCGCCCCTCACTTCACACAGGTGTGATTCTTTCTTCTAGATCATTTACCCACACGTTTAATAATGCTAAAGGATTCAGCATCATGAAAAGCCCCTAGTTTGACATGTCACATGCTACTTAAAGCGTAATGAAATTTGGGGACTTTTGCCTTATATTGTTTGTTAATGGTACCCCAACTTTCAGTAGCTGTCACAAAGTTTCCCAAGGGAGTTGGGTTGGAACAAATGTATATGTTATAGTAGACACCTTTATGAACACATTTGTGAAGAAAGCTAGTGGTAAGCATTTTTTTTTTGCAGATTTGCCACACATTTCACTAATCTTCTCTAACTAGTTGAATACATAGAGCCTTGAACACAGAGATGTTTTTGTTTGAGTCACATTGCTTCACCGTGAATGAAAATGAAAGAGTCCAGAGATGAAGAGAATTTGCATGATGAATTGAAGACAATAAGGAGACCAGACCAAACAGTGAGACCGAAATAAAAATAACAGCAAAATTATGACTTTATAACTCCCACACAGCTCTCACAGTATAATGCAAGTGTCACGTATTCCAGTCCATATCCTCCAGTACGTCCAAAACAAGTCCAACTATTTTCTTCAATTCATCAAGTATTTTCGTTGTTCAATTCATCATTGACTGCAGGTGTGGAGGAAATGCGACACAAACAAAAATTCTCCATGAATTCAAGGCTTCACAGGGCGAGTAAATGAACTAGACTAACACTAAAGCATTTCAGGTGACTAAAATAAGACTAAAAAGTTAAAACTAAATGAAATGTTATTCAAAAGACTAAAAAACTAGGGATGTCCCGATACACTATTTTTGTTTCCGATCCGATCCTGCAATTTCTGTGTTAGCCGATACCGAATACCGATACCAGTGTTGTGATCTCGTGTTGTGTCTATAGCTATCTAGCTATATATATATATATATATCTCGTGTTTTGTTTATAACAGACTCCTCACTCAAAAAGTTTGGTCAACTCCAAAGCAAACTCCACATGCCCCAACATTTTATTTACTTACATACATAGTGTCAACCTTTTACCCCTGTGTCGGATCGGTGGTTAGACTGGCATATTCGGGGCGACTGATTGCCTCGTCACTCAAGGGTCCTTCTGGCCGATCCACACGGTCACGACTCTTTTCTGTTCTGGCCCCACAGTGGTGGAATGAACTCCCCACTGATGTTAGGACAGCAGAGTCACTGCCCATATTTCGCCGCAGGTTGAAAACCCACCTCTTCAGGAAACACTACCCTTCCTCTCTGCCTGACCTACTTGTTGTTAACTAGTTGTACGAACGCTTGTTTTCTATTGTTGTATTGTTTATTGGATCTTGTTTAGTCGATACACTTAATTGTTTTAGCTCATGCTCATTTGATTTAGCTATTTTGTCTCATCTGTTTAAGGAAATAGGTAGCTGATATATTGCACTTTTACCTTAGCGCTAGGTATACTCTTGGTTGCTTGTTTTTGCAGAAAATGCACTAAAGACTTCTGGTGATTAGTAGTTTTTGTTCCCTACCTATGTTGAATACACTTATTGTAAGTCGCTTTGGATACAAGCGTCTGCTAAATGACTGTAATGTAATGTAATGTAATATTCGCCGATAGCGATATGACCCGGTATGACAAATAAGGGCCGATACCGATACTTTTCCGGTACCGATACAGTATCGGGACATACTCTACTAAAAACGAAACCAAAATGTGCTGTCAAAATCACTGCTCACCTCCTCAGGGTGGGAGTCCACCACCCTCTGACAGATGCTGTGCAGCTGGGCCGTGTCGTTGACCAGACCCAGGTCCAGCTCCTGCACCACCTGCTGGGCCGTCTTCTCTGGACACCTCCACATCTCCTGAAGAACCTGAAGACACACGCGTGGAATTAACACGTCTGGTGCCGCCCAATCTTTCAGAATAAAGGCGCCAGAGTGCCACGCAGATAAGGGAGATTTTATTCTGAAAACGCCTTCTTTCCCCCTTTTTTGCGTTTTATATCGATATCGCATGCATTCCTGTGTGAGTGCGTGCGTGCGTGTGTGTGTATGTTGACTGACTGACCTGCTTGGCAGCATTGGAGGAGATAAGTCCTGTTTCCTGGAGTTGCAGAAGCTCTGCCAGGGCAGAGGGAGACACACGGCTGGAAGGGAATAATACACCAGATAACTATAATCACTCTTAATAGACTTCCTTCTTCTAATCAATAGTGCCTAACAAAAGCACTAGGTTGGATTAAGTGGCATGAACAGGGCGAGTGGCGGTGGGATTAGTGTGCTATGAGAACGCAGATAATGCTCCTAACCTGAATGCTAACGTTTCTATTGTGAAGATTTTAAGTGAAAATTTCACAACTCTTTCTGTGCCTCGAGGCCTTGGCCTCAGAAAAGGTTCAATCATTTTGTTTTGTTTTTAGAGAATGGAGAGGTGGCCCAGAAGCTCAGTCAGTAGAGCTTTCGCATTTGGACTACAAGGTCATGGATTCAAATCCCGGGCACGGCCAACTGTGTCTGAGTAGCACGGCTTGGGTGCGGTGAGTCATGCGATAAGTGCTGGTAGGTGTTACCCGAGTGGAATAGTAAGAGAGTGGCGACACACTTTGATCTCGCCGCAAAGCGGGTGCGTATGGGATATAGTTCCAAACATTGGAACTATCCCATTGAGATAGAATGAGCTTTTCCGCATTCAATTGTTACAATGGGAGTCAAAACTAGTGTTGCCACTCTCATACTATTCCACTGGAGATGTTACGCTCCACCTCAGGGGTCTAGTGCATTGAAACAGGGATAATCTCACGCTTTCTGGTTGATGCCGACAATAAGCCACTCTGACCTATTACTAACTTATTACACATTCAGTAATGTTAAACATTCCAACATGTTGTGAGCTTGTAAATCTGCTACCGTTTGCCCCAGAATAGGGTTCATGTGGTTTGGTGGTTAATACAGGCAAAAGGAATGACATTCAGGGTGAATCATTGCCTCCTGCTTTCTGATCGGTTTACTTCTTTTAAGTCGAACCATTTTGAACACAGAAAACCAGGCACTTTTGCCGTGACAAGAGGAAGTGTCGATACTGCGACAGAAGTTGCCGTTTTTCCTCTACTCAACTCTTTTCCAGCATCTTCTCCTTCCCCTCAAAGATGCATGATGCATCCATAATGTTGTTTACACATGGCGAAGGCTTCAGCCACTGCTGTCTGGAACGAGAGATAAACTGAAGCTCAAGGCATCAGTCTGTCTTCACTGAGTCTTATAAAATTACTTCTTCATTCCGTTTGTTCAATTCTTTGGACTTCTGTCCAGCCACTGCTGAGTTGGGCCTGGCTGCTTTATGCGATGCTGTGGGACTTTATTTTTTAAAGACCTGGAAACTCATTTTCTGCATGATCACATAGCTATTGGTCCTGCAGAGAGCAGGGCTTTTCAACAGAGTTTCATTAGTCCTCGGACAACCATTTCAATTCTCAAATGATTCTGTCCTAGGGACACTACTATCAAACGTTGCGTTGGCTTAATTTTAATTAAGCTCTTTAACCCTAGAATGCCTATTCTGGGCATGTCAAAATAGGTGAACAGTTAAGCAAAAATAGGTGAATGTAGCCGATCTACAAGCTCACGACAGGGCGCAGTGCGATGCATTGTGATCTTGTATAAAAAAAACAATGAAAAAAACCATAAGATGAATTATAGTTGGTCTTTGTCGGGCTAAAGTAGTAGATGAGATAGATAGATAGATAGAATTTCTGTGGTCTGGGTTTTCTGGCTCAAACAAGTGCTCTGATTTGCTTGTGGACTGTGATGTAAGAGTCCACAAATCCCATATATGACATAACAATTTGCCAGCAGATCACTGTCGAGGGATTTTGCCTGTTTTCAGTGCAGCTCAAAAGGCTTCTGAACACACAGAGAAAACCCCGACCACAGAAAATCCACTGAATGTTCAACGTTCAGGTTGTGTGGGTGTAATTGAGGTCATGAAAACCTAAAAGGAAAAACTTAAAAAATCAAAAAAGAATCTAAATGAATGTCACGAAACCTTTAAAAAACATTAAAAAAGGGAGGCTTCTGCCCGACAGCAACGATATGGAGATTATAGAGGTTTGTGCCTGACAGAAACAACATCATTGATGTTGAGAGGAGCTGGCTGTGTGATATTTGGCATCACAGTACATCTACAGCGTACGCTTGACAGATACGTAATAACGGAATGGATGCCGGGGTGGAAGGGACGGCTTGGATGAGCTCTGCTGTCTGTGGGAGGCCTCTGTGTCTGGATCAGATATACTGTACCTACAGTAGATAGGAATCAGGATCAGATATACCTACAGTAGATAGGAATCTCCCTACAGTAGATAGGAATCTCCCTGCATGGTCTTTGAAGAAAGAAACGCTCCCCACTATTTATTCTTCCCAACAGCAGGGGGAAAATATATCTTTATCAAGACTTTAAAGAGGAGCTGAGAAGGCTTCATTATGTGTATTGCGTGCGTATACAAATGTAGTAGAATTTGAGAAATATAGACATTGTGAAGACAATTTCACAAGAAATGGTTTGATGCTTATAAAAGATTTCAGTGTGGAGTTTGCATGTTCCCTGCGTGTCCCCTAGGGTAGGTAGTGGTACCCTCACAAAAAAAGCATGTGGTAATCTTGGTCTCTATACTGCCTCCCCCTGGCTCAAGAATATCAGATATACAAGCTCACGCACAGCTGCTAATTTTGATCATTTTTTTAAAACTTCTTGAAGGTGTAGAGAACTACTGATTTAGAAGGCATTTGTAGAACCGGCTTGGGTCTTAATAGTTTAAGATGTTAATGTCATCTCACAAGTGTAGTACCGGTAATACAAATGTTTGAGTGAGTGAGTGGGTGAGTGAGTGCACGCGCGTGCGTGCGTGCGTGCGTGCGTGCGTGCGTGCGTGCGTGCGTGTGTCTGACCTCTGGCTGCCGCTCAGGTCGTGCTGTTTGAGGAGACTCAGCAGCTCATTGGTTACCAGGCCAACCACCTTCCTTGGCGCCCTACTGGTCTGCTTGACAACCGCCTCAAAGTAGTCCATCAGCCCGTCTTCATTCTGGGGCACAACACACCATCATCATCATCATCAATATCATCATCAATTTACAATTTAGGCATTTAGCAGACGCTCTTCATCCAGAGCGATTTACAGTAAGCAGGAACAACACATGGTAATACATCAAATACATAGAAATAGACATCAAGAATCATAAGCAAGCCAAGAGCCTAATATTTGTAGATTAGGTCAGTGAGTGAACCAATAAGATCCACCACCGTGTTTTCGCCAGCACCCGCCCCTCTGGACCACAAATCACACAGGCTGGGCCAGGCTATTCCATCAGTGACACATACAGCGGCAGCGGTGGCCGAACGGTTTGCGGAGCGGTCTTGATACCGGAAGGTCGCCAGTTCGAATCCCCGGACCGGCACGTTAAAATTACCACCGCTGAAGTGCCCTTGAGCAAGGCATTGAACCCCAACCATGAAATGTTCTATGAGCAGGGCGTGGCTGTAAACAAGCATCTCGAGCTTAGTCCACTTACCCTGGGTAAACAAAGAACTTTTCTTTGCTTTTTACAGCGCCTTGCAAAAAGTATTCACACCATTTCTAGGATTTGCGAAATTACAGAATGTAGCTTGTTTATGATTAGTAATTGATTCAAAGCTCATGTTGAATATTTCCAAGGTCAGCAGACTGTGGCCCACATTAATTAATTTAAGTACCCCAAGTGACGGTAACGAGCTAAGTGACCTCTGTCTGAGTCCAATGACAATAAGTGTTAAGTATCTCAAGTCTTCTTAGGCAGGTAGTGAAATAAATAAAGTATGGAATATAGAATAAAATATATAAGTAGGTGTACAGATTATTGCAAGGTGAATTGAGGAGTTGGAGTATGTGGAGTTTAAGATAGGATATTCCAACTTGCAGGGTTGGAGTCAGGCCAGTGTAGTGTAGATAACACACGGCATACAGTCATTCAAAAAAATAATAATAATCGAATCGGTTCTAAAATTTGAATTTGGTCAGAATTCACAAAATAAACTATGTTCTATCAATTACACACCCTAAAGCCTTGAATTCATGGAGATTTTGTCGCATTCCTGAGCCAAGAATTTGATGACCAGATCAATAGACTCAGTAGGAGACTCTTTGAGTCTCTGCCAGTCATCAAATTATTGGCTCAGAAATGTGATAAAAACCAGAAAATGTCCATGAATTCAAGGATTCACAAGGTGTGTAATTGATAGAAAATAAGTCATTTTAAGGGTGAACTACTCCTTTAAGACAGTAATCACTGTGACACAAACGTGCGCACGCACACACGCACGCACAGACGCACGCACGCATGCACAGACGCACGCACGCACACAATGGCAAATCACCTCTCAGAGCAAAAATCCTCAGGGTCCATTTGGTTCCATTTGTTCACTCTCTGACTGAAATGAACAATGGGGGATTTAACAGTGCTCTCTTGGTCTCTCGTTCTCACTCTGTGTGCCTTTCATTGTCAGCCTCCCTCTCTCTTTTGCTCCCTTTCGGTTAATATTAAAAAATATTGCAAAATAGCAGAAAGGCAAAACGTTTCGAGCTTGTGGATTTCTGTTACTTTCGGTGCTTTTTGTTGTGACGCTGTAGTAAGTTTGATCAAGTAGGGAGCGTTAAACACAGAAACGTTAGAATATGGTGATAAGAGTTTGTATTGTATGTTTGTTTTTGTATTCTTTTTTTTCTCCTTTATTTACCCAGGGTAATAGCTGAGCACAAATGCTCATTTTCAGCAACGCCCTGCACATAGAAACACACAGACAGACACACACATTAAAACCTGGGAGCTTACCAGTACAACCACAGTCTTATACTGTTGGCCACTAAGGCAGCTCCACTGGAGCAGTTGGGGGTTCAGTGCCTTGCTCAAGGGCACTTCAGCGGTGTTGGGTGAGTGATGACCAATCATCTCCTGACCCAGATTTTTCCTGCCCGTCCGGGGAATCGAACCCGGCAACCTTTCGGCAACAAGGGCGCTCCTCTAACCCTTAGGCCACCTTACTGTATTGTATTAACTTTTTCGTCTCGTTTTTGTTTCATTTGTTGTATACAGTTGGATGCCATCGATATTGTCCTTTCTTTTTGCTGAGGTTTGCGTGATCTGCGCAAAAGGACAGTTAACCCATTTTGGGCGGGAACCCCTTTTGGTGTTTTAAACATTATGTTATAATTTAGCTATTGAAAAATAGCAGATCTACAAGCTCATAGCGCGCCACCGAGTGGCGCGCTACGAGCTTGTAGGTCTGCTATTTTTGAAAAATCGTGAAAATATTTATTTCAGAAAACTGGAGGATTTAGAAGGATTTTTTTTAAATGTTGAGGTCAGGCCTAAATGGGTCAAATGATAAGGGACAATATCGGTGGCACCCAACTGTATATGTGTACGTCTGATTCTTGTATTTACCCAATATTTTTCGTTCATCTCCTATTTCTCTGTGTAAAATTTGAAATAAGGAATAAACATGGAGTCATTCGTTTTCAGTAAAGCAATGTCCTGCTGCCTCCTGCATTATGTGCAAATTCAAAACCGGTGCTACGCAGGGCTGTCGAGTGATATCTAACGAGCACTTCCAAACTGCAACACTTAGAAAAAGAGTGGATTTTTATGAAACAAACACTTTGAGGATAGAAAGAGAATAATTCAAGCTTTTCGCACAGCTGCAATGTTGGTGAGTTTGTGACATTGTGTAATACAATCAGACTTTTCTGTTTGGATGAATGGGCTGCCAATGGGAAGTTGCACCTAGGTAGCACCTTGCCATTAACTTATATGGTAAGATGGCCGCGGTCTGCATATGGAGAATAAGAGGTTTAATCACCAGCAGGGTGAAGCCGTGCTCAGGCAGGATGCCGTAGGTGTGCAGCAGCCGGTCCCTCTGGACGCTGGGCAGCTCGGGCAGACACTGGCGGAGACGCTCCACCAGCACGGCCTGGCTGGGCGCCACGCCGCTGGGCAGAGACGCCTCGTCATCGTACAGCGTCAGTGGAGGGAGGTTGGGCTCCGGCATGAACCTGGAGGGACAATGTACAATTATTTAGGCATTTAGCTCTTAATCCATTCTGGGCGGGTTACATCAAATACATCAAAATCAAGAATCATAACTAAGCTAAGAACATCGATCTAACAATAGAATATCTGTACAATGAAACTATGAGTATACACTATAGAATGCTATGTTACATATAATGCTATCTAAATGAGTTTAGCCGTTGCATACGCCTGTAAGGTCATCGAGGCTAGGGCAAGTGCCACAGGCTAAGATGGAGTCTGAAGAGGTGGGTTTTTAGACTACGGTGGAAGATTGGGAGAGGGGGAGGAGGGAAAATAAGAATTTCATTGATTGAATACTTTGTTAGTCAGAAATGTGAAGGGCACGAGGGTACAGTCAGACATTAAGGGCTCCATTTTCGTCACCGCTAAAGCCCTTATCCCTAAACTTCTTTGCCTTGTTTTACTATTTTGCAAAACATTTTTGAATAGTTAAAATGGCCAGTCTACAAGCTCACAACGTGTCAATGTAGATTGGCTAGTTGAACTATTCAAAAATGTTTTTCAAAATAGTAAAAAAAAAAGGCAAAGAAGTTTAGGGATAAGGGGTTTAGCGGTGACGAAAATGGAGCCCTAAGTCTTAAAGGATGACACAAAAAAAGTGCTTGTGGTCCTGTATACAATTCATCAACAGCATATATAAATAACACAATAATCAACAGATACAAAACACTACAGGCTCTATTTTCGTCCATGCTAAACTCCTTATCCCTAAACTACTTTGCCTTTTTTTACGATTTTGAAAAACATTTTTGGATACAGTTAAAATAGCCAATCTACAAGCTCACAACGTGACTTTAACTTTTTGTGTTTTTTCTTAAATTAACACTCTACTTCAGGGGTGGGCAACTTTGACGATGGAGAGGGCCATTATATTTCCACATTCACTCCCTAGGGCCATAAAAATAGCTGATCTACAAGCTCAAAACGCGTCGCGCTGCGACGCGTTTTGAGCTTGTAGATCTGCCATTTTTCCTATATTCGAATTGAAATCTTGAATATTTTTTTTGCTTTTTAAAAAAAATTGGAATCCTGAAAATTAACATTTTTATGTCATTTGAAATGCCTTTAATTGTACGTGTGTTGAGCATTGAGCTACTAATTTAGACTGAAGTAATTAAAGCGGGTCATGTTTGCATGTTGTGGAATTGTAACAGCTGAAACCAATATTATATCAGTATTCTGACATTAACCTGAGGGGCCACATTAAGTGAAGGTGGGGGCCGCATGTGGCCCCCGGGCCGCCAGTTGCCCACCCCTGCTCTACTTGATCATACTACGGTCGATCTACAGTAAAAGCACATGCAGCAAATGTGTAGACTGGAACCCCTACTAAATTGCACGGCCGTAAACATGCATGCATGCACACATCTACAGTATTTTATGACAATGCAAGATAGACCCTATATATGACTGAGCAGGTGATAACACCAGCCCGTGAGCCCGATAATGAAGTCTTCTCTTGGTGCCGTTACTAGTGCTACAGTAAGACAGTCACTGATTTGGATTCAATGGAGCATTTCCAGTTCACGTTTGATTGCGGTCACGGTTCGCTAGCTTCACTTCATATTCATCGATTATATGTACTACCCCCATAACACTATAGCATTACATGAATTATTGAATCAGGGTCGATAATACATCTTATATTCCCTATCATTAAAGGGATCGTGACATTAAACAAAACGTTTTTGTAATCTTATTTTAATTATTTTTTGGTTTTCTGAGCTCAATTGCACCAAAAACAACTGAGCTTTTAACATTCAGTAGATTTTCTGGCTCCAACAAGTGCTCTGATTTGCCTGTGGACTGTGATGTAAGAGTCCACAAATCCCATATATGACATAACAATTTGCCAGCAGATGACACTGCTGAGGCCTGTTTGCCTGTTTTCATTGCAGCTCAAAAGGTTTCAGAACACACGGAGAAAACCCCAGACCACCGAAAATCCACTGGATGTTCAAAGTTCAGGTTGTGTGGGTATAATTAAGGTCATACAACCTAAAACAAAAAATAAAAATAAATGAAAATCAATGTGATAAAACCTTTAAGGACAAACACAACATTTGACTGTCTAACAACAGATGGGAGATGGTGTGGGAAGTCGTTTATAGACAAATCCAATTACTCCAACAGATCGAGGAATCTGTGGAAGACTTCGGGAGGCTTGTAAGAAGATGACTTTGTTAACTTCCTGCTGATGGGAAGAAATCGTCTCTGTCAGGCGGAAACCTCATATGTCCAAAACTCATACTTTTCAGGATTCAAATTCAAAAACAGCAAAAGTAGCGGATCTACAAGCTTAGTTATAACACGGCACTTTGCTCCTTTTGTGTTGTTTTGTATGATCAAGTAGGGCAAAAGACACATGGAGATAAGAGGTTTCTGCCCGACAGCAACAAAATGCAAAGTGGAACCTTTTTTCTCCAAAGCATTGGAGTACACATGTATGTACTGTAACTGGAGTACACATGTATGTACTGTACAAATACAACTCTCACCTGTAGTCCTGAAGTCCCTCCTTGTCTCTCATGGGGATGGTCTGGCTGCAAGACAATATACAGTTTATTATGAGGACGTATCCTTGATATTTCCTTTTTTATTGTACTGTACTGTACTGTACTGTACTGTACTGTACTGTACTGTACTGTACTTTGTAACCTGTTTTGTAAAAGAAAGCACTGTACAAATAAACATCATTAGTTGGTACATGATTATTTCCTGTACATTATGCAGTGATGCAAATAGCCTGCATCCTACATCCTTAAGACTCACTAGATTGAGAAAGTACGCAATCATAAAACTGTACAGAACCCCAAGAGGGGTTCCCGTCCAGAAGGGCTAAAACACCAAACGGGGTTCCCGCCCCAAGTAAAACAAGTGAGTACTTTTTCTGCCACTGACAGACAGTCACAACCATAGATATATATAAACTCTAGATGGCTCAAGGCGGAGTTTCTGACGTCGTTCACCCGGCGGCCATCTTACTTCGGGGCTACAGTACAGTATGTTCAATGGCAGCTCAAGCAGAAACAGTCATAACAAACGGGTTTACAAACGGGTTGGTTTATTACAAACGTTGTCAACGTGGCTATGATTCGGGACGAATCAAACCAAACCAAACCGTTTGAAAATCGGTTGAAAATTGAGCAAGTTGTGGTTATTTAAGAGTACATGCCCCATAGACACAATGTTATGTGGCCCCGAGGTAAGATGGCCGCCTCCATTGGCCAGAGCGCGGGTGAGCCATCTAGCTTTCTTATATACTGTATATCTATGGTCACAGCACTGCCACCATGCTTGTCTGGCTCCCCAGGGACAGCCAGGCAGAGACACCACTGCCACCATGCATGTCTGGCTCCCCAGGGACAGCCAGGCATAGACACCACTGCCACCATGCATGTCTGGCTCCCCAGGGACAGCCAGGCAGAGACACCACTGCCACCATGCATGTCTGGCTCCCCAGGGACAGCCAGGCAGAGACACCACTGCCACCATGCATGTCTGGCTCCCCAGGGACAGCCAGGCAGAGACACCACTGCCACCATGCATGCCTGGCTCCCCAGGGACAGCCAGGCAGAGACACCACTGCCACCATGCATGTCTGGCTCCCCAGGGACAGCCAGGCAGAGACACCACTGCCACCATGCATGTCTGGCTCCCCAGGGACAGCCAGGCATAGACACCACTGCCACCATGCATGTCTGGCTCCCCAGGGACAGCCAGGCAGAGACACCACTGCCACCATGCATGTCTGGCTCCCCAGGGACAGCCAGGCAGAGACACCACTGCCACCATGCATGTCTGGCTCCCCAGGGACAGCCAGGCAGAGACACCACTGCCACCATGCATGTCTGGCTCCCCAGGGACAGCCAGGCAGAGACACCACTGCCACCATGCATGCCTGGCTCCCCAGGGACAGCCAGGCAGAGACACCACTGCCACCATGCATGTCTGGCTCCCCAGGGACAGCCAGGCAGAGACACCACTGCCACCATGCATGCCTGGCTCCCCAGGGACAGCCAGGCAGAGACACCACTGCCACCACTGCCACCTTCTCTAGCAGTGTCACCAGGTGCCTCAGGCACAAGGCCTCATGGGAAGGCAGAGAGAGTGTTGATTGATGGAGGACATTGTTGGTGATTTTATGAAATAAAATGTGTTTTTTTTAACCTCTAACCCAAAAAAAACCCAAACCTAAACTCTAAATGCCTAATTCACAACCCCAGTCAGAATCTGTTCCTACTCAAGGACCAGGAAAATGGTCTTCACAATGTCCACTTCAACGATACGCGAGGGGACATTTGGCCCTCACACTTATAATACAAGTACAAGTACACACACACACACGCACACGCACGTATGACAACGCCAGCATCCAAATGGCCATATTCATCATAATTACCGAGATGGCTGGTCCCTGTGCCTGGCATGGGAATAAACTAAAGCTGCTAATAGTGCATGCCAGGCAGCCGTCCCAGGCAGAGACAGGCTGTTGGGCCGGGGAAGGAACCACGACTGGCTTTGATGTCAGGTTTTAATTATGCCACACTCTTGATCCGACTTTTGTCTCTTGAGCTTTTCAGCGGTTTAATCTTGTTTCGTGTCGTTTTGTTTTTTGTTTTGAAGGATTTTCGACAAATGTCGACCTCCATTTGTTTTGTTTATGTAATGTTTCCTATGCAATGTTTATCTGGTAGACATGAAAAGGGTTTATTGTCGTGTCAACAACAGTGTGTAGGCAGTGGTGGGAAGAAACTACCGGTATGAGCATTTACTTAACAACCCGAACGCCTGGGGTTATTTAATCCATGAAATCAGAGCGCCCGGCGATTTATAGCAGCGGAGCACTTTTAGCGACGGACCGGATGTTATCCCGGATGTGGGTACGGTACGAACATGTACGTAGATGGCAGAAAAATAATTAAGTACATTTTTACGGTATTTTACTTGAGTATTTACTTTTACTTTACTCCACTACATCTCAGAGGCAAATATTGTACTTTTACGCAAATATTGTACTTTTTATTATTATTACAAAACATACAGTATATACATTTCGGCCATTTGAAAATAGCCGATCTACAAGCTCACAATTTGTCGCATCACGACACATTGTGAGCTCGTAGATCTGCCGTTTTCAAAAGACATTTGTACATTAGAAAACTTGAAATGGGACTTTTCGATGCCAATACTTTTCTACTTTCACTTGTAACAGAGTAGTACTACATTGCAGTATTGATACTTTTACTTAACCCATTTTGGGCGGGAACCCCTTTTGGTGTTAGCATTATGTTATGCTTTAGCTATTGAAAAATAGCAGATATACAAGCTCATAGCGCGCCACCGAGTGGCGCTGGGGTTAAGTAAAAAATGGGTTAAGTAAAACATTTTGAGTACTTTTTCCACCACTAGGTGTAGGTTCTCTCATTCTCTTACCCAGATTTGGAGTCGAAGGCTCGGGTCTCGTTCAGAACTGTGCCTCCACTCTGGAGGATCCCCATCTGTCTCTGGATCTCGTAGTCTGTTGACACACAGATAAAGTCACGCTTGCATAGTGAATAAATAGCATATATGGCATTGGTTCTCAAAGTGGGGGTCCTTGGGGGAGTTCCAGGGGGTCCTCACCAAGAGGCCAGTGAGGCTCTTCAACGTTGAAGCACTGGGCCCTAGTGGTAAGAGGAGGGACTACAGGCGGAGCTTCGCGCCAGATCAGTCTCTATCCTTCTTTATACTCTATGGTCCTCACTCCTCAGCAATCTACGTTGGCTTTTAAAAAATAGCAAACTATAAAAATGGTTCAAATACTTGTGAGGGCAGATCCACAAGGTCGCAGCACATCACATTTCGAATATATTTTTTTAACACAAATCTTCTATTCTGGGGGTCCCTGGCACAAAATATTCTCAGATGGGGTAAACAAAAGGGCAGTGAAATAATGCCTGATTGATACGTTGCCAACGTGTTGCGCTGGCCCGCTGGGACACATCGTGAGCTTGTAGATCGGCTATTTTCAGAGCGTGACACGCACGCTTATCCAGGCATAAAATGACTCGTCTTAGTTCTACTGGATCTCTTCTCCACTATAGTCACTCCCTAGACTAGTTTTTGTTTGTTGGCGAAAATGTAAATATATTTAGTTGTAGTCATCATAGCTTCGTTTTTATCTAGTTTTCATCCGTTTCAGTCAACAAAATTGACACTGCTGCAACGCAAAATGTCCACCAGCACTTCTGTACTGTACTACAAACAGTCTTCTGTGGTGCATGTCTAACATCTGCTGTGACACGCTGGCACACCGCAAGCCTCTGACTGGCTGCCGCCTGCCGCTGGCTGTTTAACGCTGTGATAAATGATGCTTTCATCTCCGACTCTTAACCCATTCTGAACGGGAACCCCTTTTTGGTGTTTTAAGCATTATGTTATACTTTAGCTATAAAGTACAAGCTCGTAGCGCTAGTGCCGCGCTACGAGCTTGTAGATCTGCTTTTTTTTTTTTCGTGAAAATGTGGCGCAAATCTTTTAATATATATTTCTTCACAGCGAACATTTTTAACTCAAATATTTGCTTCTGGGGGGTCCCTACCTGGAACTAGATATTTTCAGATGTGGCCAAATACAGATCATTCTGGGCTTCCTTGACATGGAAAATGTTTGAGAACCACTGACATAGAATAGGATTTTCTGAAAACTGTCATGATTTAGACAGTAGCTTTAAGCAACTAGTCGACTATTCAACTAGTCGACTAGTAAATCCACTAGTCGACCTTGCTGGTACTAGTTGACTAGAATGCTAGATTATAGTCACCAATGTACACTGTTTTTTTTTAAGTTTTATAATAGTCAACTTGTCGACTAGTAAACTAGGCAACTAGTCAACTAGTAAAAATCACTAGAAGTGAAAGCCCTAGATTTAGAAGACATTTGTAGAATAGAAACGTAGGTCTAAATGGGTTAAATACCGTTTCGACAGCACGCCAGCTCTTCGACTTTGACAGAACATCGTCAATAAGTAATGCGAACGAAGCATCGTGACTGTCAGAGCAGGCTTTAAAACTAAACGCACTTCTGTTGAACCTGAATGTGCCGTAAAAACTAAAAAGCCAATTTTGGGGGGGAATAGTTGCCAGGCCCCGGAATGGAACTCTGCAAAGGGTCACGCACGAGGAGGCCCCGGAATGGAACTCTGCAAAGGGTCACGCACGAGGAGTCAGGCCCCGGAATGGAACTCTGTAAAGGGTCACGCACGAGGAGTGTTGACAGCAAATCCATGCAGTATCTGTACCGAAAGGTAGTTCAGCGGGAGCAGCGTTCTGTCTGAATTATGGATGAATTATGTCCCTAATCGTAACTCCTCGCCTCACCTCGCCGGTTACTGTCAAAACTAACTGACCTCCCTTTATAAAGCCTTTCCTTCTCGGAAAGACAACAAGGTCTAATTCAAAGAATGTCACAAAGTTAAAAAAAATTAATTAAAAAAACATAGTTTATACAAAAGTCTAACATTTTTGCTTGACTTCACTTCGGTGTAATGGCTGGAAGACGATTCAAATAGACCCAGACAGAGTATAGTATGTGTGTGTGTGTGTGTGTGTGTCTCTTTGGCTGTGCCAGCGTGTCTTATCTAAGTTATCTTTGACTCCCCCAGTTTGACTCGTAGCTCACGCATAATTACCCATCAGCCTGTGGGTCTTCCTGTAGGTCATAATTACCCATCAGCCTGGTTTCCCAGTGAGAACGTCAAACATGGCCGACTGCGTTGCGTGCCTGTCTCTTGATCCCTGCCTTGTGTGTTCACTCAACCAGCTTAAGACCCAATGGGTTGGAACACTGTTCAATACTCACTCCCTGACCTCATACACACATATCAAACGCGTTTCTGTCTGTGTTTGATGGCCGCCTCAATGCTTTTTCCAATGGAAGTCACATGGTTTGACCAAACAATTTGTTTGATGGCTGTGTTCTGCCCATCAAACAAAAATATGTGTATGAGGCCCCTAAATCACTGCCACACTTCGCGCGCGCACACAAGATCTCAGTATGGGATAGCAGATCTACAAGCTCACAAGCTGAGCCAATGCATATAGGGTTTAAGTTGTTAAACTAACTTTTATGCTATTAACTAATTTTGCTGGGGACCCCCTGGAACCCCCTCAAGGACCCCTGGGGGTCCCCGGATCCTGATTTTTAGAACTGCAGAATATTGAGTTGAGTCTCGAACTGGCGCTATATTTTTTCACAGTGACAAAAGCATGGACAGAGAGTGGCGCTGGCTGATGACGTATCAGCAACAACGTGGCTACGCAACAGGTGACGTTATGAAATACGAGTCAACAGCCTGCTGGCCAGACTGAGTACTAGCGAGTGTCAAATCAAATTCACAGGAACGCAGCGAAGCAGGCTGGAACCCAGGCTAGAATTAATTTGGTTTTCTGGCAACGAAACCTCACAACACACCGAACTGAACTGCAATTTTTGATCACCTGAAATCACTCAAGTGGGCTCTTCTTGTACTGCATATTTGTGTATGGCAAAGGTCAGTATTATGATGGAAGGTATTTAACCCATTTTGACCTGAGATCAGATTCTAAAAATGTCTTCTACATCCTGACAGTTTTCTGAAAAAGCTATGTTTCTATGTCAGTGGTTCTTCGATTTTTCAAAAAATAGCAGACCTACAAGCTCGTAGCGCGCCACTCGGTGGCGTGCTATGAGCTTGTAGATCTGCTATTTTTCAATAGCTAAAGCATAACATAATGCTAACACCAAAAGGGGTTCCCACCCAAAATGGGTTAAAGTTTTGCACCACGCATATTAGTTATAATAGTTATACAAGTTATAATATGTCTGTAAGTATGTACGTTCTTAGGCAGCACTAATGTCCGACTTGCAACTTCAACACATTGATTGAATATAACGAACGACTCCATCCTCGCCAACGCACAATTGTGAAACAGATTGCACTCATTGGATTTCTATCTGGTTATCCCATTTTGGGCGGGAACCCCTTTTGGTGTTAGCATCATGTTATGCTTTAGCTATTGAAAAATATCAGATCTACAAGCTCATAGCGCGCCACCGAGTGGCACGCTATGAGCTTGTAGATCTGCTATTTTTGAAAAATCGAAGAACGACTGACATAGAAACGTAGCTCAAAATGGTTTAAGCTAACATTTACAGTATGAAGGAGTCCCACAGGAGGAGCGAGACGGGCCTGACCCTGATCATCTGATGCAAGAGGCTGTAATAGTATAACCCAGAACAGCTTTATGTAAATAGAGCCAAACCGTTCCCCACTACATGACATGCCACGTCCCCCGTGTGATGCAAGAGGATCCACCCACTCTTCAAGAGGATCCACCCACTCTTCAAGAGGATCCACCCACTCTTCAAGAGGATCCACCCACTCTTCAAGAGGATCCGCCCACTCTTCAAGAGGATCCACCCACTCTTCAAGAGGATCCACCCACTCTTCAAGAGGATCCACCCACTCTTCAAGAGGATCCACCCACTCTTCAAGAGGATCCACCCACTCTTCAAGAGGATCCGCCCACTCTTCAAGAGGATCCGCCCACTCTTCAAGAGGATCCACCCACTCTTCAAGAGGATCCACCCACTCTTCAAGAGGATCCACCCACTCTTCAAGAGGATCCGCCCACTCTTCAAGAGGATCCGCCCACTCTTCAAGAGGATCCACCCACTCTTCAAGAGGATCCACCCACTCTTCAAGAGGATCCACCCACTCTTCAAGAGGATCCACCCACTCTTCAAGAGGATCCACCCACTCTTCAAGAGGATCCACCCACTCTTCAAGAGGATCCGCCCACTCTTCAAGAGGATCCACCCACTCTTCAAGAGGATCCGCCCACTCTTCAAGAGGATCCACCCACTCTTCCACCACCATTAGATGAAGTACATTATCAACTAGATGATTCGTTGAGACTGAATAAATTACGTATTACATTACGAATGGGTTTTTTAAATACAGGTTATAAAAAAATAATGACAGCGCAGGCCAAATGTTTAACCCATTTTGACCCGGGATCAGATTCTAAAAATGTCTTTTAGTTTTAGTTCTTCGATTTTTCAAAAATAGCAGACCTACAAGCCCGTAGCGCGCCACTCGGTGGCGCGCTATGAGCTTGTAGATCTGCTATTTTTCAATAGCTAAAGCATAACGTAATGCTAACACCAAAAGGGGTTCCCGCCCAAAATGGGTTAAAGTTTTGCACCACCCATATTAGTTATTATAATATGTCTGTAAGTATGTACGTTCTTAGGCAGCACTAATGTCCGACTTGCAACTTCAACACATTGATTGAATATAACGAACGACTCCATCCTCGCCAACGCACAATTGTGAAACAGATTGCACTCATTGGATTTCCATCTGGTTATGCTAACATTTACATTATGAAGTAGTCCCCCAGGAGGAGCGAGACGGGCCTGACCCTGATAATGTGATGCAAGAGGCTGTAATAGTATAACCCAGAACAGCTTTATGTAAATAGAGCCAGACCGTTCCCCACTACATTACACGCCACGTCCCCCGTGTGATGCAAGAGGATCCACCCACTCTTCAAGAGGATCCACCCACTCTTCAAGAGGATCCACCCACTCTTCAAGAGGATCCACCCACTCTTCAAGAGGATCCACCCACTCTTCAAGGGGATCCACCCACTCTTCAAGAGGATCCACCCACTCTTCAAGAGGATCCACCCACTCTTCAAGAGGATCCACCCACTCTTCAAGAGGATCCACCCACTCTTCAAGAGGATCCACCCACTCTTCAAGAGGATCCACCCACTCTTCAAGAGGATCCACCCACTCTTCAAGAGGATCCACCCACTCTTCAAGAGGATCCACCCACTCTTCAAGAGGATCCACCCACTCTTCAAGAGGATCCACCCACTCTTCAAGAGGATCCACCCACTCTTCAAGAGGATCCGCCCACTCTTCAAGAGGATCCACCCACTCTTCAAGAGGATCCACCCACTCTTCAAGAGGATCCACCCACTCTTCAAGAGGATCCACCCACTCTTCAAGAGGATCCACCCACTCTTCAAGAGGATCCACCCACTCTTCAAGAGGATCCACCCACTCTTCAAGAGGATCCACCCACTCTTCAAGAGGATCCACCCACTCTTCAAGAGGATCCACCCACTCTTCAAGAGGATCCACCCACTCTTCAAGAGGATCCACCCACTCTTCAAGAGGATCCACCCACTCTTCAAGAGGATCCACCCACTCTTCAAGAGGATCCACCCACTCTTCAAGAGGATCCACCCACTCTTCAAGAGGATCCACCCACTCTTCAAGAGGATCCACCCACTCTTCAAGAGGATCCACCCACTCTTCAAGAGGATCCACCCACTCTTCAAGAGGATCCACCCACTCTTCAAGAGGATCCACCCACTCTTCAAGAGGATCCACCCACTCTTCAAGAGGATCCGCCCACTCTTCAAGAGGATCCACCCACTCTTCAAGAGGATCCACCCACTCTTCAAGAGGATCCACCCACTCTTCAAGAGGATCCACCCACTCTTCAAGAGGATCCACCCACTCTTCAAGAGGATCCACCCACTCTTCAAGAGGATCCACCCACTCTTCAAGAGGATCCACCCACTCTTCAAGAGGATCCACCCACTCTTCAAGAGGATCCACCCACTCTTCAAGAGGATCCACCCACTCTTCAAGAGGATCCACCCACTCTTCAAGAGGATCCACCCACTCTTCAAGAGGATCCACCCACTCTTCCACCACCATTAGATGAAGTACATCATCAACTAGATGATTCGTTGAGACTGAATAAATTACGTATTACATTACGAAATAGTTTTTTTAAATACAGGTTATAAAAAAATAATGACAGCGCAGGCCAAATGTTTTTAACCCATTTTGACATCGAGATCAGATTCTAAAAATGTCTTTTAGTTTTAGTTCTTCGAATTTTCAAAAACAGCAGACCTACAAGCTCGTACCACCGAGTGGCGTGCTATGAGCTTGTAGATCTGCTATTTTTCAATAGCTAAAGCATAACATAATGCTAACACCAAAATGGGTTCCCGACCAAAATTAAAAGTTAAAGTCAATGCATACGATATATACATTTCTAGATTGTGAACCAGAAAACTTGCAAGCTGTAAATAGTCATATTGATGTCATGTTAACACCCAGAACGCCCGGGGGTATCTGGAACCATTACATCAGGGCGCCCAGCGATTTGCAGCTTCAGAGCCTATTTCAAGGTTGCTCCCCCCCATTTTGGAAGTAGCTAGATGTAGCCAATACACCCCCGAGGGGATCCGATCGACAACAACGGAAAGTATGATTACTTCTAACGCGACAAGCGACGGGACCGCAATGGGCCGTCGAAAACACAACCTTTGGTTAGAATTGGAAGCATTGATTTAGATCAAGAGTTATTCACGTTTTAAGATTTTTTCCTCCCATCCACTAAAATGGAGGGGGACCACTTTAGATGAGGTCCCAAACGGAAATGACATCGAATGTTGCTCAATCGATGCTACCAGCCGGTAGACCGGTGCGCTCTGTTATATGATATGATTAAAGACGGAACTTTTGATTAATCTCTGTCCTGGACTCGGAGCGGGATTATTTGATAGGACAGAGACCTCCGTTTTTGCTGCTCGGAGTGTAAAGTGATGGTTGGGGCCGCATGTGGCCCCCGGGCCGCCAGCTGCCCATGTATGCTCTAGTCTAGGACACTGATCTATGGCTCTGAGTCTGAACCCATGGTCTCTAGAACACTGACCTATGGATCTGAGTCTGAACCCATGGTCTCTAGAACACTGACCTATGGCTCTGAGTCTGAACCCATGGTCTCTAGAACACTGACCTATGGCTCTGAGTCTGAACCCATGGTCTCTAGAACACTGACCTATGGCTCTGAGTCTGAACCCATGGTCTCTAGAACACTGACCTATAGCTCTGAGTCTGAACCCATGGTCTCTAGAACACTGACCTATGGCTCTGAGTCTGAACCCATGTCTCTAGAACACTGACCTATGGCTCTGAGTCTGAACCCATGGTCTCTAGAACACTGACCTATGGCTCTGAGTCTGAACCCATGGTCTCTAGAACACTGACCTATGGCTCTGAGTCTGAACCCATGGTCTCTAGAACACTGACCTATGGCTCTGAGTCTGAACCCATGGTCTCTAGAACACTGACCTATGGCTCTGAGTCTGAACCCATGGTCTCTAGAACACTGACCTATGGCTTTGGCCAGGAAGCGGGCACTGTTGATGTTCTTCACCTCCGTCCTGGTGCCAAGGGGTTCTCCTGGACTGTGGATGGACACGTTGGCATCCACTCTGAGCTGTCCCTCTGAGGAGCATAGAGGAGGACGTAGTGTATGAGAGGAAGACATCGCCCAATTCCAATACCCAAAATCTATCTCGGCCACTCGCGACGCTCATACACACTCTGTCACTCGTTGCGGTGAAATTGGTGACCTGCCAAAAATATGTGACCATCTTGTGACTTCTTTAAATATGTGCCCGAAATACCACTAGTTTGAGCTCTGCTAATAAACAAACTGCTGTGATTTACGTTCCCTACACATTAGCACTGTTTCATAAACAATTAGAACAATACAGTATTTAGAATTATGGTGTTTTGTAGCCATACATACAGTCAACAAGTTGAAGAAATTGCGCTAGCCCCTCCTATATACAGATTTAATGTAACAAAACAAACAATGAAGGGAAAATGTACGTCATCTTGTTCCTAACACAAACATTAAATGCCATTAACAATAAAGATAATTTATTCATTGCTTGTGACTAAGTAATACCTACATTGGATCCATTGGAACACGTTATTGAGAGAGAGAGAGAGAGAGAGAGAGAGAGAGAGAGAGAGAGAGAGAGAGAGAGAGAGAGAGAGAGAGAGAGAGAGAGAGAGAGAGAGAGTCCTCCTACCAGACATGTTGCCCTGACAGGTGCCCAGAGCCTGCAGGATGAGCTGCAGCTCTCTGACAGCGGCTGCAGCCTCCTCCCCACAGCTCATATCTGGCTCCATCACCAGCTCCATCAGTCCCACTCCTGACACACGCACGCACACACACACACACACACACGTGTGCGCGCGCACACACAAACACACAATTATCTGTTTGTATCTGTTGTACAACGTTGTTTCGTATGATGTGATTCTGGATGTGACAATAATGTGTGTGACAAAAACTGTTATGCTGATAATATACTGTACATAGGGACCTATGTATGAATGGGTTAAGTAAGGGCTGATGGGGATTTGGGGATCCATAATAAAGTGAAGTAAAGGTGCAGGGAAGATGGTGTCCAGTGAGATTCCTTTATATGCGAGTATCCTCAGAGGCGTGTTGTCTAGACTCCAGTCTAGACCACTGGTTCTCATTCCTTTAGTATCCTCAGAGGCGTGTTGTCTAGACTCCAGTCTAGACCACTGGTTCTCATTCCTTTAGTATCCTCAGAGGCGTGTTGTCTAGACTCCAGTCTAGACCACTGGTTCTCATACGTTTTCATGAAAATGTTTGTGCCAAACATTCTTGTGGAGCTACTGCATATTGACTAACTTTATCGAATGGTCCAATTAACGGTTTAACTGCTCGTGGCGGAACGTTCTGTCAGAAGGAATCCAACCAGCAACTGCTTCTGGCATAATGTTCCGTCTGATAAGCGTTATTATTGATATCAAACCGGATCGCTGATTTTTTTTTTTTTTGGCTTGGCCTTTCCTTCTTGAGCGATCCTAGACCGGATTGCACAACCGTGCTGCAGTCCACCTCCCATCATACAGGCTGACTAAAAAGCTGAATAACTCGAAATCTAACGGAGCTCTCCATGGTTTGGATAAAATGCGCGATGTTCGGAGGTCTTTGCTGATTATCCGGTGGTTTAGATGGAAACATTGGCGCTTTCTAGAGCAAGGATGGCTTCATTTTAGCTCGCTAGCATTGACGCTATTTATGTAGCATTAAAGATGGACGCTCCAGACAGGATGTCAGTCCAGTGTGTGCTGCATTGAAATAGGCTTGGCAGTCTGCGGTTGGCTCTGCGTCAAGCAGGAGGCAGTATATGGGTTAACAAACGGTCTAGACTGTCCGTCGCACACGCACGCGCACGCACACGCGCGCGCGCACACGCACACGCACACGCACACGCACACGGACACGCACACACACACACACACACACACACACACACACACACACACACACACACACACACACACACACACACACACACACACACACACACACACACACACACACCTAAGTGAACTGAGCCATGCAGTATTTTCATGGGTTCTTGATTTGTTTCCATTTGTTCCGGCTCGGTTTCAGATAAGGTTCTGAGAAGCCAATTTGGGCCCTGCTCAGGAGGTGGTACTAATCCTAAGCTCTGGGAACCCAAAATCAGGGGATTCCAGAACTTATGATATACTTTTAAAACATTTTCAAAACTAGCAGATATAGCTGATCTACAAGCGCGTTCTGTCAGCCTGTGGCAGTTTTCAAGTCAGCCTGCATTATATTTTGGAATATTGGCCTTGGGAACATGATCTATTGGAGGCCCTCAAGTGAAGTCAGTGAAGTCCCGCTTTAACGGTGAGAATTAATTAACGGTGGACCCCGCCACCGGCGCCACGTCCCACCGCATCCACCCGAACATATATAGCCGATTAAAAGCCCAGGTCCTGCCTGGGCCGTGGCTCAGTGGTCCAGGCACCCTGGCTGGTAATCCAGTCTGGCAGTGTGCCGCGGGTTCGACTCCCGATCCCGACGGCCTTTACTGCACGTCTTCCCCCCATCTCTCTCCCCATTTCCTGTCAGCCTACTGTCTGTCCCTCCATAAAAAATATAAAATAAAGGCGAAAGCCACAAAAAAAAAAACATTTAAAAGCCGAGGTCCAAGGCCCAAGATCCATATAAATCCGCTGAGTCTCTGTCTCTGTAGTGTTTCTCTGTTATTCTCAGTCAGAATTTCACCCACCTTTTTTACTTGTAAAACTGTGATGTGACAAATAAAGATGATTCTGATTCTGGGTGAAATGATTGGTGTTAACACATTGAGAGCCCACGCAAAACTGCCCAAAATCACTTTCACCTAGAAAATCCATTCACATTTTTTATAATTCAGCTGACTGTGGAGACACATGCTGGAACTTTTTACTTTGAAATGTTTTATAGTTTGAGGTTTTTAATTTAAACGCCAAATGCATTCTCAATGGCGAAAACACAAACTTTGGCACCACGTATACAAAAAAAAAATCATTGTTTTGATTTTTTTGATTTTTTTTAATAAAATAAAATAAAATAAATAAATATATATATATATATATATATTTTTTTTTTAAGACGTCCACAGACGTCTTGGGCTATGCACGTGCGGTAATACCAAGGACGTCCACAGACGTCTTGGGCACAAAATGTGTTAAGAGTATACCTGCTCGGTTCAGGTCGATGAGAGTCTGGCTGCGCTGGTCATCGTGCAGGCTCTTGCCGCTGTCCTGCTCCAGCTGGATCTGCTTGATGCGGACAGACTTGGTGACCACCTGGCTCCTCTTCTTGCCTCCCAGGTGGCTGTAGGTCAGCGAGCCGTCCACGGCGATGGGCCGACGCTGCTGGGTGATCTGGTAGCCGGCCTGGAGGTCGCAGAGAGACACCAGAACAGGGGTTTTTGACATACTGGCTGGGAAGATGAGGTTCTTTGAACATATCCTCGTTGTCGGGCAGAAACCTCTTACCTCCGTATTCTAACCTTTTGTGTTTTCGAGGGGCGCTAGCCCCCTCCTATGCCCCGCTTTCTGGGTTTGTGTGAACACAAACATTGGCTTGTGATTGGCTGATCACCCCATAGCCATGATTTGATTGGCTGAGCAAAGTACATATTGAAGATATGTGAGATAAGTGAGGGCAGAAAAGTGAAGACGCGAAAAGTGATTGGCCGGAATGACATTTGTGAATGATTTGATTGGTTGAGCAATGTGGAATGTGATGTATGATGATGTATGATGATAAGACTCGCCCCTCACTTTACAGGGTTGTGATTTTTTTTCGTAAATGAATGTCCTACTTGATCATACTACACTACAGCGTCACACATAAAGCATCAAACATAGCAGATCCACAAGCTCAAAACGCGGTGCGAACTGCAAAGAGACACGTTTTGAGGTTGTAGATGTGCTACATTTGCTATTTTTTGAGTGGTGCAAACCACTCCAATAACCAGCTTTGTCTGTACCCGTGTACCCAGGGCCGCTTTAAGGGTAGTGCGAGTGGTGCGGCCGCACAGTGCCTCGCGTTGCAGCGCGACGCGTTGTGAGCTTGTAGATCGGCCGCGCGACCGCGCAACGCAGTCGAATTATACACTGAAGTATGTATTAATTAATTAATTAATTCAAAAAAATCGCGCGCGCGTTACATTGTTCCCCCAAAACATATCGCACAGGGCCTCGCATTTCTCCCAGACGCCTCTGCGTGTACCTGTACGTGTACCCGTGTACCTGTACCCGGGTACCTGTGTACCAGGTGTGTACCTGTACGTGGGGCCATGTACAGGTGAGCATGGTTGCTATGGTTAGTGTGTGACGTCACTGCACCACTCAGTTCACACGGGTGTGATTTTAATCCTGAAAAGTAAC
>NC_136809.1:9604168-9661668 GCF_951216825.1 Electrona antarctica | reverse complement strand
GATGTGGGGGGGAGGGGGGGGCTGATTAGTCTGACATTCTGCATATTGTACCTGATATGCATATCGTTGCTGTCGGGCAGAAACCTTGTATCTACTGTATGTTTTTTTTTAATGAATGAATGCCCACCTTTGCCACACTATAATGTCACTAGGGTTGATCCGATCACGTGATCAGAAATCGGGGCCGATCACGTAATTTTCAAATGATCAGAATCGGATCTGGAGCAAAAAAAAAACGTGATCGGGACATCCCTAGTATCAATATTATATCTATATCATGATGTTAGATTGGATATCGTCTGTGATTTTGGATATTTTACTATTGTGATATGGCATAAGTGTTAGAATAAAATATTAATATCGGATCGGGAAAAATCTGTATCGGCAGATACTCAAAATCTAAATGATCGGATCGGGAGCAAAAACATCGTGATCGGAGATTCGGGACATCCCTAAATCTACAAACAGTAGCAAAAGTAGCCGGTCTACCAGTTCTGGGTGCCTGCCACAGAACACAGGTACATTTGTTCGCCTCATTTCCTGACCAGCAACAGTTTTGGACATACAAGGTTTCTGCCCGACAGCAGCGCCGATCTGATGAACAAATCCCTCTGGTGCATGTTGCTTCCTTCAGGAGAAAGAGACATTCACCTGTCATAATATTGATGTCTGGCAGAAACCATATTATTATTTTTCTTGTAAATCAGTGCCCTACTACATGATCATACCCCAGCGTCAGACAGAAACCATATTATTATTATTCTTGTAAATCAGTGCCCTACTACATGATCATACCCCAGCGTCAGACAGAAGCATCAGAAGTAGCAGATCCACACGCTTGTAGATCTGCTACTTTTGCAGTTGAATCCTGAAAAGTAACAGTTTTGGACATAATGAGGTTTCCACCCAACAGACAATAGGGATGTTGGGTGGAACAAGGCCCATTTTGGGCCTTATTCCCTTCCCTTATAATTTCGCCACCGAGTGGCGCGCTATGAACTTGTAGGTCTGCTATTTTTGAAAAATCGTAAAAATGTGCCGCAAATCTTTGAATATATATTCTTTCAAAGTGAATGTTTTTAACTCAGGTCTAAATGGGTTAAGCAACGACGGCTACGGCAGTCGGCTCCAGCAACCGGAAATGGATCAGTGCTCGATACATAAACCTGCTTGCCGTCGCAGCCCTTTCTACTACGGCAGAACCAACACTTCCACGTAGTGTCTACAACGCCATGTCATAACCATGTTTATTGCAAAGGATAGCTGTCATACATTTACACTGATTGCTCCATCTCCTCTCTCTCTTCTGCTGTGTAATGTGTTGGCATGCTCTGAATGAAGAAATAACACTAATAACTAAATAACACTAATAACCATGTTTAGCCTATTAAAACACAGTTTTAGAATAACACAAATTGCTCCAGCAACTTCCTGTTTCCACTGCTGATCATGTCCAGCACATGTAAGAAGCAAGTTATCGGCAATAGCTGACGCGCGACGGGGTGTTCTCTTTTTTTATGTCTGTGTTTATGTTTGACGCGTGGTCACCATGGGAACCAAAGAGGGATGGGAACCTGTCGCCGACGGCTGTTTGCTTAACGATTTTGACTGCTACGGCGATTGCGTCATAGCAGCCGTACTTCCGCCTAGCGGAGCCGTCCTGAAAACCGTCGTTGCTTAAAGTCCCTAATATAGGAGGAGAGGCAACGATTAACATACGGCTTTACTAATTCATGCTTCATGCGCACAAACCTTTCAACACGTGTCACTCAACAAATAAATTACATATTTTTGGGTTGTGTCATGTCGTATAAATCATCGTTTAGTTCATTCTATTTGCACCATGAGAAAGACTAACACATTATGGCCTCTAGTTTGAGAGCATTAATGTTTATCGATGGATTTTCATTGCAGGTTTGACATGCAGCAGCAAAGGAACTAAAGGGATGAAAAGGGACAAACCACCACCAGAACCAGAACATTGCCGTTTATTGCATTTTATTTCTCCATTTTTGAGGGGCGCTAGGCCCCTCCTATATTCAGCTATTAGTGTAGATTTTCGTCTTACACAAAGGGAATTTAATGTTTGTGTCAAACATTAAATTCCCATTGACAATGAATGGAGAATTTACGTCATGTGTGTCTGAGCAAATCGGCTATTTGTCCTATACACAAACATTACATTCCCATTGACAATGAATGGAGAATTTACATCATATGTGTCTGAGCAAATTGACATGTCATGATGATGTACTTTGATAAGAGCGCCCCTCACTTCACACGGGTGTAATTTTTATCATCTGTCATCCGTTTATGTGGTTCTCATAAAGTGAAATAGGGATAATCATACTTTCACAGTCAGTGGAATATACTGCTAGCACGCCCACATCAGGAATGCCATGTTTAAACCTTTTTTTTTAAAACCCATTTTTCTCCCAATTTAGTCGTTATGCCAATTTCTCCCCACACGCTGCTGTATCCTACTGACTCACCTGCCATTGGGGAGCCACCACTGGGAGGACACTCCCGGTGGTGGCTGCTGACAGACAGGTGTCATCCCAGCCGCTGCCACTGGGAGGACACTCCCGGTGGTGGCTGCTGACAGACAGGTGTCATCCCAGCCGCTGCCACTGGGAGGACACTCCCGGTGGTGGCTGCTGACAGACAGGTGTCATCCCAGCAGCCACCACTGGGAGGACACTCCCGGTGGTGGCTGCTGACAGACAGGTGTCATCCCAGCCCGTGCGAGTAAGTAAGCCTTGCCGAGCCATGTGACGCAGGAGTCAGATACTGTACGGCGCCAATCTCCTGTTTCTGTAGCGTGAGGTGGCCTGACAGGGCTACAAGTACACCCCCTGGACATGACGCTATTACGTCGCAGGGACTTAAGCCAAATCCAACCATTGACGCCGAGTGCCGAGCAGGGAGGCATTGGGTCCCATTTTTGTATAGTCTTTGGTATGACCCGACCTCCCAGTCACTGAGCTGGTTAGCCCGTGAGAGCATGTGCAGTGATATCACCTCCGATTCGAACAGACAACCTCGGCGGTGGTGAGCAGACACTGCACCACTGCACCACTGATTGGAACAGACAACCTCGGCGATGGTGAGCAGACACTGCACCACTGATTGGAACAGACAACCTCGGCGGTGGTGAGCAGACACTGCACCACTGCACCACTGCGCAACCCAAGGGCCCCTGGTTTAAACCTGAGTTATACGACGTTGTACAATGGTGTCAACGACGTATACTTTGAGCCAAAGTGCATTGAGGAACTGCAGTCGACTACGAGAAAACACTGGCCTGAGCAGTTAAGGGACCCAATGTGGCAGTTTCAACCCAGAGGCCCACAATTAAAAGCCCATTAAGATGCATGCAACAATACAATTTGATAATTAAAAACAATGACAAAAATAAAATATAAATGTGGGCTATCATTGAACACATAGCAGGCAAGAACTGAAAACAAGTCCCATGGCGGAGGTCATGTAAACAAAGTACAAACACATTAAACATGTAATGGCCTGGTTTCTGCCTTCTACTCTCCCCCACATGCGTTGTCAATGTCACTGAAAACATGGCCTACTATGTTCCAGTTCTCACAAATGGCTGCTTATAGTTTATATGCACACATACAGTACAGAATAGATGCAGCACATTAAGACAGCTTGTTAAAGGCTAGAGGACAATTTAAAACGTATATTCGCATATTCAAACGTCGGCTGTTAACGAAGGGCCATGTTAACCCATTTAGGCCCGACCTCAACATTTTAAAAAAGAAATCTTCTAAATCCTCCAGTTTTCTGAAATAAATATTTTCACGATTTTTTAAAAATAGCAGACCTACAAGCTCGTAGAGCGCCACTCGATGGCGCGCTATGAGCTTGTAGATCTGCTATTTTTCAATAGCTAAATTATAACATAATGTTTAAAACACCAAAAGGGGTTCCCGCCCAAAATGGTTTAAGCCATGTTTGTCTCAGACGTTTTCCCAGTGCTACTATGACTGTGTGTGCAAATAGTGTCTTTCACTAGCTCATTTCTCAACCGTTCGTCGTCTAAACCTTAGAGTATCGGCACCCAGAGGCAAAATGGACATAGTGGTATTGCAGGGCTGGGCCAATTCTGGTCCGTTGACTATCATTGCGCACGTTCATGATGACACGTGAACGCTGTTTCATACGTGAACGGAACGCGTGCAATGATAGTCAACGGCACAGCGCGGTCACGATTTGGCCCAATCCATCCCAGAATGCACTCTGTTCCTACTCGGGAAGGAGGAGTGAAATCGCCTCATGCGCTTTTGAGCAACTTAATGCAAGTGGATGGGAGGAGAGATCCGGTGCCGTCTCTATTCATATATACTCTAAGGTCTAAACCCCCAGGAAAAGGGATTTAACTACAACCATTTTAATAAAATACACAGAGTCCAGTATACACGTGGATGTAAATGAATGTGTATGTGCCACTATGTGAACTATATGCTGCTACCCTTCAGTACGTCTGATCTCTGATCACAGCGTGAACTCAATAATTCAGTGATTTATTCATAAGTGCAATACGGAACGTATCTGCTAGCACTCACTTTCACTAAATGCAATAAATATGATGCATTAATTTATCTAGACGTTGTTACACTACTAGCCTCCATTATAAAGGCCGATACAGCAACACGGACATACATTATTCATGTTAAACTATTGACTTATTGTGGGCTCACAGCGAGCACACTGTATATATCCTACACCTATATTCTCAAAACTTTGGCACCTATTTACACCTACACACTTTGACTAAGAAGCTCCATTCAAACTGTTAAACAAATCCAGCTTACTGTGGACACATACGCCGATACGCTCATCGTTTTCTCTTTGAAATGTTTTATAGTTTTTTTTTATATTTAACTTCAAACACCTCGAAAGGTGGCCACCGTGTGAATATGGTCTATACACTCAGGATTTGACAGCATAGCATACGCCATGTATTTTAACTCTATGAGTATCATAGAGTATATAAAGGATAGAGACCGAACTGGAGCACCCGCCCCCAAGCTATTCATTTCGATGGAGTTGCTCAGTGGCGTTTTGAAGCACCCGGAAGACTGCCGGAAGTACCTCCTCCGGACCTCAAATTTGAGGTCCGGGGTGACTTAGGGAGTGATGGTCCTACGTGTTAAAGCCCAGCTGCATGGGGTTTCCCGGTCATGAATCCACGGGTCCGCCTGTAGTCCCTCCTCCTACCACTAGGGCCCAGAGCTTCAACGTTGAATAGCCTCACTGGCCCCTTGATGAGTATACGCTGTCCGGAGACTCCGGACCACGCACTGAGAAGCAGGTGCCTGACAAACTGCCTGCCTGGTGATAATGTTTTTTGCTATTCAACCACGCTTCTGCCTCCCATCACTAAGTAACTGATATCCCACCCTTACACCCGCACTGTGCCTCACAAAGAGATTCATTACACTCATTAACCCATTTTGGACTGAGGTCGATTAAAAAAAAAACATTTTTCTGAAAAAAAACATGTTTCTATGTCAGTGGTGCTCAACCTTTTTCATGTCAAGGACCTCCAGAATTATCTCTATTGGGCCACGGACCCCCATCTCAAAATATGTAGTTCCAGGGACCCCCCAGAAGCCAATATTTTAGTTCAAAATGTTCGCTCTGAAATATATATTCAAAGATTTGCGGCCCCTTTTTCACGACTTTTCAAAAATAGCAGACCTACAAGCTCATAGCGCGCCACCGAGAGCTTGTAGATCTGCTATTTTTCAATAGCTAAAGTATAACATAATGCTTTAAAACACCAAAAGGGGTTCTCGCCCAAAATGGGTTAAACAAACGTCATGGATTCTATATATCCAGGCCCGCGTCTGTTTATTTGAAAACTTAATATTTCAAGAAAATTGTAATTACGCGCTCGTGCCGGTAGATTAGTGTGGAGCCACTGGGGCATGTTATTAAAGAGCTGTTAAAAATAAACTTTACATGCGTATGTCTCTGCCTGCAGTCTCATTTCAAACAAGGAACGGCAAAGTCGGCGCGGGCCGCATTAATCAATTCATTCTGCATGCCGCAGAAATGTAATCAGATGAATATATCAATAATGCACAACTCGATCAGGGGATATACGTTTTGACTGGATTAATTTCTCTGCGCCCCTTGGTCTTGGTGTTGATTAATTTTTACAGACGTGGATTATATTTCAGATGTTGGGCCTAATGTGGAAGTCTCCCATTATTAGCCTAAATGCAAAACGGCTCCGTCAGACTGCTCATCATCAGTTTAACGCAACACTGGATCAGACGACTCTTTACTGAGCAGCTGAAATGTGCAGCAACGCAGCCTGAAGTCTCCACAAATGGCTGACTGGATCAACAGGCATTAACAGTGCGCAAACAAATGGATTACACATGTAAATATAGACACATGGCACACAGAACGGAACAATGCCACACCCAGAACAAAAAGAAAAGAAAGGAAATGATCAAATCATGCGGAACAGCAAGGCTCCAGTGAGGATATGGGACCTCATGTGGTCAACTTGTGATGTCGTCAGTCATCTGTGGCATATCTAATTCCCAATGAAAGACTGAGGATACAGTGTTCACTTTATTTTTTTGAGCAGTGCCAACCGCTCCTATGAGTGACTTTGTGTGTATGTCTGTATGTCCCTGTGTCTGTCTGTCCCTGTGTCTGTCTGAGCACGGACAGCTGCAATACGGCTGGGTGACCTAAAGTGGCACTGTTGAGCAGCGTGGTCGTGTGTGTCTATAGACCGATTCAGAAATACGACATATATGCGGTTTCCCCGCACCTCCTTCTACTACAGTGAATGGAAGAGTGACTGATGTTAGTCTGCCTCAAACGTTACTCTTTTACCTGCTTTTTACTAACACTAACATTACAAAGATGCCCAGAACACCGGGATGAACCTGTGTAGTTTATGGCTGCTCCAACAGTAGTGGCAACATTCCACAAAGCAATGAAAGGTCCTGAAAGATACATAACGCCAGTCTTACGGCCGGGCTCCACCGGGCGCGTCAGCGTCGCGTCTCCGTCACCGTCAGGGAATGTTCCCTTTTTAATCAATGAAGTTGGCTCCACTGCCCGCGTTGCGTTGCGTTGACGGAGACGCGACGCGTGCATTAAAATTGAACCGGTGCGTTTTTTGACGCACGCGACGGAGACGCAACGCGTCCGGTGGAGCCCTGGCGTTACCCAATACCCAATCTTTCTGTTTTAGGAACACAAGGCTGCTGTACTTTATACCTCATACTAAGCATTAAAGTATGAGGTATAAAGTACAGCAGCCTTGTGCCTTGCGAGCCTTGTGCACGCACGCACGCACACACGCACGCACACACGCACACACGCACACACACACTGGGCAGTATTATGCGTGTCTTAAGTACCAGGTCTTATGACTTAACTTAAGACCTGGAGGCGTGGTCAATGCTGTTTGGCCACTCAGAATAGCCAAATGGCATTGATCACGCCTCCAGGTAATAAGACCTGGTACTTAAGACATGCATAATACTGCCCACAGTCTGTTTAGAGTACAGGTGACAAAGTGGCGCTGTTGAACTTCACACTGTGCACAGGTGCATGATGGGAAGCTGAGTTTTTAGAGTAACACCAGTAGTTTTTAGTGTAACACCAGCACAGAGCACAGTGCAGTACAGACTACGGTGTAGCACATGCACAGGTGCATGATGGGAAGCTGAGTTTTTAGTGTAACACCAGTAGTTTTAGTGTAACACCAGCACAGAGCACAGTGCAGTACAGACTACGGTGTAGCACATGCACAGGTGCATGATGGGAAGCTGAGTTTTTAAGTGTAACACCAGTAGTTTTTAGTGTAACACCAGCACAGAGCACAGTGCAGTACAGACTACGGTGTAGCACATGCACAGGTGCATGATGGGAAGCTGAGTTTTTAGTGTAACACCAGTAGTTTTAGTGTAACACCAGCACAGAGCACAGTGCAGTACAGACTACGGTGTAGCACATGCACAGGTGCATGATGGGAAGCTGAGTTTTTAGTGTAACACCAGTAGTTTTAGTGTAACACCAGCACAGAGCACAGTGCAGTACAGACTACGGTGTAGCACATGCACAGGTGCATGATGGGAAGCTGAGTTTTTAGTGTAACACCAGTAGTTTTAGTGTAACACCAGCACAGAGCACAGTGCAGTACAGACTACGGTGTAGCACATGCACAGGTGCATGATGGGAAGCTGAGTTTTTAAGTGTAACACCAGTAGTTTTTAGTGTAACACCAGCACAGAGCACAGTGCAGTACAGACTACGGTGTAGCACATGCACAGGTGCATGATGGGAAGCTGAGTTTTTAGTGTAACACCAGTAGTTTTAGTGTAACACCAGCACAGAGCACAGTGCAGTACAGACTACGGTGTAGCACATGCACAGGTGCATGATGGGAAGCTGAGTTTTTAGTGTAACACCAGTAGTTTTAGTGTAACACCAGCACAGAGCACAGTGCAGTACAGACTACGGTGTAGCACATGCACAGGTGCATGATGAGAGGGAGTACAGTATACAGGGGATCCACACGCAATTCCGACGGAGCATTAGTCCGACAGCTGCTCCCGTGCTTGCGCTTATGGTTAGGTTCCGACAGCCAATAGTCCGACAAACAACAGTCCGACAACCAATAGTCCGACAGCCAATAGTCAGACAACCAACAGTCTGACAACCAATAGACCAGGGGTGCCCACACTTTTTGACTTGAGAGCTACTTTCAAAAAGACCACCAAATCAATTATTATACCATTGTTGAAAATAGTTTAAATATGTACCTGGGGGCTTCGGAATAGTAGAGTCCGTGTTACATTCTGTACAGTATAAGACAAATGTACTTGGAATGGGAAATAGAGGGGGAGAAATGTTTTCTTTTTTTTTAATCGTTTTTTTTCTTCAATATATTTAAATGAAATACTCTTTAGGGGCATGCCATGTGATCTACCTGCACAGCCTTTTGGGCACCCCTGCAATAGACCAACAACCAATAGTACGACTCCGACACCCCAACAGCACAGGTCTGATTTTTTTTGATATAATCTACTAAATCCATTAATCTGATTAACCACTTAAGAGTTAAGCGGAGGAACGTTGTCTATGGGACCCGGCGACAGTGGGCGGAGGAACGTTGTCTATGGGACCCGGCGACAGTGGGCGGAGGAACGCTGTTCAATCTTTTGGAACGACACTGTCCGGCGATAGCCAATCAAATTCATGTGTTGCTGTGTTTTACCCTCCACACAGAACGGTGATATGTTTACATTACATGCCGCAATGACAGCAGGAACGCCCACTAGGAGATTGTTTATCGCCCAGAGTCGCTGCTGTTCGCCCGCTGCTTTTTGTCCCTTTCCTTTTTAGCGGAAGGAAAGGAAACACAACGATGAAGCACAGCCGTGTGAGACAATAGAGCATCGCAGTCCCGCCCCCTACCATGGACCAGGAAATGAATCTCCGTTCATTTTCCTCATAGGCGTAAACGTCTTTAAATAAATACTTTCTGAAAGGTCTATGAGGAAAATTAACGGAGAATCATTTCCTGGTCCATGGTAGGGGGCGGGACTGCGACGCTCTATGGAGGCTCAATTTAGCACTCGCATAATGTTCCCCAACCAACGTCTCACTCACAGCCGTCAAACTTCCCGTCACAATGTGCCATAATCAGAACAGAAGGTTGTATTATGGAGGAGGTCAAACTCGGGACAAGGCAGTGATCATTTGGTTTGGACGTGTGGGAATAGCCAGTTAGCGCCTTTGCCCATTTTGGGACAGTCTAATCTAGGGATGGTATGATATTGTTGCCTAGAAACCTTTCATGATTTTTCGTAAATGAATGGCCTACTTCGTCATATCACAGTGTCACGCAAAAGTAGCAAAAATAGCAAATCTACAAGCTCAAAGCACTGACACATTTTGAGCTTGTAGATCTGATATTATTTTTTTATTTGAATCATGAAAAGTCACAGTTTGGGATATAATGAGGTTCACTTTCCACCCAACCGTAACGATATAAAAGTTTCAAACACAAACTTTTTTCCGTATGAAGCTCTAAGAACCAGAACTGTCTATCAAACTGCAGATGAAATGGAAATATTGATCTTCAGACTGAGCTGGCCCTGATTCAATCATTCAGGTAATGTTATATTGTTAGGACATCATGGGATAGTATAATCCATGAATATGAAGTGAAGCTACTGTAGCGAACCGTGACGACAATCAAACGTGATCATTCCAAGTAGCTGGGTCATCAAAACAAAAGGCTTTCCGCCGTTCCGAGTTCAGCCTGTAATCTGGGAACCAATAAGTGTAAACCAGTCATTTTGCGCGTGTCAAATAGCGCCCATGATTCCAATCTAGCATGGTTGTGATATAAGGAGGTCATTTTCCAATGAAGGCTTTAACCCATTTTGGGCGGGAACCCCTTTTGGTGTTAGCATTATGTTATGCTTTAGCTATTGAATAATAGCAGATCTACAAGCTCATAGCGCCCACCGAGTGGAGAGTCAGAAAAATAGCAGACCTACAAGCTCGTAAGCTTGTAGGTCTGCTATTTTTCTGACTGACATAGAAACATAGCTTTTTCAGAAAACTGTCATTTTCAAACAGACATTTTTAGAATCTGATCTCAAGTCAAAATGGGTTAAAGACAAAACTAATACCAAATGTATATTTCACCTCTGCCAGAAGACCAGCCTGCTATATTATCATATAAAACGCGGTGGTGTGTAATGTGTATCATACTTATCGGCAGTAATACGTCAGAGAGCATAAATGTGACCAAATTTGACTGAGAGACTGCCATTGGAATTTTTTTAATTTTCGTTTTTTCATTTCATATGAAAGCAGGGAATCATAGCTTCAAATTGACGTATTGGTTGTTCAGTTTGATCCACCAGTTTTGGAGATATGGCTTATAGAAAAATGTCTTGCAGGAGTAGTGGAAAAAAGACCAAGCAGAGAAAATGGACTTCTAAGCTTTAGTTCAGTGATCTGTGACTTTAGGGGGCGCTGTTTTCCCTTCATTCCTCCATTAGTCAACCAGCAGTGTTGCCATGTCTGCGTATTATAATTAGTTGGCCTTGTTTCTAAAGAAGAATAATGCATAGGCCTACTGTACCAATTTTATAATAATTTATAACCTGTTAATAAAAATGTATTTGACAAAAATAAAGTGTAGTTGATTATTTGGGCTTGTTTTTAAAGTGTAGTTGATTATGGACACATAATTAAAAAAACAGTAACCAACAGACAACAGGACAGTTTGCTCTCAAACCCTCCCAGCACAAATTGTGCCCTCTTGGCTCTTCTCTTAATGTTTCATTAGCCTGTTATTATTATTATTTGTCTGCAGACCCCCATCTGTAAATAATTTATGCCAGACACAAGATTTGTGTTGTTTGTATGCATGTAGATCTGCTATTTTCGCTTATTTTGGGCTTGTTTTCATATACCGGGTTGCTTATTTCTCTCGCAGAAACTGGCAACCCCGCAATGATAGCCGTTAGCTACATTTAGCTAATATATTGATATCAATCGTGTAGCTAAAACAAGTACATTATCGCGCTATATTACATATCGATGCGATCTGCGTTATTATGACCTTAATTTTCATGGCAGGTACATTCCAAAGCAACTAATAATAACCACGTTATGGTGACATAATGTTACAATGTTTACAATACATTCATTCGAGTCTTCTTCTTCTACTATTGGAAATAGGAAGCCATTTCCGCATTTTCCATTGTTGTGGTCAGCAGTGCCCCCAGCTGGAACATTAGCATGAATTAGCTTTAGGCGGACCAAAATAAACACACTTTTTACAAAATATCGTTGTTAATACTTCTTTCTGTGCTATTTCTGTTAGCCAGTTAGTAAAAGACTAGTATTATCTTCCAAAACGATTGTGTACAAAAAGGCGGATTTTAGCGGAATTTGCATACTTTAGCAAGGAAGCCGTATGTCTAGTTAGCATTGGTTAACCCAATGGTTATAACATTAGACATAGTGACATGTTTAAGCATTTATTTCATATTTATATGTCGATATCAGCTCTGACATTTATTTCAGACCTGCTCTAACATGACATGAATAATAATATAGCTTCAGAGTATTTTAGACAGAAAAATAAAAAAGGACAAAGAAAATAGTTTTTCAGCTGTCCTCGACAGTTGCCACCCCCGCGATGGCAGGCTCTATATCGCGTGTGGTCACAAATGACAGACAGAGTCTAAAAGTTAATGCGTGGAGGAGCTGCATTCCTACAAATGAAGTCAAAACAGATAAAAGCCTGCTTCAATCACCCTCTTTAACAAACAAACAAACAAACAAACAAACAAACAAACAAACAAACAGAAGGCGTCAGGAGAGGATCATTACATACAATACAGTATTATATATTCTGACAGACACGTCAGACAGTACTGAAGGCTGGGCAGCCAAATTACACATGGTAATAAAATAATCATTATTGCAATTGTGTTGTTTGAACAGATAGGACGCATTGTTATGGATCCCACAGCAGCTCTAGGCAAACCCCGTTGTGATTGGCCACAAGTTGCTGTGATTGACAGTTCTCGTTTTTTGTAACTATGTCTGCCTAAACCTACACCTAACACTAACCTTTACCTCAGTAAGACTAAGCCTACACCTAAAACTATACCTAAACCTAACCGTAACCCTTTCCTCAGTAAACTATGCCTGCCTGGGAGCCATTCAGACAGGTCTGAATGTCTATCTAAGTATCCATCTCTCCTAGAGCTGAGATGGGATTCATAAGCACGCAGAGCTACTCACTGGGAGGTCGGCGTAGAAGTAGTGCTTCCTGTCAAACAGTGACTTCCTGTTGATAGTGCAGTTGAGAGCCAGTGCTGTCATGACCGCTGCCTCAACACACCTCCTGTTCAGGGCCTGAGGACACGGATGGACACATAACATAACATAAGTGATGTAAATAGGTTTTCAAGGTAATGAGTCCCAGGATACAGGGATGGTCTTTTAGATGAGTCCCAGGGACATTTTATGAGTCCCACTTCAACGACGTTAGGAGTCATATTTTGCCATTTTTTACAAATTGCAGCATTTAACTCCTTTTTCATTTTATATGGTTATATTCATGTAGAAAACAGAAGAAGAAATGATTATTATAACTAAAGCTAGCAAAATAAACTAGAATAAAAAACAGTATACAGTAGTACAGTAGTGCATCCAGTGGATGCAGAGGTCGTTGTTTTATTGCGTCCTTTAACTATAAACTGCGTTTTGGGATGCAAAATGCACCCTATTTTAATTTCTGACATATAATACCATGTGTATGCTACGCTGTCTTGCCATGTAACTTGAAACTGTTATTTTTTATTTGTTTAATTTGACAAGACTTTTGGATTTGGTTTACAATGTTAATTTGTCTTTTTGTATTCTTTTTTTTCCATTTGTATTTGTAGTTGCACTGGAGGTTTTAAATAGCCAAAGGCAGGCTCAATAGCCAATTATGTACTGTACATCCCAGACGTGGGTGACTAAACAAAAACTGTAATTGTTCTTCAAGTTAAACAGTTCTGTAAACAATCCTTACCGGTAAAGTGCCGGGTAATGACGCATCAAAAAAGGACACCAGGGAATTAGGTGGTGACATGAATCGAACCGGAGACCCCGAGAAGAGCTTTGTGTTGGACTGGATCTGTGCATGGATCTCCAGCCCCACCACACTAACCAACTCCTGGGCAGCACTACAGTTCAAATGAGACAAGGATGAGCCAGCAGTGGTACTGAGAGACAGGACAGAATTAAGTCATATTACTCATTTACATTCAAGATTAAAGAGGTTTTTGTTTGCCACAAAGCCTACCTCAAAACTCATCACTAATTAAATCCCCCTTTCTGCCTCGTTTTTCTTTGCTAGGTTTTAGCCTTTTAACTAGTTATTCTCTTAATAAAGACAAAGTTATTTCTATAGTTTCTTCTGTTGTGTAATGTGACTTTGAGTAGCAAGAAAAGCTCTATATGAATTGGATGTTATTATTATTACATGCTCGTACAAGTACTGTGTGTGTATGTGTATGTGTATGTGTGTGTGTGTGTGTGTGTGTGTGTGTGTGACTGTGTGTGACTGTGTGTGTGTGTGTGTGTGTGACTGTGTGTGTGTGTGTGTGTGTGTGTGTGTGTGTGTGTCTGTGTCTGTGTCTGTGTCTGTGTGTGTGTGTGTGTGTGTGTGTGTGTGTGTGTGTGTGTGTGTGTGACTGTGTGTAGTGAAATGATAATCTGCCAGACTGCACTTGCAATGTCCAGTATCGTTGCTGTCGGGCAGAAACCTCTCATCTCCATATTTTAAAGGTGATATAGACAAGTTTTCAGTGTTTGTACACAGAATTCTGTGTACAAACATAAATAGCTCCACCCCCCTCCCCCTGTCATTCTATTGGCCGAGCCAGGTCACTTCAGGCTATGGGATTGTTGTTGCTGCTGGGAGGGACGCTATGGATATTGCGCTCGTATGGCTAAATATGACATTAAACAATTATGAATTTCTATCGATATCTTAGTTACAACAATGACATTGAGTTGACATGTTGTTTTAATCGCTATGATGATCCGCGACGGCTGTCACCGTTGGCAAGCACGGGTTGAATGCATGCTTCAAGCCGGCCGGGGCAGGCAGTCGCCGCGGCGGTGAAAAACCGCGACATGACTAATACTCACTTCCACCATTTCAACAAATAAGCACATACAACCCACTCCACATGAACGATCATATTGATGTAACCAGGATATTTTATGGGGGGGGTCGGGGTCCGACGTTCTGTGACTTCTAGGATCCTCCGAGTTCTTAGGGGTGCTGGCTGCTGGTGTTTTCACACCACCCAACCATGCCTATACATAGCGATTCTCACAATTTCAATAGGCTTACATATTAAATCATAAACATACTATTTCACATGAACAATGTTGATGAAACTAAGATATGGGGAATGGGGATAATATTATACATTGCAATGAAATCGCATCACGTTTTCATTATAATACTGCTGGGTTGAACACACCGTCACAGCCTCGCGCTGCAATTGGCTAAAAGTTTAAATCCCCCGCGACGTCCCGTATAGTAAACTGTAGTGGATATAAACAGTGCATTCAGCCAGAGGGGGGCAAAGGGAGAGTGTGCTGTTGCAGGAGAACACCTCAGCATCACAATATAGGGAAAGATAGAGGGGGAAAAGGCCCAAAAAATACATTTATATATATTTTAAATTTTGGCTGAAAACTTGCCTATACCACCTTTAACTTTCTGTGGGTGTTTTTCATAAATGAATGCCCCACTTCAAAAGTAGCAGCTCTGCAAGCTCGTGTTGTGAGGTTTCCACACGACAGAGACGTCAGACGATATATGATAAAGTGCCTTGGATCAAGACTATCATAATATGATAGTCTTGATCCAAGGCACTTTATACACTTGATACAATATTATTGTATCAAGTGTCATTGAATAGTCTATGATAGTATTGATCCTAGCAAGGCTGATACATCATTCTACACTCATGCAACAGAATGGTGGGATACCGGTATGTGACCTCTACTGAGCTGAGCTAGTGCAGATAAAATGTAAATAATGTACAATAAAAAGTATATATTATATTATAGGGGGATAAAGGAAACCACTAAACCATAATAAAGTACTATAAAGGCAGAGCTGCATCTCACATAGCCGCAATTTGCAACTCTAGATTTTTTTATAATGGGATGAATCTAGAGTTGCAATACCCTCCATAGCCGCAATTTGCAACTCTAGATTTTTTTATAATGGGATGAATCTAGAGTTGCAATACCCTCCATTGACTCCCCACTCATCATTTTGCGTTTGCGATCTGCTTGTCTTAAACGACGTTAAACTCACCAACATTGCAGCTGTAGTCCAAGCTTGAATTATTCTCTTTCAATCTGCCGAGCTTGTTTTTCATAAAAATCCCCCGTAGACATGTTATGAGCTACTTTCTGTCAAGAAGAAGAAATGTTAGAGTTTGGAAGCGCTCGTTTGTATTAAGGGGTCGCGCTGCTGCCTCCTGCATTATGTGCAAATGCGAAACAGATGCATGCAGGGACGTTCAGTGACTTACGACGAGCGCTTCCAAACTCCAGCACTTAGAAAAAGAATCACTTGCACAGAATTTCTTGACAGAAAGTAGCTCATAACATGTCTACGGGGGATTTTTATGAAAAACAAGCTCGGCAGATTGAAAGAGAATAATTCAAGCTTGGACTACAGCTGCAATGTTGGTGAGTTTAACGTCGTTTAAGACAAGCAGATCGCAAACGCAAAATGATGAGTGGGGAGTCAATGGAGGGTATTGCAACTCTAGATTCATCCCATTATAAAAAAATCTAGAGTTGCAAATTGCGGCTATACCCTCCATTGACTCCCCACTCATCATTTTGCGTTTGCGATCTGCTCGTCTTAAACGACGTTAAACTCACCAACATTGCAGCTGTAGTCCAAGCTTGAATTATTCTCTTTCAATCTGCAAAGCTTGTTTTTCATATAAATCCCCCGTAGACATGTTATGAGCTACTTTCTGTCAAGAAATTCTGTGCAAGTGATTCTTTTTCTAAGTGCTGGAGTTTGGAAGCGCTCGTCGTAAGTCACTGAACGTCCCTGCATGCATCTGTTTCGCATTTGCACATAATGCAGGAGGCAGCAGCGCGACCCCTTAATAAAAACGAGTGCTTCCAAACTCCAACATTTCTTCTTCTTGACAGAAAGTAGCTCATAACATGTCTACGGGGGATTTTTATGAAAAACAAGCTTTGCAGATTGAAAGAGAATAATTCAAGCTTGGACTACAGCTGCAATGTTGGTGAGTTTAACGTCGTTTAAGACGAGCAGATCGCAAACGCAAAATGATGAGTGGGGAGTCAATGGAGGGTATTGCAACTCTAGATTCATCCCATTATAAAAAAATCTAGAGTTGCAAATTGCGGCTACATCTCACAGTGAGGACCACAATGGAAACAAGTCCCTTTTTGTGGTATCCTTTTAGCAATCATTGTAAAAATCGTACCACTGTACTATTGGCAAACTGTTAATAAAGACATTAAAGTATTCAATCAATCAACCAAGTCACAGATGCACTTCTAACAGCCAGACTGTGCAGTGCAGTCAACTTTATAGTATACACAATACACATTGTACTGTACCTTTTTCTTTTCAGCTGTGGTTGACTTTTGCATCGTGGAACGCACGTGCCTATTAGCCTGACGACGCACAGACTGTGTAATGTATATTTATTAAAGCTAGTTATAGGATAAAACGACATTGGTTTGTTGATGTTAGAGAGAAGCAGAACTCCAGAGGAGGCTGCCATGTTTGTTGCCGATAGCGGCTGCTGTCGTGGAGGATTATGGGGGATGAAGTTTATTTGGGCGAGCTCGGTGATAGAATGTCATAATACAGAACTACAAAGACCAGACTAATCAGAGCATCCTCCGTCATAACGTAACCAGCAGTGTTGCCAGATTGTCTGAGAGAAACAAGCGACCAGGTCTATGAAAACAAGTTCAAAAGAATCGGGCACTATTTCATGTAAATTCATGCATAGGCTATTTGAAAATAGCAGATCTACAAGCTCGCGACGCGTTGTGAGCTTGTAGATCTGCAATTAAAAAATAATAATAATCACAACCCTTCACAAATCTTGTATAGGGGTTACTGGCATGCCAACATGTTTTCAGATGGGGGGGGCGCAGACAAATCACAAATATATATTAATGTGGGGGTCCTTGACTTGAAAATGTAACCAACAGGAACCAAGCAAAAAAATACAAAATAAAACACAACCCTCAACTACCAAAATGTGTAAGCAACTTTACATGAAAAACAAGCCCAAATTCGCTTATAAGGAGCTGACATGGCAACACTGGTAACCAGTTTCTTCTTCAGACGCCGGGACGTCATTTCCTCCTCTGGACTAGTGGCGGGACTTCTTCGCGTGGTGATCTTGAAGCGCGTTGTTTACTTTAAGTTTACAGCAGGCTTTTCACAACTACTTTTAAGATTTACGTTCATTTTAAGTGTTAACATCAACAAAACGGGATGGCGACGAACGGTGAAGATGTCCACGCTCTGAACGGCGTGTTGTCAAGTCAACCCTCCAACAACCACACCACGGAAGAAGCTCTCAACAAGCATAAAGTGAGCAGTGCAACTGAGGTATTTACTGTCTATTTACCAATATATCATGTTGTTATAGCCGAGGCCACAGATAGATATGGCAGGGCTGAGAAGTAATATGATATTGGCACAAATGAGACCTCTTCATGGTTTTAAAGGAGCTGCAGACAGTCTGAGTAACATAATGTCTAGCCCTGAAACATGATGATTATCATGGCAGTCATGTTTCAGGGCTACATCATGTCTAGCCCCTCTTGGAACCCTCGTAAAAGGTTTCTGACATTTGGATGTTTACTCCAACCTTTTACGAGGGTTCCGAGAGGGGCTACATATAATGTCTTACATCAAAATCGTTCTTGATAGCAGTTTTACAGTGAAATTATGTAGTTTTCAGACTTGCTTGACTTCTAGCTGTTGTTTGTCTTTATGCACTCAGTTAATTTATATATAGGCTTGATTGATTGAAGGAAGTACAATCAAAAGTTTAATATTATTTCTCAAACATATTGTGTAAATTTAGTTTGTTTGTTGTGTAAATATGTAGTGTAAGCATACACTAGTGATCCTACAACATAATCTGAATATTGATATTGAGGTATTTTTGTTTAAATCCATTGTGATATTTGAGTTTGTCCATTACGCCCAGCCACTAAACTGAGGTTCCCTCCCCCCACTGTGTGCAGAACGGAACCGGACCCGCCCAGAGATTCACCTTCACCGGCCAACCCACGCTGGAGGATATCCGGCGGATGCAGGCAGAGTTCACGGACGAGAGGGACTGGAACCAGTTCCACCAGCCCCGCAACCTGCTGCTGGCCATGGTGGGCGAGGTGGGCGAGGTGTCGGAGCTCTTCCAGTGGCGGGGGGAGGTGGCTGAGGGTCTGCCCGGCTGGACGGACTCGGAGCGGGAGCAGCTGGCCCACGAGCTGAGCGACGTCATGATCTACCTGGTAGAGCTGGCGGAGAAATGCCACGTTGACCTGCCGCAAGCTGTCCTGCGCAAGATGGCCCTCAACCGGCTGAAGTACCCCGCCAGCAAGGTGCAAGGCTCCGCCAAAAAGTACACCGAATACAAAGACTAAAAAAAGCCTAGCTCGGACCGGAGATTTGCGACGAGACGAAACCTGTTTTGAGTTCGATTTATACTTTGTCCGATCTACAAGTCTGTGAGCTTGTATATCTGGTATTGGCACGCCAAACCATTGTACAATGGAGTACATTGAGAAAAAGAAAAATTAGCCCTACGTTGCTCTTAAGCTGCTACTCGCACAACGGCGTCCCTTGTCCAGCCAATCAGCTCTTAGATATGTTCTTGACGGCAAGCAACACTGTGGAGTTATAAATTAGGCTTAACTCAAATAATGGAAAGCACATGTTCAAGATGTCTGAATGTTCACTTCATGGACAAATTAATATTGGTTGATAAGTACTGCTGTATCTGCCATCTGTGCTCAGATAAGCTAAAGATGTTCATTGTTCTTATGTTCACTGTTCATATTGTTTTAGCTGCTGTAAAATGAACAGTAGGAAGCGCACATGAGTGGAATCTGTAGTTTACTTTCCTCTCCATCACTTTTAATGTGGTCGCTCATTGATGTTCACGTTTTCCCCCTGAGTATTGTTAGATTTTTCAGTTTTTGTTGTCGGGGAGGAAAAAGAAGGTTTTCACGAAAGAGGACATTCACACTGAGCACTTCATCTACTCTCAAGATGATTCCAATGAGTGGTAAGGCTCTATTTATACTTTGTTTGCCTGCCAGTATCACTGAAACCAAATAGAAATATCGCATCTGCAAGCTCACTGCAACACATACTGAGCTTGTAGATCTGCTACTTTTGGTGACAGATGCTGGTACACAACCAAGTATGAATGAAGCTAAGAGTGATGATCTTAATCTTGTAAATTAAATCCACTGCAGCAGATGACCTCAAATCCTGAACATTCTAAGTCGTGGAATGCAATAGGGAGCATTTAGTTATTTTATTTTTTTTAGAACCAGATGTTTAATTAATGGAGTGTCACTGCCTGTCGTTGTTTTGTTACTGACTTCTTCCTGAAGTAAAGGTGCCTCCAGTTCAACCTGCTGTCTTCTTGTGTGTGTGTGTGTCTCAATAACATTGAGAAGAAAAGTTATCCCCATGTTGCTCGTCCCTTGTTGAGCTGATGCAGAGGTTGGCTTTTAGATCTGTTCTTAACGGCAAGCAACACTGTTTTTACTGTCGTTATAAATTAGGCTTAAATCGGAGAGTGGAAAGCACCTGTTCAGTGGATGGATGTCGAGATGAGGGATCTACAGTTTACACTGACTCAGTGACTCAGCCACTTCGGCCCAGTTTCAGAATCTCCAACTTGATCTATTAATACATAAAGCAACTGCTGTGGAATCTATTTCAGATTTTAGCTACACAAGAGAGTTCCATTGTAGTCTCTACAGCTCTGAGGACTGACAGTGATCCATGAGCTCCCTCTTGTGGTTAGAGTGTGTACAGCATCATTCCTAGTTTAAATGAGTTTAACAACACTGAACATTTACAGAGAGGTTTTACATTGTATCTTCAAGGAGTTTTATGGTAGCTACTTGTCCTAAGCAATTAATAGTCAGGATTTTTTTCATGATTCAAATTCAAAAGTAGCAGATCTACAAGCTCGATCTGCTAGTTTTGATGCTTTTGTGTGACGCTGTAGTATGATCAAGTTGGGCATTCATTTACAAAAAAAACCTGTTGAAACATTCCGATAAGAGGGTTCTGCCCAACAGCGATGTCATGTAACATTCTCAACAGTAATTAATGAACTATAATAAAATGGGCCCTGGAAGCTTAGGTGTGACCCTCAGGTTAGCTTGAGGAAAATGGTTGGTTGTCCATGCATGAATGGATGACAGCCTCCTGCTGATTAAAGACGTACTATGTCATAATTAAATATGTAATTGCTATTAACTGAAGAGTTTAATTACGATTTGAGATTCCCACACTGACTTTAATGTTTGCTGGGGCACAGCTTATAATTAGATTTAATGACACTTTTTTTTTTTTTTTTAGATCAGATTATCATCTGATTTATAGCTAGATACTGAGCAAAGAAGATTGGATGAAACGAGGAATGTTGCAGGAGTGTAACAGAATGGCCGACAGGGTGAAATTTACAGACATGGATGGTTAATGTCAACATAGATTATTGGTGTAGCTGTGTAACAAAGTGGTTGAGATGCTACTGTTTGATAGCCTGGCTTGGCCAGCCTCATAGCGGGGATTCACTGAAGATTCTTCCCCGCATATGAAGAATCTTCAGTGAATCCCCAAGCCAGGCTAACTGTTTGAATCATAAAATAGGGTTCGGATTGATGTTATGGTCACTTATTCAGGAAAGGGTTACGTTTTGTTCTAGATATTCTAATAAAATTAAAAACAATAATTAATGAAGCCCTGGGGCAAAGCAATAATTCATAAAAGTGTGTCTGCAACTTTGCATATTGGTTTGAAGAGTGAAGAAGAGTACATTTGGTATTGTATTGAGGGAAAATATATACTGTATGAAGCATATATTTTAGAAGAATGTAGTTACGTACTTTTGATATGTTTAACAAAAAATGCATGCACTGTAGCCTACAGTATGAACATGTGTACATATTTGGATTTCCATTGTGGTCATTTGACCACAGCCATACTGTCTACATACATACTATACTACTAGTCAGATACAAACGTTCCTGTGATCCAGAAACAAAAGTCAGTTTAATATATTCAAGTACACATTTTATCCAGACATATTGACTGTGACTGAGACATAAAACTGATGTGCTGGATGTCAGGCATCAAGGAAGAGGAAGAACATCCGCACACCAGTTTGTAGAGCTCCGAGACTTACTTTATTTTAAGGCAACAAATTGCAACGTTTCGACCGACTCATCAGGCAAATAACTAATAATTTGCCTGATGAAGACCTAGTCGGTCGAAACGTTGCAATTTGTTGCCTTAAAATAAAGTAAGTCTCGGAGCTCTACAAACTGGTGTGCGGATGTTCTTCCTCTTCACAGACATGATACTGACCATATGATACAGACCAGGATACTGACATGATGCTACTGACATGATACTGACCATGGGCGACTGTGGCTCAAGAGGTAGAGCAGGTCGTCCAATGATCCATGGGTCGGCGGTTCAAATCCCGGCTCCTCCTGGCTACATGTCGAAGTGTCCTTGGGCAAGACACTGAACCCCAAATTGCTCCCGATGTGCTGGTTGGTACCTTGCATGGCTTCCGCTGCAATCGGTGTATGAATGTGTGTGTGAATGGGTGAATGTAATACATCTATGTAAAGCGCCTTGGATAAAGGTGCTATATAAATTTACCATTTATGATGCTGACATGATACAGACAGGATGCTACTGACATGATACAGACATGATGCTACTGACCATGTCCATGATACAGACATGATACTACAGTAGTTGGCGGTTTAGGAAGGCATTCCCTCGGGTCGTCCGTGACGTGTTTGGCGAATTTTAAGTCGATCAGTCAAATGGTTCTCGACTCGAGATACGTTGATTACAGACATACGCAACGTACGGTACAGAGATTCCGTGAATTCATTGTAATAAGACGATGAGTTCCCAGATCCGATTCTAAGAAATACAATTATATCTGGAATGGCTTGTAGATCTGTCAAATACTGGTAGATGTCTACATGGAATGACCTTTAGATCTATCAAATACATACATGTCTGTCTGCTTGTCCTGACCTGACCTGTAGAAAGGCAGTATAAATGGTAAATGGCAAAATGGTGCATTTATATAGCGCCTTTATCCAAGGCGCTTTACAGAGATTGTGCATTACATTCACCCATTCACACACACATTCATACACCGATGGCAGCGGAAACCATGCAAGGCACCAACCAGCACATCGGGAGCAATTAGGGGTTCAGTGTCTTGCTCAAGGACCCTTCGACAGTAACTCTGGGGGAGCCCGGGTTCGAACTGGCAACCTTACGGTTACCATCCAGGCACTCTACCCCTGAGCCACCGCCGCCCCAGTACATGGTGCTCATGGTGCAGTACAATAATAAGTAACCAGCTGCTCAGTATGAAAAGAGAGTTTTCACATGGATCTCCTATCTCCACAGACAAACCTAGATTTGAACAAAGGCCTCCACGGATAAAAAGTCTGCCAGAGGCTTTTATTGTTGTTCACTCAATTACCACAGAACACACAGTCCCTCCCAACCCAAGACCACAGGGAGCAGGCGTTAGGGAAAAACAAACTATTAAGTGTGGAAATTGAATTCTGACAATGGTCTTGGAATAATCTGTGTTAGGGCACGGTGAACACCGCACTTTTATTCTACCTATGGGGTGGATTCTGCCTATGCATTTCAATGGGAATGGAGCAGAAATCTGCAAATGGCAGCAAACCGCACCATTCCCATTGAAATGCATTGGCTCATAGGTAGAGGAAAAGTGTGGCATGACCATGCCCCAATAGCAGTAATAATTATGTACATCCATTTTCCATTGCACATTAGCTACCTTTATTGGAAGAAGTTGTTGCCTTTGTGTCTCAAAACACCAGTGACAAACCATGTCACATCAACCTGGTTGTGTCTGGGGATGGAAATGTGAGCCTACGAGGTGTGAGAACAGGATGTAACCGTATCTTTGGAATAACAATAGTGACACAAACTGGTCCTAAAATGTGGTTTCCAACCTGCATGCCAACTTGAAGCTTTTCATAAACCACAGTGCCAGACAACACTGTGCTGTGATGCAACAACGTACACAGTACTGTATCATGTATCTGAGAAGGAAGTGTTGGTTCATATCAGTCCAGACTGGCACAACAGTAAGGGAAGGTCCATGTTCTAACTTTTTGAGTGGTGCAACCACTCCCTTACGGAGCTATGTGTGTGGCTGGCTGCCTGGGTCTGAGCACTATGTGTGTGGCTGGCTGGCTGGCTGCCTGGGTCTGAGCACTATGTGTGTGGCTGGCTGGCTGGCTGCCTGGGTCTGGCTGGCTGGCTGCCTGGGTCTGAGCACAAAAACAGCATGGTTGTTTTTCACCACCTGTGCGCAACCTAACGCACACACAAACACACACGCACATGTTAACTGTATATATGATGATTTTGGGTGTGCCAGTGCAGTGCAGTGACAGTACAGTACAGTACAGTACAGTACAGTACAGTACAGTACAGTACAGTACAGGGACCCCCACATTTCTAATTTCTCAGCCGTTTCGGACGCGGGGCGGCACGCCGGAACCGGCCCGCCCACCCCCCCCCCGGTGAATATGTGAATATGTATTCCAGGGGAACAGACTGAAGGGAAAAACACCCCCAAATAGCCAAGTTTGACTTGAAACAAAATTATACAACCTTCCCAAGAACAGTAGTTGTAGGATTGTTTAATTCATTCCTGTGCATATACGATCTAAAAAAAAAAAAGAACAAATCTGATGCATTAAATTATAGGTATTTAATAGGGATGCAGCGATATGGAAATTCTTGGCCGATACCGATACCAATGTTTAAAATAACAATTTAGCCGATACTGACACATGTTTATTTAGTTTGTGTTGTTTTTATGTCCCCCTTGTGTGCCAGGGAAACGAGTACAATCTTCACAAGAAATAAATGTTCAGAATCTACAGCTTGGTAGGCTGCAGATAACAAACACTCCAACGTAGCCAATGCAAAATGTTTGCTTATCAACAACAGATAAATGTCCGCTACTGCCGTTGGTTAAGGTCAGTTTTATTTGCCGATACCGATATTGATCGATAACGGCAAATATCGGCGGATACCGATGCGTGGCCGACACATGGGTGCATCCCTAGTATTTAATCGTAGTAAACTGCTGTGGTAGAGGCATGAACAAGAAGCATCTCATACAACTGCACCGCTTCATGTAACAAAGTGTACTTGACAGAAACACTCATGTCCAGTTTCTGGACTGAAGTAAAGGCAAGTTTAACCAGAACAGTCTTTAACCCTCAAAATAAGAAATGTGAGATGCAACGGTCACTGCTTTAGAACTGAACATCGCTAAGAACATTTAGTACAAAGGTTTAAATGCTCTCTATTCAAAAGGACAGTGATGAAAAAATAACATGAGAACATCTGTAGCACAACCTTACCGAAAATATGGCAATAGAAACTTTCTCGAAATGGAAAAAAAATACCCCTTTAAATACCCTACATAAATACCCCTGTCCATCAGGAAATATGTAACCGCTATGTGAAATACCTGAAATATCAAAAACATTGCATAGAGTGCTATACTTCCTTGAAATATGTGTTTACATAGTGTGTATAATACACATCTGTGGTTCCCAAACTGTGCAGCTCAAGAACCAAAAGGTACATTTGATGTCTTTCCGGGACCCAAACTTACAATGATATAATGAATTAAACACTTAAAGGTCCTTGCAGACTGGACGCGTTTTTCTGAAAAGCTTATTAACTACAATCTTAATCCTGGTATTTTCACTATTTCTCTTTTTTTTATTTTTTTTATGTATGTATTATTCTAATTCTATAAATATCTCGAATTCTTAAAAAAATATTTGTATTTTTTTTAAATATATATTTTAAAATATAGGGATACAATTGGAGTGTGGATAAGTGGATAAAACGCGGTCCCTCCCAACCCATTGTTTGAGAACCACTGATATATGTTATAAAGCGGTACTAAGTTAAGGTGAAATAGTACAACACTAAGAAACATCCTGGTTGTGACCAAGGACTGTCTAAAGAGGACGAGACGCGAAGACCGTACGGGCGACGCCATGTTGCTTATGGTGCTCCATGGAAGGAAAGAAACATCCGCAATGGGCTATATGCAGCCAACACTTCCGCGTTCAGCTTCCTGGTCTCAACTGCGCATGTTTCTTTCCTTCCATGGAGCACCATGGAGCAACATGGCGTTGCCCGTACGGTCTTCGCGTCTCGTCCTCTTTAGACAGTCCTTGGTTGTGACATGTGAAATCTGTGATTCTTCCCGTGATGCATTGTGGGAAAGCAAGTTCACTAAAGGCTGTAGGAAAGCTGTGTAGCCTACATTCAGAAGCTCCTGAGGTACAGTTCTGATTCTGAACAAGTCATATGCAAACATCATATACATTAAAAAAAAAGATATCTTGAAACCTCATTTCATGACTTATAAGAACCTTAAAGACACAATAAATATGATTTGCATTCTGCACAACAACAAAAAGAGTGATTTAACAGGTATGTGTACATTGTCAATGTGCTAAAATGAAAGGTGCTGTAACCTCCTGTAAGTGATTTTGTTGTTGTCAAATAAGTGGATAAATGACTCTATATTCTGATAGTAATCTTTGCAAAGGCATTTTCAGGTTAGGATACCAATTTGATCTAATCAGGAGACTTACTTGACGTAATCCTCTTTACCACGTCGAGGGGCATATAGGGCGTTCACCAGAGCTCTCCATCTCACTCTTTTCTGGGCTTTTGTTTCCTGCCAGCTCATTCCAATATTCTTTAGATCTTGGAGAGTGGAACGTCTCCAGCTGTTTCTCGGCCTACCCCGTTTCCTCATAAAGGATACAGGATTAACAAGTGGAATTGTAAAGTGATGAACAAAGAATGTGATCATTCAAACCCACTTGGAACTGAAACACTATAAAATTGAAGCTGATAAATGAGTACTCTCTCCTGACTGGATGAAACTGGCAACCCACCTGCAAATGTACCCTTTCTATACATTCTGATTATCAGAATATAGACATTTCACTTTTTAACAGGAAATAAACATGTTTAAACCAAACAATATAAAAAAAATAAACTACCGTACCTTTAATGTGTCTACCTGTGTAAGTGAAAATGACAATGCCACCTGTGCAAACATTACTCCAATAAGAACTCTGTTAACAGTCAGAACACAGATTGTGCTGCACTTTCAAAGGCCCAACCTCACAGAGCAACATGGGAACACCGTCTCCACACGACGGTTCTGTTGAGCACACAATCCTATGGCAGTGGTTCTCAAAGAGGGGCACTGGGGACCCCCAGGGGTCCTTGAGGGTGTTCCCAGCAAAAGTAGTTAACATAGCATCAAATTTCTCTCGTTTTTTCTTGTTTTTTTATACATGAAACAGTTTGAGAACCACTGTCTTGTGGCATCGACAAGGCAGCAACACTCGAGAAAGGCCACATAATATACACTAGCAGTGTTACATACAGTATGGTAGTACCAACCTTATACACTATTAGTGTTACATATTGTAGTACCACCTTATACAGTATATTGTAGTACCACATTTGAGTTTTGGACATCGTAGTCACAGCTGGTTGTTGAGAAGACATTCAGACAAGAAGGCCTGGTATTTCTTTTTCTTTTCTTTTCTTTTTTTAAATTTTATCCCACGATTTTGCAACCCATTTTCACCCGTGTCAAATATCGAATGTGATCCTGGGATCTACACACCCTCCGCCAACCTGGGGAGAGCAACGGACTGACCTCATGCTTCCTTCAATGCATGAGCGTCCAAGCTGCTTCTTTACACCTGACAGGGGGGAGTTTCCCCGGTTGGACGTAGCGCGTGGAAGGAACACGTTATTCCAACCAGTTCCTTTCCCCTCCATCAGGCAGTTTAGAGACCAGGATTACTGCATGTTTTTTGTGAGGGAGAACATGCAAACTCCACAGAAAGGCCCTTTCGCCAACCCCACCTGCGGTATGGGCACTGATGACACGGAGGAGAGAACACGCCGCCAGCACACACAGCGTCCCCAGCGGGAATCAAACCCAGGACCTTCTATCTAGCTGGTATTTGAAGGAAAAGTCAAACCGATAAGGACAGAAGACAGGGAAGATGATTACTCAGATATTCTTTTTAACTTCCCACAGTTCCAAGGTTCCATTCGTGTCTTTGGTTTATTGACCGATATTGAAGCGGCCGCGTTCAAAATGCTGGTCATTCAAATATCATGGAGTAGGTCAGTATTCTCCTGCTGAATATCTGGAACGTCGTGCTTGGATGTATACAAGGCAAGTGCCAAGAACATCCAACAGTATTGCAGTTAAAAAGGAAAATACATTTAGGCTAAAATATGTACTCTGCTAAGGCCCACTGATTATCTTGGAAAAATATATTATATATATTCTCTTTGTTTTAAAAGTTACCTAAAAATAGCTGTAGAAATAAATTGATACCCAAGGTTCATTCTTCATCAAGTAGTGTCGGAAAATATAAGATACAGACGAGGCTGAATCCAATTACATACACTTTTGTATACCATGTTAACGACAACGGAATGCGGATGTTGTTGACTCCAGGTGGACACTTAAGGCATATCCATAGTCCAGTCTTCGGTGACTCACCGAAATAAGGTGACCACCGTCTCGCAGGGCTCAAAGCCACTTCTGTCAGAGCACCAGCATCGTTTTCACTGCCATGTACATGGTACACAACAGGTATTCAGTCACCATGGGTCACATTACTTCGGCGTCAATGTGGTAACGCAAAGGGCTGCCAGTGGCGCCACGATAATGACGCCGGGGGGCTTCTGCCCAATGACATTTTCCAGACCAGATCACACACACACAAACATGTGCGCGCACGTGGAGAGACAGACAATGCAATCCCCAAGTCTCGCCAACTCAAGCGGGCAAAACAAACAATGTCTTAAAAATAGTTCTTTAAAAATGTGTTTGTTTGTTTGTTTGTTTTTGTATCAAAGGGGGACCCATGGCAGAGCCCTGTGGGATGCCGTCACTCCTCCATTGGAATGTATGATAATATGGAGTGCTCCTGAGCAATGGCCGCCAGCTCTTTGAGGAACTCCGTGAAGAGGACGGTGGCGAAGACGTCGGTGCGAGCCAGAGAGATGGTCTTAGGTTGTGGTGGCGGGGGTGAACTCTGCAACATCAATGGCCCTTCCCCATGGCCGGAACCTCTGTGATGGCCAGGGCTTTTATCTGAAAGAATATATAGATATATTTATTGACATTGAATAAAAAACGTTCCAAGTTGGGTATCGTTGCTCTCGGGCAGAAACCTCTTATCTCCAGATTTTTTAACGACCTAAATAAACGCCCTACTTGATCGATCATACTAACTAAATAAAGCGCCCACGCGCCTCATTCGCGGCACGTTTTCAGTTTGTAGATCGGCTAGTTTCAATGCATCACGAGCCAGAGCATACATTTAGGCATTAGTTATTTCCATTTTATAAAAGTGTTACTAAAAGAATATTGTGTGTGCACGTTGTCAACGCCATGAGTGTCACATCAATGAGATATCTTTAGCAAAACATTACAATCAGAATCACTAAACAACGACCTCAAGTAGCCGTTTCTAATATCAAGACAAACCTTACAAGAAAGGAATAAAGATTCTGTTCACCCGCTTGAAAATTCCTTTAATTAGCCTTCTTAGTAAATCCAGTCTTTTTTCTATATATTAGTATTTTGTTTTATATCTGGTTGTTTCAGCAACAGCAATTCCACTTGATCAAAACCAGATCAAGTAGAATTTATTATTGTGCTCATAGGAACCAAACAGATCTGATAGTAGATTGTTGCTTTTTTCCATCCGTAGCATTTGATAGTGAGAATGAGGGGGCCAAAAGATGTATTTCTATTTGGAAAAAGCTTCAAAAACATATTAAAAAGTCTGTGCAGAGTAACAGATGTGGCTCGAGGATGATTCTCATACAGGGAATAATGAAGTTGGAATGGGAAAACAAGAACCCATTCAAGAGTTTCATGAATCAGAACACTATGAAGTCAACATTTCATTAGCCAATTGCTTTTCCAAGCAAGATCAATGCAGAACCTTGGCTTTAGGCCTTGACAAACCAATGGAATATGAAATAAAATGCATTCCATTTGTAAGCAATGAAGTAAAACCTGCAATTTGAGTTTGTGAAACGAAAATGCACCTTACTCAAAACACTTGGACATGAATAAACATAGCGGATATCGTTTGTTGTCGGGTGGAAACCCAAAATTGTTACTTTTCAGGATTCACATTCAAAAATAGCAAAGTTAGCCTATCTACAAAACAAACAAGATCTATGAAACAAGATCTGTTACCTTGGGTGTTTTTGTGTGAAGCTGTAGTATGATCAAGTAGGGCATTAATTCACAGAAATAAAAAACTAAACGTTGGAATAATGGAGATACTGGTAGTATAACACTGCGATACGTTGTGAGCTTGTAGATCAGCTCTTGTCGCCATTTCACACACAGCAACGTATGTCAGCAAGTTAGCAACGTAAAGACAATAAAGCAAATACGCAACTTAAATGTACATTTGTCGCTGTCTGGTGGAAACTTTGTATGTCCAAAACTGTTGCTTTTCATTAGATGGAAAAAACAAATAAACTGTGTTCAAATGGATCCAGTGTAGTTATTATTTAGTCACAAGCTCTTGTTAATACTTTCCATCAATGGTTAATACTTTTCGTCAATGGTTACATTCAGGGCTGGACTGGGTCAAAAATCCGGCCCTGACATTTGGCCCAGACCAGCCCACCACTACCGACACGCACATACTCTAGTGGCCCACTCCGTCGAGGCACACACAAACAAACAAGCCCTAATACCACCAGTTTTACTGAAAAATATGCCTCCATGTTCTGATAATTACCATAATGTTTTAAAAAAAAAAATTGGGGGGAGGGGGGCTTCTAGGAACATATTTGAATGCAGATTGCGGCCCCTAGATGTGTCACAGAGACTAAATTCTTTTTGGGAGCGTTCTGCCCATTGCTGGCTGTCTGAATACCAAAAAAATAAAAAATAAAAAGGTCATTCATATCTTGACATAATATTATTGCTTAATGCTTATAGCAGCTTTAAGCACTTTCAACACAGTTGAGTGGTGGATTAGAGTGAGTTGCTCCTCACCATGTGCTCCAGCAGAGGTCTCTCTAGCCAGGAGCCAGTGCTGTGCAGCTGTGATCATCTCTGGGAAGTCCTTTTTGGTCACACACACGCCTTCTATCTGGTTCTTTATGGAAGCTAGGACCTGCGCACACGCGCACGCACACGCACACGCACACGCACACGCACACGCACACACACACACACACACACACACACACACACACACACACACACACACACACAGGAAGAGAGAGAGTGTCATGTCATTGTATTTCAGATTTCAGCTCAGCTGATTGATTGGCCTTTAACATTTTTTTCTGAAGATTCAGCGATATTCATTTTAAGTAAAAAAATCGAATCTATTGTATCAGGCTGCTGACAAGCAGGCGCAGCACATCAGATGAGTGGTCTATGTAGTTCGGGCCATTCATCAATCAAATAGACATGTTTACATTATTGAAATACGACGCCTATTTCGAGTGCGTGACACAGTAGTGCGTGTGCCTGGAGTCTAAATCCCACAGCCTGAGGGGACGGTCCATTGAAAGTGTTGTGCTGGCTGATCCAGTCGGCCTGGTTTTCAGGTCCACGAGTGACTACTTACTTAACGCAGGTGGAACTCAAGCCATGATCACCCAATGAACTGGTGGACGAATCATTTGAATACAACCTTTTGGTGAACCGTGCTGCATGAATGAATCAGTACACTGAAAAGAATGACAATTCCCATCACTAATGTCCCCGCAACCCTGCTCGATGTAAATAATATGATTATTTTAATCTAGAAGGTCTCTTTTTTTTCATTCATATATCAAATATTATGACCGCTTCAGTGATGTACATTCAGTTTCTAATGCACTTTTTTTTTCCCCTTTGCCAAACAGACCAACAAACAAAACCTAGTGTTCAAAGCAGTGGGCTGAAAAAATAATTTAAAAAAAAGTTGAGAAGAAAAGAAAATAATATGAAATGTAAATAAGGATAATCATGATATATGTGTATACAATATAATTATAATCTATAATAATAACTAAGAATTAGAGAACAAAAAAGGAAGAGGTTCCAATGAAACAAAGTATGGCTGCTGTCCTCTAGTTAAACCCGAGCTCTGCTCTCACAGCCCAGCCACTCTCATTAGTGTGATTGTCAGCATCCAAGCTCTGTGGATCAATTATAGATGAAGCCAGCAGATGGAAGAAAACACTAACACGTTAGTGAGGAGATGTTGAACAGTGATACCATGCTCTGATTTCACTGCGTTCCGACATCCCGTCTCACGTCACAGCAGCTGAAGCCTTAACCCATTTTGGGCGGGAACCCCTTTTGGTGTTAGCATTATGTTATGCTTTAGCAGACCTACAAGCAGACCTACAAGCAGACCTACAAGCTCGTAGCGCGCCACCGAGTGGCGCGCTACGAGCTTGTAGGTCTGCTATTTTTGAAAAATCGACATAGAAACATAGAAACATAGCTTTTTCAGAAAACTGTCTGGGAAGCGATATAACGCGCTTATAGTTCATTTTCAATGAGACCTGCGTTTTTGCGCGGATAAATCGCGGTGCGACAACACAAGCGTATTTACGTGAACGCGGTCCCGTGAATTTGTTGCGCGCGTGCTCGTGCACACGCCCGCGACTCACCAGACCTGGATTCAGTTTAGCTTTCTTTTGTTTTACGCTTGCGTTGTCGCACCCCTCTTGAGAAGACCTGTAGCAGACCTGTCGTTGATCCAGGCAACAACGTGTGCGCTCATCGCTTCCCGTTTGAATGGCCCTCTATTTCTTGGCATCTGAATAATTGAAAATACACAATCTGTATTGTAGATGGGCTTTTCTCTGGTGCACAACTTGAACTTAAATAAATCAAGACTTGAGCTGCTGGCGTTTTGGTAGATCGGCATCCAGAGTTCCATTAGAGTTACATGATACGTATATAGGACTTGATACGTTTTCAATAAACTTCTTCCTACTCCTTTTTCGAACATAAATATAAGTTAAGGATTATGAAAGATCACTATTATTATTTTTGGACGCTTCTTTTTTTGTTTTTAATATTTACTTTGTCTTTTCTTGTTTATATTTTAACATGTTCGGAATAAATAAATAAATGAAAAATGATCAAGGAGTCCTGTAAGTCCATGCATGTGTGTTTTCAGTCTCCTTTGAGCTGAATGGGCTTAGGAGTGTGGCATGTCAAGCAACATAAAAACTGGCTGTGGGGAGCACACAAAAGTCTGAGTAGACGTGAAAAAGACCCCAGAAGTGTGAGAAGAGAATATTAAAATCAGTTTGCTGGTTCTTATTTGGCCAGCTCTGTGACTGTTTCCCTCAATGGTTCTTTAACCCTGATTTTGTCTGGAACATTGTGCATTTGAAAGAGACACCCCCCCCCCCACACACACACACACACACACACACACACACACACACACACACACACACACACACACACACACACACACACACACACACACACACACACACACACACACACACACACACACACACACACACACACACACACACACACACACACACACACAGCAGCATGTTACCTGGTACAAGGAGCGGACGCTGGGCTGGAAGACCATGTTGGTGTTGAGGAGGAAGGAGCGCAGCAGGGGTTGTGGGTAGGCTGCCAGCTGAGCCAGGATGCCGGTCAGCAGCAGGTTGACATGGAGCGAGTTCTCCAACATGTTCTCCAGGCGAGACAACAGCACGCTGACAAATGGACCTACAGTATAGAGACACAGGGTGAGGAGGAGACTTGACGAGGCTTGTGTTTTTTTTAATCTTTTGCCGTTCCAACTACAGTATCTGTGGATTTACATACACAGCATCGGAGCATCCTATTGCTCAAATTCAGAAATAACAAAAGTAGCAGATCTAACGAGCTCAAAACGAGCCATATTTCAAGCTTTTAGCTCTGCTACTTACTGTATGATACTTTTGTGTGACAGATCAACTATGGCATTCATTTATGAAAAAAAACACAAAAAGTTAGAAAATGGAGATGAGAGGGTTATAGGATATAGGGCAGGGGTGGGCAACTGGCGGCCCGGGGGCCACATGCGGCCCCCACCTTCACTTAATGTGGCCCTCAGGATAATGTCAGAATGCTGATATAATATTGGTTTCAGCTGTTACAATTCCACAACATGCAAACATGACACGCTTTAATCACTTCAGTCTAAATTAGTAGCTCAATGCTCAACACAAGTATAATTAAAGGCATTTGAAATGACATAAACATGTTAATTTTCAGGATTCCAATTCAAAAATAGCAAAAAAAAATTCAAGATTTAAATTCGAATGTAGCAAAAATAGCCGATCTACAAGCACAAAACGTGTCGCAGCGCGATGCGTTTTGAGCTCGTAGATGGGCTATTTTTTCTACGACAGTATAATATATGGCCCTAGGGAGTGAGTGTGTAAATATAGTGGCCTTTCTCCATCGTCAAAGTTGCACACCCCTGATATAGGGTTTAAGTGGTTGGACATTAACATTTACAATCAGCTTACCTGTAAACGGTGCTGAATGGCTTCTGGATCCACTCGAGCGAGGCTTCGTCGTCCCAAACGGGGACTGGACCTTCTCCGGCTCCGGGCTCTCCACGGAGAAGGAGCCGAAATCCATCTCCTCCTCCTCCATGTCCACGGTGGGGTTCCGGACCACCTCTCTGTCCCCTTTAACGGAAGCACCCCCACCGCCACCGCCACCGCCCGCCGCCGCCTCGGCGCTCAGGGTCTTTATTAGATCCTCGTACTGAGCCAGAAGGTCCTCTCCAGGCTCGCCGCCAGCAGTGCTGCTGGGACTCTGCAGGTTGGAATTGCAGTCTGGTTGACCTTTCGTCGCCTTGGCGTCCGGACCATTCTCACCGCTATCCTCCAACGTGGCGGAAGGGAGCGCCAGGCTGAGACCGTTTGGGAGGCTGAGCAGCTTGGGAGACTCCTCCTCCTCCTCCTCCTCCTCCTCCACCTGCTTCCCGTCGAGGTCGTCCTCCTCGCCGGTGTCCCTGCTGTCGTTCTCGGCGACCAGGTTATAGACCATGACGTCGTCCTGGAAGTCAGACTCCTCGATGTAGGAGCCTTTGATCAGCATGGTGGCTGTCCTCCTCATCTCCTGGATGTGCCTGCATGCGCGGAGGGACGCAACCATTAGTCATACTGATCCATGTATTTTGGAATCATTTTCGGGCTGTATTCAGTATTCAGAGAGAGAGAGAGAGAGAGAGAGAGAGAGAGAGAGAGAGAGAGCGAGAGAGAGAGAGAGAGAGAGAGAGAGAGAGAACAAGGATAGAGGGAAGAACATGCAGAAGGAATCCAAGCTGGGTCGGCTACGCCAGTACTTAAGCTTTAAGCTCAGTATGTGTGCACTGTGCCAGGTGAGCCACCAGGGAGCACCCAATTCACCACACATTGTGAGCTTACCGATTGCCTATTTATCACAAGTAAGAATACAAAATTGTGCCTTTTATTTCAATTTATCTTTGTTAATGGTACGAGATACCAGGGTTGTGGCTCTTTCGGAGCGGGAACTCTGAGAGGGGTAAATACTCATGTTATTTTTATTTGACTCATATGTGAAAATATTAATAAAGAAACTTAATAAAGAAACATGGATATACACTTTTTTTTGGACCACAATGGAAACAATATTGATAATCGTTGCACAATGCCACTGCCAAATCTATTCACATTTTTTCGCATTGATTCAGATTTAGATTGATAGCTAGACAGCTCTTAGAAGATAGACACAGGCAAATAGACAGATAAAAAATGCACTTTTCCAATATTCAATTAATCAAAAAAGTAATCGATATAATAAGACTAATAATCACTAAGCAGATCATGTATTTGCAGCAGTACCTGGGTGGCTCAGCAGGGGGTGCCAGTGGGGGCTTGCTGTCCTCCTGCTTGGCGGGCTGCATGGGACAGGCGTCATAGCTGTCGTCCCACTCCAGCTCCAGCTGGGTGACAGAGGGGGGCGTCTCTGTGGTCTGGGCCGCGCTGGGCCGAGGAGGACGACACGGCTGCTGCTGCTGCTGCTAATGATTAGGATTATGATGCAGGGTTAGTACACTTAACTAAAACTAACTAACTAACTAACTGCATTCCAAAAAGACTATAACTAACCGAAACTGTATTGTGTGTTTACAAAACTAAGACTACTTTAGTCTTTGCCCGTATTTCATATTAGCCTAACATCTTGGATATATATAAGAAATCATATCTTCCAATATTATTTAGCTGTGCCAGTTTCCAACCCTGTCTGAGCTTGTAGATCTGTATTTTCACATTTTGCTTGTTTAACGACTAATCCTTACAATAAAAAACCTTAAACCAACACTAAAACTAATCCAAACTAAACTAAAACTAAGTCTTAAAAAAAAAAAACTAAACTAAACCAAACTAGCAATACAAAGCTCATGAATGAAATTGAAAACAGAAAGTAAAAATGAAATGAAATGAAAATGCCAACCTTGTTATGCTGATGAGCAGGCAGTATTTTGGGCACCATGGGGACTTGTCGCCCCCTGACCCCTACATCCTCCAGGACGCCAGGCTGGTAGTCCTCAGGAGGAGGGTACTCACCGTCGTAGGGTGCCGACCACACCTGGAGGGGTGCCACAGACACTTCCATTTAATCAATTATATCAAAACAAATTGATAATTTAATAAAATAATCGATTGATGCTAAGACTGTTAAACTGATGCGATCTTAACCCATTCAGGACGGGAACCCCTTTTGGTGTTTAAAGGATATGTACTTTAGCTATTGAAAAATTGCATATGTACAAGCTCATAGCGTGGCACCGAGTGCCGCACTACGAGCTTGTAGATCTGGTATTTTTTAAATGTTTAAAAATGTATTGTGCAGAAAAGGACTTCTCTGTGACAGCAGAGACAGCGTTCTGGGCCATATGGCTCATTCAAACATAGGTTGTTTTGTATTTATTTTTGAGTGGTGTAAACCACTCCTACAACTGTCTTTGTTAGTTTACGTGTCTGTCTGTCTGTCTGTCTGTTCGTATCAAAAAATGAGCATGGTTGCTATGGTCACCCAGTTCACACGGGTGTGATTTCATTACGTCAGACATTACGTCAGACCAGAGCTGATCAGTCTATATAAGACCTTACACCACTCAGTTGTCACGGGTGTGATTTTTTAGTTATCTTTTCTTGATTTGTTTTACTGGGCAGCTAATGCACAGAAGATGGCAAACACCCAGCTGTATTCACTTGATGTCTCAATTTCCGAAAAAACAGGATCCCCACTTTGAGCATGTCAATATACAGTAGGTGATTTCACACACACAACAAAGTATGAAATAGCACTTCAGTGGTTAATCAGTCTAATAGATATTAGTTAGTAGCAGTACTTGCGCGCTCTGCTTGCGCACAAGTAGGCCATGTGTGCAAGGTGCAAGTTGGCACCTCGACAGAGTGCATTTCTAGTTGTATATAATATCTTAAATATAAAAATCACCCTCGTGTGAAGTGAGGGGCGCGCTTATCATCATACATCACATTCCGTGCGCTCAGCCAATCAAATCATCACAAAGCTGGGCATAGGAGGGGCTAACGGCCCTCAAAAATACCATCATTTACTTTAATTGAAAAAGTAATGGATAGAATAGTGGCTAAGAAGGTAAAGTCTGCGGCCTACAGACCTGGCAGGCGCGCAGGCAGCTGGTGATGCCTCGCCGGGCGTCGTACAGGTAGTGCAGGTAGCTGACGTCCAGGTAGATCTCTGAGCCGATCACACAGGAGTTACCTGAGCTGTCAGCTTCTTCCTCCAGGAAGGACTCCTCTGTCCCTGATCAGAGAGAGAGAGAGAGAGAGAGAGAGAGAGAGAGAGAGAGAGAGAGAGAGAGAGACACAGAGACAGAGACAGAGACAGAGAGAGAGGGGACACAAACAAAACCACTTAAATTCACTGTTATGAACATAGCCTACTATCCTATATTAAAATTGCCTAGAGGGTGCTCTTTCTTGCACTCTTTATTCTATCCCTTTGTTTGCTATGCTTGCTGTGTTTTGTTGTTTGAATGTTATACTATCTACAGTATATGCTGCTGCATTGTCTGTAGGGAAGCCAAACAAAAATAAGTTTTACTCTTATGTACCTGTAGTGTATAAGATGTAACAATAAAGTACAACCTTGAACCCTTGAACCTTGAACCCTCCAATGCCTGGCTTTTTAAATTATGTAATATGGCAGACAAGCAGACAATACATTGAATCAACCTTCATGTTTGTTTAGGCTTTGGGCAGCATTTAAATGAACAGTTAAACAAACAATGACGACGTGAGACATCATGTGGCCAATATAAATACATATTGTGATTGATTTAGTTTTGAGGAGCGCTAGTCCCTCCTATAGCCAGCTGTCTGTGTCTACCATGGAATGCATAATAAAAAGTGAGGACAGAAAAGTGAGGATGCCAATTTGTGATTGCCGGGATTGTGATGATGTATGATAATGTATGATGATAAGATCGCACCTCACTTTACACAAGGGAGATTTATTTACACAATAACACACTGCATTCATGTCTCGTAAGTGAATCTGCAATGGCTGTGGCAGCCACAGTGGGCGCCCCTCACTTCACACTAGTGTGATTCTGTTTTTCTCCTTTGTCCCTTTTGTAATGTTGCTTGTTTTTTGTATAAGGGGAATACCGATGGAAATGTATATCTTTCTTTCTAAATGGTGTGTATTTACACTACATTTTGTAATAGAGGGCCATGCACATGCATAAAGTGAATGGCAAATCGAGTGGCAAATCGAGTGGCAAAATGAGTGACAAAGTGAGTTTAATGTCGTTTATCGTCGTTTAATGCAATCAAATTCAAGTTTTCTGTTTGGATGTGTGGGCTGTCAAGGCCAGAAAGTAGTTTTTTGCCACTCATTAGGTGTTCCTACATAACTTCCGGGTTTGATGATGATGTCACACGCATACCCTCTATTGTTCTAATGAGCAATACAACAATAGATGAACAATACACTACATACAAAAAATGTCCCGTCCACATAAACGAATAAATAATAATCTTTTCTAACAGGTTTGGACATTATATAGAGGGAGAGAGAGGGGGGAGAGATAGAAAGAGAGAGAGTGTGTGCAGCGGGCATACACACGTTGCATGTTTATTTTGCCATTTTCATGACATCACAGGAGGTACACACAAAGCCACGCGTTGGAGCGGCTAGCACCGCTTATAGATTTTTTTCCTTCTCGATTTTTTTCACGATTCACTAACAGAGTTGAAAAGCAACGTGCTGTTCACATCCCTAGCCACGACCCTAGCCACCACCCTCCGCATTAAGCTCCTTTTCACTTTGTTCTCCAGGCGCGAGCGGCTCGTGCTGCTGCCGCTCGCTTTCAGGTCACTGAGGTTGGGGTGTTTCTTCTTCTTTCTTCTCCATTTGCCCCGGCCCTTCCCTCGGCCAAACACCATGTCAGAGCACAGGTCTTCCCCGGTCGCCGCCTCGATCTCCCGCATCAGCTTGTAGTCACGCCAGTCGGGCTGCTCCACTCTCTTCCTCCTCTCCTCCCGTTCTCCGTCCACCTGCCTGGCGGGTCGACCCTGGGCGTCCTCCTGCCTGGTGGGTCGACCCTGGGCGTCGCGCGGGACGATCACCCCGTGGAAGGGACACTTGAACCTGTCCTGCCTCGGACACAGCCTCCCGTTGGCCAGCGGCGCGTGACAGTGGTGGTCGACGGGAGTGAAGCCCTCCGGGAAGGAGAGAGGAGGGGCGGCAGGCTCTTTGTCGACTGCTGCCGTCGCAGACGTGGAAGGACGGGGGTCTGGGGTGCACTCCTCTCGGAGGCGCTCTAGAATGTGTGGTTCGAATCCCTCTTTTTCTGGAACCTCTTCAAAATCATCGTCATCGTCCTCGTCCTCGTCCTCCATCGCGGAGTCCTTTGTCTCTTTGTATTGTCTGTTCTTGTATTCAATGTGGAGCTCTTTGTGTTTCTCCAGAGCGGCTTCCAGAGACGTCTTCAGATCCAGAGCTCGCCTTAACAGCCGCTCATCCAGGCCTGACTTGGTGAAGACCTGGACCCATCTCTTAACAGCCGGCAGGTGTCTGTCTGTGATCAGTCCATGGAGGTCTGTCACCGTGGAGACCACTGCTTGGTTCTCCTCGGTCTCTTCAACGCGGACGGCCGGTGCCAGGCTGATGTCCAGGCTGTACGAGTGAGAGATGAGGCCAGAGTTTCGAATAAACGCAGCTTCGTCGACAACCTCCTCCGTCTCCATCACTCCCTCGATGCTTCTCTCCACCTCTTCCTCGCACACCTGCTCCTCCTCTGTCCTCTTCCTCCTCTCCTCCTCCTCCTCGTCATCCAAAGCGGTGTGTTCCTTTTTCGATTTCTTCCTTTTCTTTTTACCCGTCTCTGCTTCGCTCTTCCCCTCCTCCTCTCCTCCCAGGCTCCCGTTGTCTCTCCTGTCCCCCTCTTCCATCCTCACGTTAGGATTGGCGGACGCCACTGCATGATCACCTGCGGTGAGCGATCGCTGACCGATGTTGGGTGGCTGCGGATTGTGGGGGCTTCTGCAGGTCATTTGGAAGTCCGGCAGGTCGAACCCGTTGGAGAAGAGCAGCTTCATACAAGAGTCCATCTCACTCAGAGTTTCCTCCATTTCCTGGCGGGACTCCTCCATCTCTTTGGCAGCCTTCTTCTCCGCCGGTGTCCTGAGCGCGATGTCGTGGAAGTCCACCTTCTTGACCTGCTTGAGGAAGTGATAGCCCAGCGCCAGCTTTTTATAGGCTGATCCATAGGAGGCCTGCCACGATTGGACGGCCTGGGCAGTCAAGTGTTTCAGTTTTCTAGCTACCTCTTTGGGAGGCGGGAGGGGCTGGTCGAAGTCCGTCTCCATCGTCAGCTCCAAGAACTCCTTGAAGTCGTCCACCAGCAGGGTTCTGAAGTGGTGTGATCTGGAGAAGAGCTCCGAGGCCATCTGAAAGGCTGACAGCCGGATTTCTGCATGGCCCTGGCCCAGTTGGGACATGAGCGAGCGGTACGCATGGTCTATGTAGTCCTTGGAAACTTTGCAAATATTCTTCACTTCCTTCATCTTCTCTTGGCTGAGCTGTGGCTCCCCTGACGTGGTCAGCTCCCCCACCAGCTCTGACAGCCGGACCATTTGCGCTACATCCATCCCGAACACAACCGAACCATGATCAGTTTACGTCTTTCCTCTTCGAAACTTACAAGCGCTGACGTTGGCCACACAAGCCTGTAGCCGCGTCAATGCAAGCTACAGTTAAACCCAGGCAACGGTTTATGTTGTGTCTCACATCACATGCCCATATATGGTCAGATCCCTGACTGTCGGCGAAAACTGATTGTGTCCAAATATGGACATACTGTAGCTATAGATAGAGAGAGAAACAAAGAGAGTAATGGGATCAGGAATGCTCGATCAGGAATGAGAAAATGATAGAGGGATGAGGAGAGGAAGGAGGGAGAGAAAGCGAGAGCCATTTTCACCCAAAACATTACCTGGGCAATGGTGTTCACCAGAACCTGACCAAAGGTGTTCACCAGAACCTGACCATGCAATGGTGTTCACCAGAACCTGACCATGCAATGGTGTTCACCAGAACCTGACCATGCCAATGGTGTTCACCAGAACCTGACCATGCCAATGGTGTTCACCAGAACCTGACCATGCCAATGGTGTTCACCAGAACCTGACCATGCCAATGGTGTTCACCAGAACCTGACCATGCCAAAGGTGTTCACCAGAACCTGACCATGCCAATGGTGTTCACCAGAACCTGACCATGCCAATGGTGTTCACCAGAACCTGACCATGCCAATGGTGTTCATCAGAACCTGACCATGCCAACGGTGTTCACCAGAACCTGACCATGCCAATGGTGTTCACCAGAACCTGACCATGCCAAAGGTGTTCACCAGAACCTGACCAATGGTGTTCACCAGAACCTGACCATGCCAACGGTGTTCACCAGAACCTGACCATGCCAATGGTGTTCACCAGAACCTGACCATGCCAATGGTGTTCACCAGAACCTGACCATGCAATGGTGTTCACCAGAACCTGACCATGCAATGGTGTTCACCAGAACCTGACCATGCCAATGGTGTTCACCAGAACCTGACCATGCCAACGGTGTTCACCAGAACCTGACCATGCCAACGGTGTTCACCAGAACCTGACCATGCCAACGGTGTTCACCAGAACCTGACCATGCCAATGGTGTTCACCAGAACCTGACCATGCAATGGTGTTCACCAGAACCTGACCATGCAATGGTGTTCACCAGAACCTGACCATGCCAATGGTGTTCACCAGAACCTGACCATGATTTTCACCAGAACCTGACCATGCCAATGATGTTCACCAGAACCTGACCATGCCAATGGTGTTCACCAGAACCTGACCATGCCAAAGGTGTTCACCAGAACCTGACCATGCCAATGGTGTTCACCAGAACCTGACCATGATGTTCACCAGAACCTGACCATGCCAATGGTGTTCACCAGAACCTGACCGGTGTTCACCAGAACCTGACCATGCGCCAATCGACGCGTCGCAAAGCGTCGTCAGTGACACGTTCCCAGCACAATAACCCAGGCAAACAAAGCCCCATAATGCAGTGCACAGTGCCTCGTTTTCTGCTTGTAAATGTTGCACGAAAACAAGTAGGGAAGAATTCAGCCAAGAAACACAGAGGTGGAGATTGGCAGTCTCTCCAGTCTCTCAACATGCAAATCGGCCTGGTGAAAAGCAGCCTCAGATTAATGCTGGCAGTCTGGCACGCTCCGCCCTCATGCAGCGCAGAACTAATGACTGTGACGAGCAGCGGCGGGGGGTAGAGCGATTTAATAGAGCTTCCAAGCAGGAGGGCTCAGCATTGATAAAACACCTCTAATCAGAGGCCTCATATGCATGAGCCAAGAGAGAGAATGCAAACTAAGCACAGACTTAGGCATGCATGGTAGTCATAACAGTATATTGGGAATGTGTGGGCTTTGGCGTGCACAGCATGGCTTTATATGACTAATAAAGTCATTGTTTTCAGTACTTTATGGAGCATTGGGGTAATAAAGCGACACAAATGACTGCATTTTGTTGTGCAGTTAGCGATGATTCATTTAATAACGCCACAACTGGCGCGATCACAAATTGTATTTCTTACATAAAGCATATCTCCTGCTCACTGACACTGTGATGTATATAGCTCTGTTAACCAGCTCTGTGTCTCAGCCTGGACAATCAGACAATAGGCAAAAATAGGCGATCGATATTTATTTCTGCAATATCTCGTTTTGTGGTTATATATTAGGTACTAGGAATGAAAATTAGCATCCTTGCTTACTCTGACATCTTTACCCTGCATTTTATTTACTGTACACTTTTCTGTATGTAGTTTTGTTGCTGTGTTCATGAATATGTTCTGTCCCCCCCAAATACAAATAAGGCAAAGTACAACACGCCAATGCGATGTAGTTGTGAATACACCAATTCGATCTGATAACAGTGTGGATAGTCAGTAGCCTGTTGGTTCTCAAATTGGGATCCGGGGGACTCCCAGGGGTCCTTGGGGGGTTCCAGGGGGTCCCTGGCAACAGTAGTTAACATAGCACCTCTTTATTCATTTATATGTAGGCTATTCAAAAGTTGCAGATCTAACATCTGCTATTCTTTTAAGATGTTTGAAAAATATCGAAAATGTTTGGAGAAATTTGAATAATTTTGAAAATAAATCTACACAAATCTTCTCTTCTGAGGGTCCCGGCCTGGCATAAAACATTTTCGAGACGGTTGTACGCGGCCAAATACATATCAATTTGGGGGTCCTTGACATGAAAAGGCTGGAGAACTGCCGCCGTAGCCTGCTGAAGATGAGAGGGTTAGAGAAGCACATCAGATTTGCCTGCAGCCTAAACAAAGCCAGACGTCTGGATCAAAGGTGCAGGCCTCCAATCGTTTCAGATCATATGCAGCACATTGTCAGAGTCATGGCAAAACAACCGGCCTGCAAATGAGGAACGTAGAGCAGTGGTTTTCAACCCTTTTCATATCAAGGGTCCATTATTACTTGCGCAAGCAGAGCGTGTCATGTTTTCGGCCAGGTGCGATGTTTGGGGCCAGCACACGTTATGACGTCATATGCTGGCCCCAAGCTGACCGCGCAGGTGTGTTTTTGTCATGCTACGAAGCATATGTCCCATGACGTGATGTGTACAAATGTCCCTTAGAATGCACGTGATATGATGTCATACGGACATACGGAAGCTGACCGTGCAGGTATGTTTTCCGTGAATCGTGATTTAGATTATGTACCAATGCCAGGGTATAATTGGTTGACGATGATGATACGTTTCAGTGTCAATTGACCCAGCCGATTACATTATACCACCAACCACTCAGAAAAGTAAATATACATACATATATACATGTACACATATATGGACACATGAGCATAATGACGTGTTAAATATATGTACCAGTGCCAGGGTATAGTTGACGGTGACGTAACGATGACGTGTTCCAGTGTGACGTCAAACAAGCTTATAAGTAATTACCATCATCATTTTTCAACACTAGTGCGTGCTCTGCTTGCGCACTAGTAGGACATTTATGGCCTACTTGTGTGCAACAAGCAAGTAGGCACTCGACAGAGTGCAGTTCTAGTTTATTCTGCATTTAAACCACGGACCACCATTTGACGAGGCTTTAGCCTCTCAGATCCAATTCACATTTTGTTATCGTTAGATAGGATTTTGTCCCCAATTCCTCGCTGTATTGATGTGGTGCCATAAGAGGCCATACACAGGCCATAAGAGGCCATAAGAGGCCATACACAGGCCATAAGAGGCCATACACAGGCCATTGATCAAAATAACAAATATTCTAAATACTCTAATTGTGTAGACTTCTTAAATTAAGGAATGCAGATGTTTAACAATAATTTAACTCTTGAGAGTGTAAAATGAAACGGGTCCATTTGGTTTTATTTTACACTCTGAAGAGTTAAAGATCTAGTGAGTCCATTCCAGTGGTCCATTTGGTTACCAACTCTAGCTGGGGACCATCCGGAACCCCTTCAAGGTGGTCCCCGGACCACTGGTTGAAAACCACTGATGTAGAGCATACACATAGCCTCGCTCAATCTGGTGATCAGATGCAGGACATACAGAAAGGTCAGCATAAACAATGATGCAGTCTGCACACTGTCGTTAGCTCCTGATGTTTATTGCAGAGCTCAGATTAACGTTTCACATCACTAATCCTGATGAATGAATACATAGGACCATAATGGAAACAACAAGTCCCCCAGGACCTTTTAGCCTTAATGTCTGACTTAATGAAGATCCTTTGAACAGTCGGTCTGCCCAGAGGAAGTTAGGAGTCATTCCCATCTTTAACCACTGTCAACCTGCATCACCTTCTTGAATGTGTAATTCCAGGTGACATTTTCCCAAATTTCCATTTCCTTGTTCAAAACGTTTTAAAACAAGTGTATTTCTTTTTTGAGGGGCGCTAGCCCCATACAGCTTTTGTCCTCAAACGTCTCAATATTTGCGATTGACAATGAAAGGAGAAATTAGGTCAAATGTCCTCCAAATATGACAAAAGGCATATTTGTGGCAACACAAACATTAAATGCCATTGACAATGAAGGGACAATTTACGTCATATGTAGACGAGCAAACGGCTAACCAATCACATGAATTCAGTTGTTCATGAGATGATGTATGATGATGTATAATGATAAGAGCGCCCCTCACTTCACACGGGTGTGATTTTTAAATAATGAAAATAGACGATCTGTAAGCTATGTTACTATGTCGCTATGTTAAGAGCTGTGAGCTTGTGCATTGGCTATTTTCGCTATACGTATACGTCATATGACAAAGTATATCAGGCTTAAGTGGTTAATGGCATAATTAAGTGGTTAATGGCATAATTAAATAACTATAGTTAAGTGGTTATGGCGTATATATTTTGCATTGTGCTAAATGTGAATCAATGGTTTACTTCCTGGCCCGGCCGCAGTACATTAGCAGAATGCCGTTCCTCTATCCTCTCTCTAGCTGCATTTCTTGTAAAGGCTTACTGCCAAAAAAGAAAAGTATAGAGGGTTTCATTTAATAATGTGAGAGTTTTACTGGTAAGTAAAGCGTGTTTCATTTAACCCATTTTGACCTGAGATCAGATTCTAAAAATGTCTTCTACAAAGCTATGTTTCTATGTCAGTCGTTCTTAGATTTTTCCAAACTAGCAGATCTACAAGCTCGTAGCGCGCCACTCGGTGGTGCGCTATGAGCTTGTAGACCTGCTGTTTTTCAATAGCTAAAGCATAACATAATGCTAACACCAAAAGGGGTTCCCGCCCAAAATGGGTTAATTATGCGAGCGTTTCACTAAGTATATAGACTGAGGGTTCCATTTACTGTACATAATGTGACCCTGATGTCCACACGGGGAGTTTCTCCTCACCTGTGCTGCTGGTGGTGGTGTTGCTCCCCTCGCCGCCCTTGGACCAGTGGATGGAGTCGAGCTGGCGCAGCGGCGGCGGGCTGCGCTCGGGGGAGCAGCACGACGGTGTGAGGGCCAGCATCTTGGCGGCCGACACCGAGTAGCAGTCTCTCTCTCTGACCACGCGCCGCTGACTCAGCATCATGTGGTTGCAGGGGATCAGGTACCTGAGGCGGAAAACACACAGTGGTGGAAGGAAACAGTTACTTAACCCATTTAGACCTGAGGACGATTAGAAAAAGGCTTCTAAATTCTAACAGTTTTCTGAAAAACCTCATGTTTCTATGTCAGTCATTCTCAAAGTTTTTCATGCCCAAGACCCGCAAAATTATCTGTATTTGGCCGCCTACCCCCATCTGAAAATATGTTGTTCCAGGGACCCCCCCCCCCCAGAAGCAAAGATTTGAGTTAAAAAACGTTCGCAGTTTAAATGATGAATAATTGGAAGAAGATTCAATTTGGGGTTAGTTAGCTTTAGAAATTAAGAGAGCTATACCTGATGCATACTTAATTACGCGATGGTTGTGTATCATGATTGTGTGTGTGTGTGTGTGTGTGTGTGTGTGTGTGTGTGTGTGTCTCTTAAACGTGCACTAACCTCAGTATGAGTTGCAGCATAACATCCTCACAGTACAGGCCAATGAGCGTGCGAAACAGAGCCAGTGACACGGTGCCCAGCTGCAACACAATGAAGAGACACTCGTGAAGACTAGAGCAGTTTTTATAATCGGTCAAATCGATCGACCCTTGCGGGTCCATTTGGTTCCATTTGTACACTACACTCCCAGAGTGATGGGGGTAATGGGGGTATATTTGTACACTACACTCCCAGAGTGATGGGGGTAATGGGGGTATATTTGTACACTACACTCCCAGAGTGATGGGGGTAATGGGGGTATATTTGTACACTACACTCCCAGAGGTATGGGGGTAATGGGGGTATATTTGTACACTACACTCCCAGAGTGATGGGGGTAATGGGGGTATATTTGTACACTACACTCCCAGAGTGATGGGGGTAATGGGGGTATACGGGCCCAATAATGCAGACCAAACTTTGGTTCCTTGAAATGAAAACATTTGACAACCACTGCCGTAATGAACCTGTTCATTATCAGTAATGTTATAGAGGCCATGGTTACCTTGGCTAACAGAGTAAACAAACTGCTACTCTACTGTGTGTGCGTGCGTGCGTGCGTGCGTGCGTGCGTGCGTGCGTGCGTGCGTGCGTGCGTGCGTGCGTGCGTGCGTGCGTGCGTGCGTGCGTGCGTGCGTGCGTGCGTGCGTGCGTGCGTGCGTGCGTGCGTGCGTGCGCATCATCACCAGGACAGCGTTCATGCAGCATGCTTAGTATGTGTACTACTGTACTTTATCCATACATGGACATAATTAGGTTTCGAACAGACAACGACGATATGATAGAATTTGCATGATATCATGGGGAGAAGTACAACACTCAGCAGTTCTGCCGACGTGCACAGGGATCAGACCATAGTTATACTAGCTGCTCCAAGGACAAACTGAACCATAAGACACGCTATGTATAATTATTTTAGACACACTAAAACAATAGTTATCAGGTCTATAGGCTCATGATATGACACAATATCATGTCATATCATCTATTCTAAGTACTATGTGTGATGGTGGTTAAATATAATGCTGAGACATGAACAACCATAATAACAATATAGTATAATTCTTCCTCAGGAGTCGGGACACAGCCCCTCTTTGTACTTCTCCCATGAGCCCCAGCATGTAACTGTGTTTCATTTGATACAGAACTCCTCGATATTCTCTCCGCAAGGCATGATGTGAATCGATGTGACTGACCAGTGTCGATTCCGTCATACAGTCTGGAGCAACGGAAGCTCTGAAAATGCCCAAATTTGTCCTAATATAAATCAAAATAATAGAAGCCTATATAGCTTTCTGCTTAGCAAAAATGTAAACTAAAAAAAAAAATGTAAATATTTTCAATGACATTATCTTGAACGGAAATGACAAACAGATGACAGCGTCCATTCTCGGCTTTTCCGGATGCGTAGTTCCAGACACTATATATATATATAGAATTCAGGAATTGTGGCACAGTTGACCCGCTACTTTCACTACTACATTTGTTTTCTAATTTATGGAATTTCGTAGATCTTTCTTTGATTTCTTTATGAAATTACTGAAAAATAAATAGTTTTTAAGTCATGAAAAATGTAGCTTTTTCGGGAACATTTCAAAACGATAATAATTAAAAACAAAATGTCGGAAACCAAAAAAAAGGCGATCCATAAAAATTGGCCCGCGACCCATCCTTGGGTCCCGTGTTTGGGGAAACACTGATGTAACAACAGTACCTGGAAGGGCGTGTCTCTGACCGTGGTGACCCGCTGTAACAGTACCTGGAAGGGCGTGTCTCTGACCGTGGTGACCCGCTGTAACAGTACCTGGAAGGGCGTGTCTCTGACCGTGGTGACCCGCTGTAACAGTACCTGGAAGGGCGTGTTGATGCGGCTGACCAGGGTGTCCAGGATGTGCACGTTCTCGTGTCGGTGGAGCAGGATGAAGGACAGGAAGGTCTGAAGGAGGGCCGGCTCGGAGACGCTCCTCAGGAACAGGTCCAGGTACGCTGTGGTGGTCATCACTTCTTCTAGGGTCAGCTATACGCACAGGAAGGGAGGCGGGCGTTAGTGTGCGTGCGCACGCGCGTGTTTGTGTGTGTAGGATATATTCACTTCTACATGTGTCACATCACATTTGTCCTGTACTGTACGTCAATGGAATTTACAATATGCAAAGTCCACAAGAGTTGATAGATAAAATTAAAGCTACAATCCATAAGTATTACTGTATGCCCATTGTCTCTGTCCGTCTCTCTCCCAAAGAATAGAAGAGGTAATTGCAACAATGACTGAACTACAATATAGTTGGCAGTGCATCTAGTGCCTAATCTACTGGTTATATTGTATTAACCACATGTCCACAGGGGTAGACATGGCCAAAGCATTTCCGGGGCTTCCCAGTCAAAAACGTTGAGAACCCCTGCTCTACCATACAGATGGTTACTTGAAATAGCATTTTATACACTAAATTAAGTCCTGGATTGTAGCCGTAAGACTTAATTGGCAATGGTGACCGACCTTGTGCAGAGCTGGTGCCAGCACAGGCACCAGGAAGCCATTGTAGATGTATCCCACTAGTTGATCTCTGATGTCAGGGTGGGCTACCTGGGAACGGCACAGACACAAGATGGAAATGATCACAAACATTAAAGGAGCATTCAGTGATTTGGATGATTTGGAAAACCCCCCAGTCCGCCCCGGTAGCTAGATGTGCACATGCACACGCTCTACAGTGGGGGGGAAGTGCAACAGGCCAACAGCACGCACACCAAGGCCCGCCTCTGCTCGATCATGATTGGCGGAAGGCCCCTCTCATCCTGATTGGATGAAGACTTGGCCACCTAGCCAAAAACGAAACCTATGGTTTTTTGACCCCAGGGGCTCACTGGGGACAGGGAGGAACTCCTTATATGGTCAGCACACTCTATAGTAGGGAGGATTAACACATCAAAACAAAAAAATAAGTGATATTTGAATTAAGTGAAATCACTGAATATACCTTTAAAGTAGAGAATCCTAATTTAGGGAATAGATCACTTCCATAAAATATGACAAACTAATGTCTCAATAAGATTCTGGTGATAATTAGACAAATACCCGCGGGATACAGAAATTAACAGCGACAAGTACAATAAGATTTACATGTATCTTGTGTAAATAAGTATATCGAGCTTGCGGATCTGCTACTTTTGATACTTTTATGCGACACTGTAGTTATGATTATTTAGGGCGTTAATTTACTAAAAAATATATATAATAAATACAAAAAATGGAGATATGAGGATTCTGCCCGACAGCAACGATATACACACATTGTAAAATCCTGAGGGGTTCATTTAAGTCCAGATTAAAATATCTCTGTTTACTAGTGTGCACAAGTCTACTGCACACTATAGGCTCTGGTGGTTCTGGCTCAGCTCCCTCCTCACCTGGATGACGGCGTTGCAGAACTCCAGGGAGTTGAGGAACTGGATGAGGGCGGGCATCTGGAGCCAGTCCTCCCTGTGGAGGCAGTGCCACTCCTCGCTGGGCACCTCCAGCTTGGTGGGCAGCGACGAGTACAGGCCACTCAGTCCCGTGGCCAGCACCTGGAGAGAAAACAACAGGGGACAATGGGACAGTGGTGAGTACAGGCCACTCAGTCCTGTGGCCAGCACCTGGAGAGAAAACACAGGGGACAAGAGGACAGTGGTGAGTACAGGCCACTCAGTCCCGTGGCCAGCACCTGGAGAGAAAACAACAGGGGACAATGGGACAGTGGTGAGTACAGGCCACTCAGTCCTGTGGCCAGCACCTGAAGAGAAAACAACAGGGGACAAGGGGACAGTTGTGAGTGAGTACAGGCCACTCAGCCCTGTGGCCAGCACCTGGAGAGAAAACAACAGGGGAAAAGGGGACAGTGGTGAGTGAGTACAGGCCACTCAGTCCCGTGGCCAGCACCTGAAGAGAAAACAACAGGGGACAAGGGGACAGTGGTGAGTGAGTACAGGCCACTCAGTCCCGTGGCCAGCACCTGAAGAGAAAACACAGGGGACAAGGGACAGACAGTGGTGAGTACAGGCCACTCAGTCCTGTGGCCAGCACCTGGAGAGAAAACAACAGGGGACAAGGGGACAGTGGTGAGTACAGGCCACTCAGCCCTGTGACCAGCACCTGGAGACAGCACAGAGGATAAGGGGACAGTGGTGAGTGAGTACAGGCCACTCAGCCCTGTGGCCAGCACCTGGAGAGAACACACAGGGGACAAGGGGACAGACAGTGGTGAGTACAGGCCACTCAGTCCTGTGGCCAGCACCTGGAGAGAAAACAACAGGGGACAAGGGGACAGTGGTGAGTACAGGCCACTCAGCCCTGTGACCAGCACCTGGAGACAGCACAGAGGATAAGGGGACAGTGGTGAGTGAGTGAGTACAGGCCACTCAGCCCTGTGGCCAGCACCTGGAGAGAACACAGGGGACAAGGGGACCCAGCAAACCAAATGACGTCATGATAACGTTATGATGACGTCCTCCAGTGGCTCCGGTGACGTTCAGGACTAGGCCAGATCACATCCCATATGGGGATGATCTTTACGTCATTTCCAGGACGTCTTCACCAGATTAAATAATATAGCTTATTTGGGCCAGATCTAACTAGTTATGATATGACTTAAGTTGATCTGGCCTCGATTGGACACTCTCTGATTCATCCAGGGACGTCCATCTTAGTGGGTAAATTTTAAGTTGGTTGAAATCAGGTGATATTCTGGGCCAGATCTGACTAGTCTTGGTTTCACTTGATCTGGCCACAATCGAGACGTCACTAATTCGTCGAGGTCCTGACCGTGCTTGCTGGGGACAGCTCAGGCACAAGTCCATCCATCCATAAACCTTAAGGACTCAAAACACTTACAGGGGGATGAGACCCTATAGTCTTTTTTGTTTGGTTTTTTTCCAGGTGAAAACAAATGATGAATAATCATAATGTTGCGAGTAAAAAGTGAATACAGGATTTTTGTAGCATTGGTACTTTTACTTGCGTTAAAAACCACCACCACTGATGGACACACACACATTTAATATGCATGTAACGATTCACTCAACTCACGATACGATTCGTATCACGATATGAGGTTCACGATACGATTTTTCACGATATTAAAAAATATATATTTTAAAGAAAGATTACCGTTTTTTAATTTTATATAATTTATCTTCCCCCCTGAGATTTTTTATTTAACTACATTGCAAAAAAGTAGCATTACTTTTGACAGTGCAGAAACATAATTGCCTTCCTTGATGAGTATCAACGACCACCATCACCTGGACACAGTCACAGACACACACAGCTCCCCTCTACAGTGCTCTACTACTGAAAGTGACAATCATTTCTCTCCAAAAGCACTTGAATATGATGGAATATGACTAAAGCTCACATTTCACATCACACACTAGCCACCCCCTCTCCACCCCCAAAAAAGAAAAAAACGATTTTTTAATTTCAATGAATCGATTCATATCGTCGGGATTAATATCGATATATATCGATATACGATATATCGTTACATGCCTAAAATTTGAGACATAAATACATACGGGAGTTATACTGTACAGAGGAACACTGCTCCAGATGGCTTGCCTCTTAGGTGCCAAGTGGTACAAGCAACCCTGTCATTGTATGATTTGTTATGTGTTTCTATTGAAAACATGCATACCATTTACCCCGTTTGTTTTCATTTAAACCCTACCTGCAATTCAAATCTACCTTACAGTCGTCGTCGTCTGCCAAATGAAAGATCAGCTCAATTTAACCAGATAAACTATTTAGCTAGAGAAACTCGATTTAGCCAGATAAACTCTATAGCCAGAGAAACTCTAATTTAGCCAGAGAAACTTCCACTCACCGAGCATCTGCTCATGTACTGTACTTTCCTTTCTGCTAAGTAAACAATAAAGCACTCTAAACATAGACTATGAATAAGTCGTACGACAATGTGGTGTAGCAAAAATATCTGATCTACAGGGAATGCCAGGGTCCATTTGGTTTAAAATGAAGCTATACTTCATATATTGATCACCGTGGGAAGATTCATGCTCCATATTTAAACTATCCTACTGTAAATACTGTATCTATTGTGCACTAGTGGGTAGCCAGTAAGCAGTGCAGAGGGACAATATTTTAAAATAATATTGAAAGAAATTGACAAATTAGGGATAATTTATAAAAACTTGACACGTCCCTGGCAAAAGAAAAAACATGGGTGTCCTTCACATGAAAATGTTTTAGAACCACTGTGCTACGGCCATAAGTAGCTCAGTCCAGAGAGCTGTTTTAGAACCACTGTGCTACGGCCATAAGTAGCTCAGTCCAGAGAGCTGCTGTTTTAGAACCACTGTGCTACGGCCATAAGTAGCTCAGTCCAGAGAGCTGCTGCTGTGTTTTAGAACCACTGTGCTACAGCCATAAGTAGCTCAGTCCAGAGAGCTGTTTTAGAACCACTGTGCTACGGCCATAAGTAGCTCAGTCCAGAGAGCTGCTGCTGTGTTTTAGAACCACTGTGCTACAGCCATAAGTAGCTCAGTCCAGAGAGCTGTTTTAGAACCACTGTGCTACGGCCATAAGTAGCTCAGTCCAGAGAGCTGCTGCTGTGCGCCCAACGCAGAGCCCTTACATCATCACACCCTATTACATAAGCAGCCTACATGACATCCACAGAGCGTGCACAACGCCCAGCCTCAGCTGTGTATGGGTGAGAGTGAGACGCAATGTGTTATTGAAATCCAATATGTCACTCGCGCTCTCTCTCTCTCACCCCCCCCCCCCCCCCCCCCCGGCCTCTCTCTCTCTCTCTCTCTCATTAGGAGGCACTAGCTTCCTTTGGCTGTGGAAATGATGTGGAGTGAAAGTGGATAAAGTGTGTCTGTGTGTGGCTCAACAAAATATGGACTGCAGAACTTATGATCCATGTGTGCACTAGTAGTCCAGTGGTTCCCAAACCTTTTCATGTCAAGGACCCCCAGATTGACACTAATTAGCCCGCGGACCCCCATTTGAAAAGATATGCCAGGAACCCCCATAAGAGAAGATTTAGCAGTGATTCTCAACCCGTTTAATTTCAAGGACCCGCAGTTTGACATGCATTATAGTCTACGGACCCCTATTGAATGGCATTTCTATCTCTGGGACCCCAATTTATATTGTAAAATAAATGTCAATTTAACTCTGAGAGTGTACAAACGGGTCCATTTGGTTCTATTTGTACACCCTCAGAGTTACAGACCCATAAGGGTCCATTTGGTTCTATTTGTACACTCTCAGAGTTACAGACCCATAAGGGTCCATTTGTACACCCTCAGAGTTACAGACACATAAGGGTCCATTTGGTTCCAAACTATCATATAGCTGGGGACCCCCCCGGAACTCCCTCAAGGACCCCTGGGGGTCCCCGGAAACCCCCTTTGGGAACCACTGGGATAAAGCTGTGTGGCTCAAACAAATATGGACTGCAGAACTTTGTTCTGTGCGCGCTGTGCAGCATGCATAGCACTGACCGGACAGAACTTTGTTCTGTGCGCGCTGTGCAGCATGCATAGCACTGACCGGACAGAACTGTGTTCTGTGCGCGCTGTGCAGCACGCATAGCACTGACCGGACAGAACTTTGTTCTGTGCGCGCTGTGCAGCACGCATAGCACTGACCGGACAGAACTTTGTTCTGTGCGCGCTGTGCAGCACGCATAGCACTGACCGGACAGAAGTAGGTGTTCTCGGCGACGTGCGTGGCCACGCGCGCGTTCTCCGCCGACAGGGCCATGATGAGCAGCAGGGCGTCGCGGGCCTGCTGGCCCACCGTGCCCTCGCGGTGGATGAAGGGGATGAGCAGGGAGAAGATGAGGAAGTTGGCCGCGCCCTGGTCCTCGCTGGTGTGGAAGAACAGCTCCAGCACCGACGGGTCCTTGGCCAGAACGCAGCACAGCTGGTGGAGCAGGAGGACCAGCTCCGCCTCCACCTGGGGGGGGAGAGAGGGGGGGGGGGGGGGGGGGGGGGGGATGTAACTAAAACAGTGGTTTTTCAAATCCTTTTCACATCAAGGCCCATTACTGAATCGGCATTTGAGCCACGGACCACCATTGGATGAGATATTTTCTAGGGATGTGCCGATGAGACATTTTGGCCGATATCGATATCCGATGTAATTAATTGCTGTTATGGTCGATAACCAATATCACCGATGTCGATATGATCTCATTCTGTATTGAAACATTATAATAATTCTGTCCATTCTGAAAGATACAGGTAACAGGGTGTCTGCACTGCAGGCTTAGGCAAGTCAGATTTAACTTTAATACCTTTATATTTAATATTGTGAGCTTGTAGATCTGTTCAAGATGTTACTTTGGGCTTGTTTATCTGTAAAGACCGATTAATCGGTCTGATTGATTAATCGAACCGATGCCGATTAATCTAAAAACAACTAAAACGGCCGATACATGTGTCTGCCGATTACTAATCACTAATATTTTAGCAATATTTTAGCAGTTATCGTTGGTTAAGTTTTTTTGTCCGCATTTCCATGCTGTATTGATGTGGTACGTACCATTAGGAGAGATAACAGGCAAACATCAATCAAAATATTAATTTTAACTCTTAACTCTTGAGAGCGTAAAATGAAACCAAATGGACCCGTAAGGGTCAGTTAAAGATCTATAAGGCTCCATTTGGTTACCAACTCTCCATCATTTAGCTGAGGACCACCTGGAACCCCCTCAAGGACCACTGGTGGTGCGCGCCACCGCCGCCATTGGAATGCATTGGAAAGCGTTAACTCGAGCAAAACATTCGAGTACTTCTTCTTCCACTTTAGTACTGACCTCCGGCGCTTGGCCCGCGGCGCCCGCGGAGGAGCACGAGGACAGCAGCATCATGAGCGGCCGCAGCACGGGCTTGTGGTGCAGCAGGGGCTGGCGCGCCCCGCCCACCAGCATCTCGTACATCTTCAGCTGCTCCAGCTTCATGTCGTCCGTGAACTGCCGGCGGAGGCTCCACACGAACAGGCGCTCCATCACGTTCTCCAGCACCACGAACTCCAGGATGGGGCCCATGGCGCCCGCCTGGCCCGCCTCCTCCTCCATCAGCAGGAAGAGCATGTGCTCCACGTAGTTCTGCACTGCGCTCGCCTCGTCGCCGGGGATGGGGCCGAAGGAGGAGGCGCTGCGCAGCGGGTCGTGCTTCTCCAGGATCTTCACCACCTGTGGAACCCGGAGGACGACGAGGGTTAAGTATTTATAATATATAAAAATATATATATGTAACATAATAATTATTTCACAGAATGGTGTATGTCAGAGGTTCACAAAGTGGGGTCCGGGGACCCCCAGGGGTCCTTGAAGGAGTTCCAGGGGGTACCCAGCTAAATGATAGCTTGAAATTGGAACCAAATGGACCCTTATGGGTCTGTAACTCTGAGTGTACAAATGGAACCAAATGGACGCGTTAGCGTCCATTACATTAACATTGATTTTACAATATAAATTGGGGGTCCCAGAGATAGAAATTACATTAAATGGGGGTCTGTAGACTAATATGCATGTCAAACTGGGAGTCCTTGAAATTAAACAGGTTGAGAATCACTGCTAGAGCCGTCAAAATCTTCTCTTATGGGGGTCCCTGGCATATCTCTTCAAATCGGGGTCCGCGGGCTCATCAGTGTCAATTTGGGGGTCCTTGACATGAAAGAGTCATGTGGGTCACGTGACGTGACCCACATGCCGTGTAAGGGAGACTGTCACTGTCACTGATTATTTCACCTGATGAAGGCCAACTATGGCCGAAACGTTGTGTTTGTGGATGTAAGTGTTTGAAAATAAATGGAACACTGTGGAGCTGAGCCTGTGTGCAGACTTCTCTCTTTTTACAACGAGGATCTCAAACTTTTTCATGTCAAGGAGCACCAAATTAATATACATTTGGTCGCAGACCTCTCGTCTGATCTGAAAATATGTTGTGCCAGGGACTGCAAGAAGTCAGGATTTCTATTTAATTTTTTTCAAATAAAGCAGAAGTACAAAATCACAGCGTGTCACAAAGTGACAATAAGTGCATTTCTTGGTTTATTGGATAGTTACAGTGGAGATAAATTAAAGGATAGAGAAAGGATAAAAGTATGTGCACTTAGATTTTAATTATGATGGAAGCTGTGCAGGAATTGTGTGTGTTTGGCCTCTTATTATACTCAAACTAATGATATGCCCTGTGGCCACAGTGGCCTCTATGGCCTCGCCTGCTCTGCCCCAGTGTCCCAGCTGACCTCACCGCTTTCTCCTC
>NC_136809.1:9559168-9599168 GCF_951216825.1 Electrona antarctica | reverse complement strand
ACCGACAGAGACGATATAGATCTGAGGTTTCTACCTGACAGAGACGATATAGATCTGAGGTTTCTACCTGACAGAGACGATATAGATCTGAGGTTTCTACCTGACAGAGACGATATAGATCTGAGGTTTCTACCTGACAGAGACGATATAGATCTGAGGTTTCTACCCGACAGAGACCATATAGATCTGAGGTTTCTACCTGACAGAGACGATATAGATCTGAGGTTTCTACCTGACAGAGACGATATAGATCTGAGGTTTCTACCTGACAGAGACGATATAGATCTGAGGTTTCTACCTGACAGAGACGATATAGATCTGAGGTTTCTACCTGACAGAGACGATATAGATCTGAGGTTTCTACCCGACAGAGACCATATAGATCTGAGGTTTCTACCTGACAGAGACGATATAGATCTGAGGTTTCTACCTGACAGAGACGATATAGATCTGAGGTTTCTACCCGACAGAGACGATATAGATCTGAGGTTTCTACCTGACAGAGACGATATAGATCTGAGGTTTCTACCTGACAGAGACGATATAGATCTGAGGTTTCTACCCGACAGAGACGATATAGATCTGAGGTTTCTACCAGACAGAGACGATATAGATCTGAGGTTTCTACCTGACAGAGACGATATAGATCTGAGGTTTCTACCCGACAGAGACGATATAGATCTGAGGTTTCTACCCGACAGAGACCATATAGATCTGAGGTTTCTACCTGACAGAGACGATATAGATCTGAGGTTTCTACCAGACAGAGACGATATAGATCTGAGGTTTCTACCTGACAGAGACGATATAGATCTGAGGTTTCTACCCGACAGAGACCATATAGATCTGAGGTTTCTACCTGACAGAGACGATATAGATCTGAGGTTTCTACCTGACAGAGACGATATAGATCTGAGGTTTCTACCTGACAGAGACGATATAGATCTGAGGTTTCTACCTGACAGAGACGATATAGATCTGAGGTTTCTACCAGACAGAGACGATATAGATCTGAGGTTTCTACCCGACAGAGACGATATAGATCTGAGGTTTCTACCTGACAGAGACGATATAGATCTGAGGTTTCTACCCGACAGAGACGATATAGATCTGAGGTTTCTACCTGACAGAGACGATATAGATCTGAGGTTTCTACCAGACAGAGACGATATAGATCTGAGGTTTCTACCCGACAGAGACGATATAGATCTGAGGTTTCTACCTGACAGAGACGATATAGATCTGAGGTTTCTACCTGACAGAGACGATATAGATCTGAGGTTTCTACCCGACAGAGACGATATAGATCTGAGGTTTCTACCTGACAGAGACGATATAGATCTGAGGTTTCTACCTGACAGAGACGATATAGATCTGAGGTTTCTACCTGACAGAGACGATATAGATCTGAGGTTTCTACCTGACAGAGACGATATAGATCTGAGGTTTCTACCTGACAGAGACTATATAGATCTGAGGTTTCTACCTGACAGAGACGATATAGATCTGAGGTTTCTACCTGACAGAGACGATATAGATCTGAGGTTTCTACCCGACAGAGACGATATAGATCTGAGGTTTCTACCTGACAGAGACGATATAGATCTGAGGTTTCTACCTGACAGAGACGATATAGATCTGAGGTTTCTACCTGACAGAGACGATATAGATCTGAGGTTTCTACCTGACAGAGACGATATAGATCTGAGGTTTCTACCTGACAGAGACTATATAGATCTGAGGTTTCTACCTGACAGAGACGATATAGATCTGAGGTTTCTACCTGACAGAGACGATATAGATCTGAGGTTTCTACCCGACAGAGACGATATAGATCTGAGGTTTCTACCCGACAGAGACGATATAGATCTGAAAAGTGTGGAATTGAGAAAAAATCACACCCCGTGTGAACTAGTGGTGTAAGGTATTATATAGCCTGATCAGCTGTGGTTTGACGTAATGTCTGACGTAATGAAATCACACCCGTGTGAACTGAGTGACCATAGCAACCATGCTAATTTTTTTGGTACGAACAAACACGTGGACACGTAAACCAACAAAGCCAGTTGTTGGAGTGGTTTACACCACTCAAAAAGATAAAAGAGATTTTGAAAGAGATCACATGACCTGATAGAGACGATATATAAATATTGTATATTGGGCACCCTCTCTCATGCTGTGCATGCTTGCCCAGAATGGAATCTCTCCTCTGCCACCCACCTACTGTATGCAAACCTCCCGTTTCATCCACCCTCCACTCCCTACTACACCGTCTCTCCCTCCCAGCGTCTCTCCCTCCCACTGCGTTGCGCATATCACGCAAACCTCAGCAAAAAGAAAAGGACAATATCGATGGCCTCCAACTGTATGTGATACGATAGGTTAAGCCGTGTGTTCCTACAGTATGCAATACCTTCCCTTGTATAATTAAAAGTTAAACAACTAAAGTAGGACTGCCCAAATTAACCACTTTCAACGTATTTTGGCAAAAACATTTCAAAAATCACTACTCTAAAACGGGTCACATCGTGATGTGACCCGTTGTGAGCTTGTAAATCGACTCCTCTCACTGCATGACACATGTCGTAATACTTCTAAAGTCTAAAATAGGCTGAAGTGGTTCAATTATGTGTTAAACTCAGAAATGCAGCTATTAAACTTGGACTTGCATGCGTAGGTAAAACATCCATACTGCATTGTGGTGAAGAGAAGGCCTTGCACGGCGCCAACTCCCACAGAGGTACACACACCCGCGTCTAGCCCAGACAAACAGCCATCTTAACCTAGCCAAGATTCTACTGGCACGGGCTAGAGCAGTGCTTCTCAAACATTTTCATTTCAAAGACCCCCATGCATGATTCTTGCATTCATATTTAGTACCCTGTGTGTACACACGCTCGAACAAAATAAATAAACAAAGTCGACAAAAGAAAAAGCTAAGACTGAAATGCCAAAAATGTGTCACAGGTGTTACCAATAATTCTAATGAAAGCTCTGTTCCATTTTGTGTAGCACAGCGGTTCTCAAACTTTTTAATTTCAAGGAGCCCTGTAAGAACTCAATTTTGTTTCATTTGTACATCCTTAACCCATTTTAGGAGGGAACCCCTTTTGGTGTTAGCATTATGTTATGCTTTAGCTATTGAAAAATAGCAGATCTACAAGCTCGTAGCGCGCCACCGAGTGGCGCGCTACGAGCTTGTAGGTCTGCTATTTTTGAAAAATCTAAGAACGACTGACATAGAAACATAGCTTTTTCAGAAAACTGTCAGGATGTGGAAGACATTTTTAGAATTTGATCTCAGGTCAAAATGGGTTAAGGGGCCATTTGGAACCCCCTCAAGGACCCATGGACCACCCTTTGAGACCCACTGGTGTAGTGCTCTTTCCAGTGAGCATGGACGATATCAGGACACAATTCCTCAGTAATAAAGTCAAATCAAACCGTGGACACCCTGATGGAGGCCTTTTGTGCCCATGTGGTATGTGCCCTAATCTAACTTTGAGAACACTGATGGAGGCCTTTTGTACCCATGTGGTATGTACCCTAATCTAACTTTGAGAACCAGCTTAGCTGGAAAATCTTTTCTTTTTGGCAAATTAAGCCTCACCGGTTTGAACTTGGGAAGTTAAGCTACATTGGGATATTAACTAGGGCAGTCTGTCTACATGATGATGGGGGGGGGTTGGCGTAATAAGCCTAGATGGATTTGGGGATAAGTTAGAATGACTGACGGAAATCATCAGCATTCATTTAAAGGTGGAGGATTATTATTACATATTTTTAATAAACTTAAAATCTCTAGAATGTTGGAGCAACAGAGGTCTCCCCATCTTCTGATTTTGCTTTGTTATTAACTTTGGGAGTAGGAGTATTTCTAATTCCAAATACTTTTACTTCTACTCCACTACATCTCAGAGGCAAATATTGTACTTTTACTCCACTACAAGCTTTAGTTATTAGTTACTTTGATTTGATTTTGATTATTATTACAAAACATACAGTAACCACTTCAGCCCTATATACATTTTGGCCATTTGAAAATAGCTGATCCACAAGCTCACAATGCGTCACAATGCAACACTTTGTGAGCGTGTAGATCTGCTATTCTATAAAGAAGTACTTTCTATTTTGGTACTTTACACTACAGTAAGTACATTTTGAACCAATACTTTTGTACTTTTACTCAAGTAAATGTGGAACTCCGGACTTCTACTTGCAAAGTAATAATACTGCAATGTACTCTGTTACATTGCAGTATTATTACTTTCACTTAAGAAAAACATACTAATACTTTTTCCACCACTGACTTGAATACATAATACCATAGACATATATACGTAGACGCCCTTTCCGGCTCTGAGGCGCGTGTCACCATTGAACTTGAAGGCACAATTTTCCCGACATTCCTTGCAAAGCATTAGCGGAAGCTTGTCAAGCTTCCGTGTGCGTAACATAAGTCCCGGAAAAGACGCGCTGTGATTGGCCAGTAGTCACTTGAGTGACAGCGAGAGACATGGAGGAGTCGCATGAGTGACGTCACTTGGGCACCGACGCAGTCGCCTTCAGCAAATGCCTTCGGCACTTCTAAATAAGAAAGCTGCGGAGAACTGTTCCTTTGTGTTCACTCTTTAATGTTTTCTGTTAGTAATCTAGTCCCCCTGGCTCTGATGTTGTATTGTTAATAACTTTGTTGTTTGTGTTTGTTTGTTTGTCTTGTATTTGTATTGTAATGTATATTGTCATGACTGTTATAAAGATTTGTTTAAAAAAACAAAAGCCTTCAGCACTGCACTTCCGCCTTCATTGGGATACACGTCGCTCCAATGAACTGCAACGGCCAGTGAGGCATCTGTTTTTGAGTGGTGTAAACCACTCCTACAACTGGCTTTGTTAGTTTACGTGTCTGTCTGTTTGTCTGTCTGTCTGTTCGTACCAAAAAATGAGCATGGTTGCTATGGTCACCCAGTTCACACGGGAGTGATTTCATTACGTCAGACATTACGTCAGACCACAGCTGATCAGTCTATATAAGACCTTACACCACTCAGTTCACACGGGTGTGATTTTTATAATATCTATGCATAAAACCCACTAACGATGATGATTTACCTGAGCCCAGTGGTTCTTGAACACAATCATGCAGGTCTCTGGGTCCACCCCCTTCAGCACCAGAGCCTGCTGCTGCTGCTGCTGCCCAGCGTCTCTGCTGCCATTGGCCACCATGGAGGCCATCACGCTGACCTGCAGGGCTACGCCGCGGACTAAACCATGTCACGCTGACCAGGGCTACGCCGTGGACTAAACCATTTCACAGGAGGATTGGGGGGGGTGGGCGTCCTCCTCACTGCTGGCCGGCTGCCACCATTACCACAACCAGCCGGTCAAGGCGGGGGATCTGGGGAGAAAACACAGACAGACATCATCGTCAGTTCAGTTTCAGTTTATTTTTATTCAGATAGAGACCCAAGGGGTCTCTATCTGTGCACATCTGTGCACATAATAAAATGTGCCAATACACATGGCTGACATAAGTACCATGCGATAGAAGGACACAGCTACAGTATAGATCATCAACAGATAAGTGTAAAAATGCGTTCCGAAAATCCATTAATATAACATAGGGTTTTAAAACCACAGAGCAGAGCAAGGTGAATATAGTGATTTCAGTGAAACTAGGGGGGACCATAAATAATGCAGGGAAAAAAGATGGGTTTTAAGTCTAGCTAAATTATAACATAATGTTTAAAACACCAAAAGGGGTTCCCGCCCAAAATGGGTTAATCAGTGTCTATATTCTGAAGAAAACCTGGAGACTTGACATTCAGTGATTGGGTCTCATCATCAAAGTAAGAACATTATAATGGTGTGTAAAACAGAAAATCTAAAATTTGCCATGGACAACGCCAAGTCTTTGACACATTATCATTTATTATTATATCATTTAATGTATTACAATGCAGTACAAAATGACCGTATGCGATTACACATTGTGGGATAGACGTAGGGTGCGCGCACACACAGTTTCTCGCTCTTCTAAAATCAATATTTGTAGAATAAAAGACTGATGTACAACATAACAATATGAGACAATACATTATTTATGACTCATAAATAATGTATTGTCTCATATTGTTATGAGTATCTGTTACACACGCGCGCACGCACGCACGCACGCACGCACGCTGTATGTATCTCTATACTTGTGAGGACATTAAATTTTAGGCAATTTCTTAAATAGCTATTTTATTTTTCGACATATGAGACTGGCAGACAACCAACTATAAATCTGGCAGACATCTACAGTGGTACAGTTCCACGCACGCACGCACGCACGCACGCACGCACGCACGCACGCACGCACGCACGCACGCACGCACGCACGCACGCTGTATGTATCTCTATACTTGTGAGGACATTAAATTTTAGGCAATTTCTTAAATAGCTATTTAATTTTTCGACATATGAGACTGGCAGACAACCAACTATAAATCTGGCAGACATCTACAGTGGTACAGTTCTACTTAAGTAACAGTATCAATACTGCAATATCGCAACACATTGTGAACATGTAGATCTACTATTTTCAAATGCCCGAAATGTATATAGGGCTGAAGTGGTTAATGTATGTTTTGTAACAATAAACTAAAGTCTACAAAGTAACTAGTAGGCCTAACTAAAGTTTTCAAATAATTGTAGTGGAGTAAAAGTATAACATTTGCCTCTGAGATGTAGTGGAGTAGAAGTGAAAGTATTGGAAATTGAGTAAAGTATAAATACCTCAAAATTGTACTCAAGTACAGTACTTAAGTAAATGTACTTTCTAGTAATGTTACTTTCCACCACTGGAAATCTATAACCCAACCTCTAAATGCTTCAATCTAACCCCAAGTTGAACCTTTCCTATAATTATAAGACCAACTCCACCCCTCTCTATAATTATAAGACCAACTCCACCCACATCTCTTTTAACCATAAAAATTAAAAGATTTCTTGTGAGGAACAGGAACATTTTCCTCACAGTTTCAATTTCTCCAATTCTATTATACATGATGTGGGGACGTCTGGCACTCACAAGTATAGTAATACACACACTGACACACACACGCACGCACGCATGCACACACACACACACACACACACACACACACAGACACACACACGCACGCATGCACACACACACACACACACACACACACACACACACACACAGACACACACACACACACACAGTAGGTAGTTAAACTTATGACAAGCATGCGGGGAGACGGAGGCAGAACAATACCAGGTCACATGACTCAGTTAAAAAGGACGGGGACACACGCACGCGCACCCGCACACACGCACACAGCTATAGCAGTCAGGTTACATGGTGGAATGCTGCGTTGAGAGCACTCCTCCAATGCCAAGTGCAATGCAACTCGGGGGGGGGGGGGGCTGTAGATGATGTAACTGGTAGCTCTGTGTAGAGAGAACAGCGCAACAGGATGTGGTCACCGAGGGAGAACATGGCTCAACAGGAAGTGGACACAGTCACAAAGAAGGCTGCTGCACACCTTGTTTAGCAACGACAAGACAGAAGTGAAACCTTTAACCTGATATCAGTCAGCCAGCCAGCCAGCCAGTCAGCCAGCCAGCCAGTCAGTCAGTCAGCCAGCCAGCCAGCCAGCCAGTCAGTCAGTCAGCCAGCCAGCCAGCCAGCCAGCCAGCCAGTCAGTCAGTCAGCCAGCCAGCCAGCCAGCCAGCCAGCCAGCCAGCCAGCCAGCCAGCCAGCGTGCGTGCACAAAGTGATGTGGGTCAACTCAGTGTACAAGTTTACATGTATTAGATCTATAGTTTGTTTGTCCTTACAGTGTAAACAGGTATCTATACATGTGTTAGATCTATAGTTTGTTGTCCTTACAGTGTAAACAGGTATCTATACATGTGTTAGGTCTATAGTTTGTTGTCCCCCCTCCCCCCCAGTGTGTGCGAGCGTGTGGCCTTGTGAGGCAGATTCTAAAGCGGAAGGCCAAACCACAATTGTTGCAACGAGATGCAACTGTGTGTAAATCATCTGTAAATATGTTGTTCCAGGGACCCCCATCTGAAAATATGTTGTTCTTCTCTCTCTCTCTCTCTGTCACCCATCCCCCCCCCCCCCCCCCCTCTCTCTCTCTCTCTCTCTCTCTCTCTCTCTCTCTCTCTCTCTCTCTCTCTCTCTCTCTCTCTCTCTCTCTCTCTATACTGTTAGGCCCCTCCTGTGCGGACGACACAACAGACCTCCTGAGACACCGGCTGACACTGGAAGGTAGGACAACAAACTATAGATCTAACACATGTATAAGATACCTGTTTACACTGTAAGGACAACAAACTATAGATCTAATAAATGTATAGATACCGGCTGACACTGTAAGGACTTATTTGCAGAGGAGGCATGTGTCAGTGGAGTGGGATGTTCTGAAACCAGATTGGAACTCGTACATTAACTTATTAGTGGAAAGATACTTTTCAACCTGTTCATAGACTATTTTTTCCATCACTTTCGAGATGGAGCTTAGAATAGAAATAGGGCGGTAGTTGCAGGGGTCTAATTTACTCCCTTTCTTGTGCAGGGGGGTTACTTTGGCCAGTTTGAAATCTTGTATCTGCTGTCTGTATGCATGCATTACTGGATCATCATACATGCAGTTGCAGTTGGATATGTGCGCTGCGCACTGCAGTGAAATTGTACGGCTGAGACAGATTAGTTAACTTGTTTTGGATAATAAGGGCTTATTTGTGAGTTTTCCGCTAGATATTAAGGCCTGTTTATAGGGTGTGTTTTAGCAGGGGTTTCGTCTAGAAGGCTGTATGGAAACACTCACTTTGAACGAAGTTGCACGCGAGAAAGTGACGTTCACACACGCCAGAAATGAACACGTTCACAATGACGTTGGTCAAGCAGAAATACAGTACAGTCCGTTCACGTTCACCCAAAAATATGAACGTGTTAGTGAACGATCGCAAACATCACATAACAGCAACCAGGAACCATAAGCAGAAGGAAGGCAGGAAGAGCATGCAGTCTAGTGTGCTTAAGTAGCCCGCCCAATTGGTCAGCTGACTGCCACATCAGCCAATGACATGTGGGTCTTGATCAGCTGACTGCCACATCAGCCAATGACATGTGGGTCTTGATCAGCTGACTGCCACATCAGCCAATGACATGTGGGTCTTGATCAGCTGACTGCCACATAAGCCAATGACATGTGGGTCTTGCACACACTGAATTCACCCACATAGTAATGCAGCATATTAACCCCTTGAGTATATGGATGTGCCCTTGAGCACAGCATGAAACCCCTCGAGTATATCTGACTGAACTAACTCCAGCTACGTATCATTTACCCTGCTCAGTGTGAATGGGTCTTTGCTCTGATACAAGCGAGCGTGGAAGCTCCCTACTTACTTATGAGTGTGTAGACACTATGGAGGTTATGCTATGCATGAATATGCATGGCTCTCATAAATGTGTCAAAAGGAACTTAGTATGCTATAAGTGTCAACAGACGACAAGTACTATAAATGAACTGTATTTGAATGATAGAATGATATAGTTTGGACACTTGTCTTCTACATTTTCCTGTACTTTGTCTCCCTCTAGATTTGAATCTTCCTCGGTGAGAGATGGCAGAGAGTGGCAGAGGGACAATTGGCGACGAAAGTCTGGAGAACTGGGAACTACTGGGCGCAGGGGGCTTTGGGTGGGTCTTTAAGGCCACACACAAGCTCCTGGGCATTGGAGTGGCCATTAAGCTGCTAAATCATGATGACAGGTATGATGACAAATGATCACATCACAATGATCAAAAAAGCTAAATAATGTATCTATTGATAATTATCTTCATTCACACTATAATTTTATTCATGATCTTAGTCAGTTTCACATTTTGGGTTCTAACTGCTGTCTTTCCCCTCCTAAACTGACCCTGTACTGCAGCTCTGGTACGTCGTATGCTGCCCTGTGTCGCGAGGCAGATTACATGGACGCTGCAGACCAGCAGTTTGTTCCCAGGGTCTATGGGCTGTACCGCGGCCGGCCCCCCATGATGGGCAACAAAGAGATGCAGGGTATAGTGATGGAGCTGATGGAGGGAGGCTGCCTGGAGTCCTTTCTGCTCACCAAGGTTTTTATAATTCAACTGAAACTAACTAAATAACCACAACTGAAACTGAAAACGCATCTTCGTCAGCTGAACTAAATCGTTTGGGGATAAAGTTTGCATGCTCCAACTGTTACTTCTCTGACACGCAGTTCAACTTCAGCCAGTCAATAGTGGGACACCGCTGAGAGCCACACACAGCTGCAGTTAGGTTCTTAATTAAGGGCACGTTCTGAATGCAATGCAAACTAATAGGCGAGTGCGCTCCGGTGCGTTATGCAAAGGGAAAGAATGACTTCTGTCCGTCACAATAATCAATCCTACAGTTTGAATTCTGTACACACGCACACAGAGCAGAAAATATGATATGGGAAACATTTTTTTATTTTGTTCAACTTTCGACTTCTCCTAATCTGAATCGACTTGTGTTAATGACATCGATAAATCGATGCATTGATTTATTTGTGAATGCCCTAGTACAGTGGTTCCCAAACTGTGGTGCGTGCACCCCTTGTGGTGCGCAAGAACCTTCTAGGGGGTGCGTGACATGAAAAGGCTAATGGTGCACCCGTTTCGACTGGTATCAACCGACAAGACCGCAGTTATCAGTTAGGATCAGCGCGACTTTTTCGGACGAGTATGGGCATGCTCTGCCGACCCAACGGCTCAGTCGGTAGTTCTCCGTGAGTATTTCGCTTGATAATCACTGATGTCCTGACGGAGGCGCGCCGTGTCTGGTGGCCTTGAGCTACGTGAGGCACCGCCGAGCGAGGCGCTAGCTGAGCGAGTCGCCGTGCCGAGCGTTGCGAAGGCCACCAGTCCCGACTCAGCGCCGTCTGAGTTACGTCCCGATAGGCAGAGAATAGTATATATTAGTAGCTCCTAGTTTCCATGCCCCGACAATAGTTGGAAATGACACGTCCACCAGGGGGAAACCTTGACCAGGACATCAGTGATTATCAAGCAAAATAATCACGGAGAACTACCGACTGAGCCGTTGGGTCGGCAGAGCATGCCCATACTCGTCCGAAAAAGTCGTGCTGATCCTAACTGATAACTGCGGTCTTGTCGGGTGATACCAGTCGAATCGGCTAAATGGTGGTGCTATGGTTTTATTTAAAATATATTAACATATTATGCCAATATTGTGGAAAGTAGGCCTATATGTATAATATAGCCTATGCTGCATATATATGCCATATTCAGGTTCATATGATGTGCATATAGGAAATATATGTCTCTATATAGCTTATGCAATTTTTATTTCCATGTGGGGGTGCGTCAGCTAGGTCAGGAGGTAACAGGGGGTGCATGGCCAGAACAGTTTGGGAACCACTGCCCTAGTACACGACAGGCCTACTTACTCTGACCTTTATGAATCCTGCTGCTGGGGGGGGGGGATGATAATAAAGAACTAAAGCTAACACTAAATCCCAAACTATTCTTAACCTTTCTACAGACCCAGTCTAAACCTCCACCCTGGCCCCTGGCGTTCCGTCTAGCCCACCAGGTGGCGCTAGCCATGGACTTCCTCCACTGTAAGAAGGACCTTGTGCACATGGACCTGAAACCAGCCAATATCCTGCTGGATGCCGACTTCAATGCCAAGGTACACAATATACTGTATAATAATTATACATATCTATATCTATCTATCAGTTAATGACCTGAAACCAGCCGATGTCCTGCTGGATGCCGAGCTCAATTAACCTGACTCCGCCAGATGGGGCAGCAGAGAGTGCACTGGTCTGGCGGAGTCAGGTTAGAGCTCAATGCCAATGTATACAATATACATATATGTATCCATAAGTTGTATACATTTATGTTTACTACAGTATCAGTAAATGTATACATATATATTTACTATACAGTATCAGTTAATTAATGCCATGACAACATGACCACTAGGGTTTGATTCACATCTCAAGCAGCGTGACTGATTATCGTCGACTAACACCAAAACTAAATAAAAACTAAGATACGAGGACTACTAAATATACTGAAAATTTTGTCAACGAATATAAACTAGAGTAGACCAATATGTCAGGGAGGGACTAGTGGAGAAGAGATCCAGTAGAACTAAATGTTAGGGAGGGACTAGTGGAGAAGAGATCCAGTAGAACTAAATGTCAGGGAGGGACTAGTGGAGAAGAGATCCAGTAGAACTAAATGTTAGGGAGGAGAAGAGATCCAGTAGAACTAAATGTTAGGGAGGAGAAGAGATCAAGTAGAACTAAATGTCAGGGAGGGACTAGTGGAGAAGAGATCCAGTAGAACTAAATGTCAGGGAGGGACTAGTGGAGAAGAGATCCAGTAGAACTAAATGTCAGGGAGGGACTAGTGGAGAAGAGATCCAGTAGAACTAAATGTCAGGGAGGGACTAGTGGAGAAGAGATCCAGTAGAACTAAAATACATGTTATTTTATGCTTGGTTGCACTCGGGTGTTGCACTCTGAAATATATAGCAGATCTGCAAGCTCACAATGTGTTCCATTACGACGCCGTCAAGGCTCGCTTAAATACATTTTAGTCGGCTAGGTCAACTTTAGATTTAGTTGACTAAAACTAGACTAAAACAAACTTTTCAAGTGACTAAAGGTGGCCTTACACTAGCCGATCTTTTTTCAATCGATCCCGATCGCGCTTTGAGCTGTCGGGCACCCCCCGAGCGTCAAAAATGCCCGATTATCGGCTAGTGTAAGGCCACCTTAAAATCTGACAAAAACTAAATTAAACTGTATTCAAAGGACTGGCTAAAACTAAATCCAAATTTGCTCTTGAAATGAACAGTTCTCGTCACTGCCTGTCCTGCTTAAACAAAATCATAAACGCCTCCTCTTTCTGTCAACAGATAGCAGATTTTGGCCTGTCTACGGTGACCAACAGTGTCAGGTCGACCAACCATACAAACAAAGGAGGCACTCTCTCCTACACACCCCCTGAGGCTTTTGGAGATTCATACCGCCGTGTTCGCTCCTACGATGTTTACAGGTGACTAACTATATCTAGAGACATACCACCATGTTCACTATATGTTTACAGGTGATTAACTATATCTAGAGACATGCCACCATGTTCACTATGATGTTTACAGGTGATTAACTATATCTAGAGACATACCACCAAGTTCACTATGATGTTTACAGGTGATTAACTATATCTAGAGACATACCACCATGTTCACTATGATGTTTACAGGTGAACTCTAGAAGGAATTCTGTTGCTACTACATCAGTCATATGTGGCTCAAGAGGTAGAGCAGGTCGTCCAATGATCCATGGGTCGGCGGTTCGAATCCCGGCTCCTCCTGTCTACATGTCGAAGTGTCCTTGGGCAAGACACTGAACCCCAAATTGCTCCCGATGTGCTGGTTGGTACCTTGCATGGCTTCCGCCGCAATCGGTGTATGAATGTGTGTGTGAATGGGTGAATGTAATGCACAATCTATGTAAAGCGCCTTGGATAAAGGCGCTATATAAATGCACCATTTACCATTTTACAATTAAGTGACACACGTTTCTTTAGTGTGAAAACCTCTTTCTAATGCTTGGATGTATCCCGTCTTTTTATTAGCTACGGTATACTTCTCTGGACCATTCTCACTGGAGAGAGTCCCTATCCAGGTAAACTATTCACACGCACGCACGCACGCACGCACACACGCACACACACACACACACACACACAATGTAACATTTCTTGTATTTTATGTAGGGGTGGGTCATACCATGTTGGTGTTCCACATTCCAAGGGGGGAGAGACCAGATCTTCGTAAAATCGATGTCCAGAAAGCAGCTGGATTAGACGAGCTGGTGGAGCTCATGCAGAGATGCTGGGACTCTGAGTCCAACAAGAGACCTTCGTTTGGAGGTAAATCTACCTTTGTCACTGCAACAGTGAGAAGCTCTATTGAAATCACAAAAGATTATTCTTTGCACTAATGAAAAGCGTTTTTGTTTTTGAGGCGCTAAACGTACTCTAAAAGTTGCGCAGCTTTTTGCACACACATCATAAGAGGCGAAAAATTTCGTATTTCAATCGTCTCACAAAAGGGGTGTGGCCTGATGGCTCAATAGTGCCCCCCCTACACAAGTTTGTGCTTGAAGCCCCACAATACGGTTCACCTACATGTATGAAGATCGGTACACACCTGTATTGTGTTCACACGTACAAAAAAGTATCTTGGTGTCATGACCAAAACCGAACAGGAAGTCAGACATTTTGAATATATTGTCATTGTGTTAACCTGACTCCGCCAGATGGAGGCAGTATTGAGTTCACCGGTTCCCTCCTCCTACCTTAGGGTTGGGTGACGATACGAATCTATCGTCAATCGCGAATGTACGAGTCCAATCGCCGAATATTTTTATTAGGCGATTTTTCGGGACGATTTCTTTATTTTGGGCCGAGTGGAAAACCCCTCCTCCCTTATAATGGTATGCTCCCAGTCCCCGCACCGCAGCATCGGGGAACACTGGCAGCCAGAGTAAAGGCTGGGAGGGACCGAGCCGAGGAAGGCTACTGTACTGTAGCCTACATGTTGTTTATGCTCCGGAGTCCAGACCCATGCAGTTTAATAATATACAGTCACAACAGAATGCACACTGCTGTCTCGTGTCTCATCACAATCCCAATGCGCCACCCGTGAAGTCGGGGGGAAAATAAAAAACAGGCTGCTAGTGTTAGTGTAGGCTCGGGGATCGTTAGCTTAGCGCTTAGCTTAGCGTGTAGCTACTGATTCAACCCACTGATTGAACTTCATCTCCGCCTGTAATCTAGGTTATTTTTTTATTGACAACGTGAACGAACCCCGACACCAGCGCTGCAAAAATAGACAGATCTACAAGCTCTCAACGCGTAGCGAACGGCGCTGCAAAAACAGGCAGGACGCGATGCCTTGAGAGCTTGTGGATCAGCCTCCCCGACGGTGCGGGGAGGCAAGAGTTATCCGGGGAGGAGGAGAAGTTACCAGGGCAGGCTACATGTTGCTGCGGCTAACAACACTGTCACCAGCCAGTGGTTGTGATGTTAGCTTGGCTTGCAGCTGCTTATCCGTTCCAACTTCACTTCATCTCCACCTGTAACTTATTTTTGATTTTGTTACCCTGGCTGCGCAGCTGCGCAGCTGCGCTGCAAAAATAGACGGATCTACAAGCTCTCAACGCGTAGCGAACGGCGCTGCAAAAACAGGAAGGACGCGGCGCCTTGAGAGCTTGTAGATCTGGCTTTTTTGCGACCTGTAGTGAGCTGTTCTCACTTTACTTTTATGTCACGAATATATCGTCCATCGCCGATTTTTGGACAGACGATGGGCGATTGAAAACAATTGGCATATCGCCCAACCTTATCCTACCTCCATCTGGTCTCTCTCAAGCAGAAACGATAAACCCGGAAGCAGCGGGACAACAATCTGATATCTCCATAATAATTTAGAGTTGTAGTCCTGTTAGGTTGTGTTTACATTTGTGCTGTGGCACAGCTTCAATATGTAAATGGTGCATTTATATAGCGCCTTTATCCAAGGCGCTTTACAGAGATTGTGCATTACATTCACCCATTCACACACACACACCTTTACATAGATTGTGCATTACATTCACCCATTCACACACACATTCACACACCTTTACATAGATTGTGCATTACATTCACCCACTCACACACACATTCACACACCTTTACATAGATTGTGCATTACATTCACCCATTCACACACACATTCACACACCTTTACATAGATTGTGCATTACATTCACCCATTCACACACACATGCACACACCTTTACATAGATTGTGCATCACATTCACCCATTCACACACACATTCACACACCGATGGCGGCGGAACCATGCAAGGCACCAACCAGCACATCAGGACCAATCAGGGGTTCAGACTAGAGTCTTGCTCAAGGACACTTCGACACTAACTCTGGGTGAGCCCGGGTTCGAACTGGCGACCTTGCGGTTACCATCCAGCCACTCTACCCCTGAGCCACCGCCGCCCGTCATAAGTCTCGCGTTGATCCCGCCTTTAGCGGCCGCATACAGCCGCTGAGACGCATATCGCTCCGGACACAATTGGTCCGGAGTACATCGTCTCTGCCCGAGAGACACCAGACTCTCCCTTCTGGCAGAATGCAAATGTTGTCCAGCAGGGGAGTGGTTCCACCCGGCTATCATTTTGGTGCAATTTATGCCATTTTCACGGGTCACACAAATTCCTCCTAGCAGGATGTTCAGTTGTAAATAAAACTCGCTCAGTGTACACAAAAGACCTTAACGATGAAAAGTTATCAAAAGTGTGAATTTTCGTAAAATGGCGTGACCGTGGCTTAGTGTCAAACTTAATTAGCCCCCGCCCCCTCTTCTGATTGGTCGACAGGCTATGTCATAGTTTCTAATATCATCTGCCGTTTGTCACAGAGAGTCATGAGTCGCCACGATGGACTCTTGAATACGTGAGGGACTTGGCCTGGGCCGGCCGAGCGGTCCAGGCACCCTAGGCTGGTAATGAGCGTGTCGCTGGGTTCGAGTCCCGAGCCAGACGACCTTTGCTGCGTGTCTTCCCCCATCTCTGTCCCCCCTTTCCTGTCAAACTACTACCTATCAATAAAGGCAAAAAGCTCCCAATAATATCTTTAAAAAAAGAAGAAGACAATTGTGTTTTTTTCATTTCAGAATGCGTTGAAGTGACACGTGGGGTTTTTTCAAGACATGAGGAGGGGAATCTCTGCTGCCTGTGACCTCCTGAATCCTCCTCCTCCTGCTCTTCCAGCTCCTAGGAGGAGGCTTCAGCAGGTTCCTACTCCACCTCCTCCCTCCACCTCCTCCTGTTCCTGCTCCTCCTGGTGCTCCAGGGAGCACCGGACAGAAAGGCCTTTTTAAAACGTGAGTCCATGTTGACACACTGCTTCTACAGTGGAATATATTTATATATTGTTGTGTTTCATTTTATATGCTATGTATTTGTGGAAAAGTATCTAAACAGCATCTTGCAAGACTAATTATTAATACTCATCTGGAGAATTCACTAGGTATGAAAATGTCAGGATATAATGCCACTCCTCCATTTATCTGGGTTATTTTTCCCAACTATTCAGCCAAGTTAATTATACATCAAGTTGACAACGGTAAAACACACCGTCGGAGCTCCGAGGTAGGTAGAACATATTAGTAAGCCCGTGACATGTCCAAAATATAGACATGAATGAACACAGTCAGTCGGGATCGGGATGTATGAGAATTCCACTCTTCAAAGTCTCGCTCACTCCCACTCGGTCACTCGGGGTCATTCCAGCTTGACCCGGAAATGGTTAACGTTCCAATTGTTAATGTGCTCCATCGAGGAGGCGAGTGGAGTCGAGTGAGGAGCCGAGTGGGCTCTCCGAGAGCGCATAGAGCGAGTGTACATCAGGTGCAGAGTGGGCTCTCCGAGAGCGCATAGAGCAAGTGTACATCAGGTGCAGTGTACATGAGAGAGAGAGAGAGAGAGAGAGAGAGAGAGAGAGAGAGAGAGAGAGAGAGAGAGAGAGAGAGAGAGAGAGAGAGAGAGAGAGAGAGGAGAGAGAGAGAGAGAGAGAGGAGAGAGAGAGAGAGAGAGAGAAGAGAGAGAGAGAGAGAGAGAGAGAGAGAGAGAGAGAGAGAGAGAGAGAGAGAGAGAGAGAGAGAGAGAGAGAGAGAGAGAGAGAGAGAGACGAGAGACAGAGACAGAGACAGAGAGACATTGAAAGTGGTGACTGTTGACAAAACTGCTTGATTTCCACCTTTCCACAATCCCACCATTGTTTCAAGGAAATAAAATCTCTCTTTCTAGATTGATAACCACTCCAAAGAAAAATAAAACTCTCTCTAAAGTGCGCATCTAATAAAAGAGCAGTGTTAAAGTGCCAGTATGCAGATCTGTGCTTTACATTTGCAATAAAAACATTACACAGTACCATTGAGTGATCTGAAAAACCAACAGGCAGTATATTACTGAAATGATGTTTAAAACAATACAATCTGTCCAATCTGGCCATAGATAAAACACTGTCTCTGCTCTGGACCCATGTGTATTGTATTGTCTTGTCATGCATTTCTCTCCAAACATCAGTCAAAGTGTGTGTTTCCACCAGCCGCTGCAGGGCTGTTTTAGAAGGACCATGAGGCTCAACATGATTACGGTCAATCTGAACAGTTTCTGTACGATTAAAATCTCCAGCCAGGTATAAATATTCTTCAGGACCACACAGATTCAAAATGTTGTTGAGTTCATTTAAAAAGTGAACTCTAACATTTCCCAAATTAGGTGCCACTCCACCACTGTTGTTGTGAAGGTGGCTTAAAGGGGAATTCCACTCATTTTCAACATTTACTATGTCATTAATATACCTTAGAGCTGTTGTGTGGAAATAATCCCCCCCATTCTTTGTTTCCTAGAACTAGAGGTCTGAAAAAAATCATTAACATGGTGAAACACATCTTGATGACGTCATCAAGATGTGTTTCACCATGTTAATGATTCTTTTCATAATTACATTTCATAGTGTTTTTCCCGTGGTGAATTCACAGACTGTGGACCAAACATAGGCTGACTTGAAAAACTGTATTGAGACAAATCACTGTCATCACAATCCCCCCATTCTTCACCTCCTCCCTCCTCCTCTTCCTCCCCCTCCTCCCCCTCCACCACCTCCTCAACCTCTGTCTTTAGACACACACTCTGGCCCTCATTTATCAACCGTGCGTACGCCAAAATATGGGTTCACGCCGAAATTACCACAATTTTCGGCATTTACCATTTCCGCAAAACCTTGAACTTCATCGTGAGCCAGGACAAACATCACGTCTGGTCGGGAGCTGTCGTATGCTTTGTCCTCACCTGTTTTTCTGTCGTAGAACAGCGGAGCAGCATTGTTTGACCAGCTGAGAGGCTGTCACAGGCATGAAACATATGTATTCACTCCTAAAGTGTTAATATAAAACTGTATGTAGGCCTCTATGGGCTACATGTAAAAAAAAAAAAAAAAAAAAAAAAGGAATAGGCCTACATCAACGATGTGTCTGTCATATGAAATTGGTAGGAGATTACCAACTTTACAAGCAGTTAAAATCGCACAATTAAAACAATGTTGCAAGTTTAGATGCTTAAGCCATTTAAACAGTGTTTTCTGTTTTGCATGAGTGCATACCGTATGCGAGGATTTGCGCTGCCTGTGCTGGAATCCCCCTTTCTCGAGTTACATCTCGTCGTTTTAAGGATAAACCCGACGCAGCGCAAGTGCAGGGGAGTCGAGGGGACCGCGCTAACCCAGCCAGCCCACCACTGCCACTGCCAGTGCCATGTACATGAGGCTGGTTTAGGCAGCACATTCATATAATTGACAGTCCAGCCACTGCAGCAACTCACATGATCGCATCCCCGGCCGATAGGTGTGAAGTGTGAACGGTTTGGGGGACCATTTAAAACAAAGGCGGCTTGCATGCTGTGGTTTACTAACCAGAAAGGCAAGCGAGGCGAGAGGAGAAACAGACAGGGTACTAGGGTAGGCCTAAAGCTTTATTTAATTCATGCAGGTGTACGTTCTTTATATATTTAAGATACAACACACCAGTTGCCGTTGGGCTTGCAAGTTGCGTGTGCGTGCGTTTGTGTGTGTGTATTTATTTACTTTTTTCGTCATGTAACTATGGTTTCCAAGGTCGTACTGCAGTTGTTCATGTCGCAAAAACGAGGGCGAGGCTTGATTTCATAGGGCGTGCCAGATAGATTTCAGCCGTCACATTTATTAACGTCGGAACGAAATTAAGGAAGGATCAGCTGTTTGCGATCACTTTATAAATGCCGTGGCGACGTGGGTGTACTACGAAACCTACACTCGAATTTGGGGCAGATTTTACACTCAATTGATAAATGAGGGCCTATGTCTGTTTCTCCTTCTGGGTGAGAACATCTGATTTCAAACCTTTTTTGGCTTGAGTGCCCTTACTATCCTTTCCTTTTCTTTTGAGAGTATTAACCTCTGCAGTTATATCCATCTGAACTGTTTCATCACTGTTAACAACCACACTTCCTTTCTGACTGACAGACATCTGCTGTGCTCTGTGCCTGTCTTTCTGTTTCTCCTGTTCTCCTGAACCTGTTGCCTCGTTCTGTATCTGGTGCCTGCTCTGTCCCCGTTGCGACAGGGGTGGATTGGTCATGAACTGTCACATTAACCTTGACCCTAGCCTTAGACACCGGTATCGGTGCCTGGACTGTCACATTAACCTTGACCCTAGCCTTAGGCACCGGTATCGGTGCCTGGACTGTCACATTAACCTTGACCCTAGCCGTAGACACCGGTACCGGTGCCTGGACTGTCTGCTCCTCACTCACACCATCCACACCATCCTGACTCTGCTGCGCGCCCCCCGCAGCCCCCTCCTCCTCCCACCGTCCAGGACACGCACGGGCTAAGTGCCCCTCCAATCCACATATAAAGCACTTCAAAGTGCCAGAAGTGGCATACACCGTATAATTAAAATCATCGACTTTGACGCTAAACACCAGATTGAGTTCCTCATCTGTCCTGTTCAGAATCATAAGGACCGTCTATGCGATACAACGTGTTTCAATAGCGGGGACTTGCATCCCGACGGTAGCTTTTTGATCGATGAAATAATCTTTCCATACCTGGACATTATCTCGCCAAATCGGCGTCATTAATGAACGGCGGGACATTAGAAATCGTGACTCTTTTGGACGGTGTAGAAACAAATGATCCGTTTATCACAACACCACGCTCCACCAACACATGGTCCGTTCATCACAACACCACGCTCCACCAACACATGGTCCGTTCATCACAACACCACGCTCCACCAACACATGGTCCGTTCATCACAACACCACGCTCCACCAACACATGGTCCGTTTATCACAACACCACGCTCCACCAACACATGCACTTTGTCAACACTGTCAACAAAAATCACAACCGCGCCATTCATACGAGCGGCAGATTTCACACTGTAACCAACAACTTCTCCGACAGCTAAACCACATTGTTCTACTGTACAAGGAATAGCAGAGGCGATCTTATGCCATAGCACTTACCCTACCCCCTTAGACAGCACTTTTTAGACTTAGATAGTCTATTTGAAACAGACTTATAGCATGGCATGTAGACAGCACAATAATTGCATTATATGTAGTCATAGCACTTCATAATATATATGTACAGTATAGTATATATGTATAGTTTATATGTATAGTGTCATTATATAGATATGTTCTAGTTTCATTCTTAGCTTACGCATGTTTCATGATAAATGCATTTTATATGTGACGTATTCCCATGCTTTTTTGTTCTTGCTTAATGTAAATCGCTCTGGATTAAGAGCGTCTGATAAACGCCTAAATTGTAAATTGATCTTAATGCCGTGTTTCCTTGTCAGGGGTATTAGCATATTCATTGTTTAACAAACACATTAACAATGCGCCCAGCACAGCGGCTGGCCGCACACGGAACACCAAATTAACCTAAACCCACTGTGAAAACTGTTACTATAAATAACAAAACAAAGAAAAAAAGAAAATAAAAAGTTTGAAAGAAACAAACTTAGGAAACAAACCAAACGCTTCTCACACACTCAGCAGCACATCCACACCCACTCAGAGAGAGAGAGAGAGAGACAGACAGACAGACAGACAGACAGACAGACAGACAGACAGACAGACAGACAGACAGACAGACAGACAGACAGACAGACAGAGAGACAGAGAGACACAGACAGACAGACAGAGAGACACAGACAGACAGACAGACAGACAGACAGACAGACAGACAGACAGACAGACAGACAGACAGACAGACAGACAGACAGACAGAGACATAAACAATATACACAACCGGCTGCTATAGCTACACGCACGCGCACTGAGACAACAGACTGAGCAGTGTTTACAACTTCTGTTCTGACGTGGAAACGTGCGCGCGCTTGTCAGTCTTTTCTCTCACACACACACACGCGCGCGTGTCAGTCCATTTCATCATGTGTGTTTTACTGTGTTTCCTCCAACAGATTCCTCTCCTCTGTCGTTGGATCCAAACACAGCGTTCAGAAAACTCCTCCTGTCAGAGAACAACAGGAAGGTGACTTGGACAGCTGTAGACCAAAGTTATGCAGACCATCCTCTAAGATTCACCCGTTGGTCTAATGTGTTGAGTAAAGAATGTATATCTGACCCTCGTTACTATGAAGTGGAATGGAGTGGAGAGTATGTTCGTATAGCAGTCTGTCAGGATGACGTCAACAGAAAGCGGTTGCGGTTTGGATTCACTCCTCAGTCATGGATGTTATGTTACTATGATAGTGATGAACGCTACTTGTTCTTTCACAAAGACATTCAGACTGAAGTGTCAGGACCAGTTCCCTCCACAGGGGAGAGCCACAGGGTGGGGGTGTATGTAGATCCCCCAGCAGGTGTTCTGTGTTTCTATGATGTGTGTGGAAACACAATGAGTCTCCTTCACACAGAGAGGACGACCTTCACACGCCCCCTGTATGCAGGGATATGGGTTTATAATGCTACAGCAGAGGTCTGTGAGATCTGGTGAACATGTTGAACCTCTACTAACGGCTGAGCGGGGTTCTCCAGGGCTCTGTACTTGGAGCTGTCTAGGAAAATGTTTAATTTCCTTTGTATTTAAAGTGGGTTTTGGCAGGTTTAGTTTCGATTTGGTGAAAATGCTAAATCCTGATGTTTTAAAAAAACATTAGTTTAAGTTTTTATTGTAATGTATTGGTGGCACTCAGGGATGAGATTCAAAAAGCATAATAAATACAAGAATAAAATAAAATATCAGAACAGCCTTGTTTGCCATTTTTGTCTGTGTTTAATGTTGAAACATAAATATTTTATTTAAGGTTTAGTATTAATTGATTTATCATGGCGATAACGACATAAATATATACAGTTGGAGGAGGTACAGCATTGTGTAAACATAAAGTATATACAGTTGGAGGTACAGTATTGTGTAAACAAAGTATATACAGTTGGAGGAGGTACAGCATTGTGTAAACATAAAGTATATACAGTTGGAGGAGGTACAGTATTGTGTAAACAAAGTATATACGTCGCAGTTGATTTTTCACCTATTTAAGCTGCGGTCGGTTTGGAGCTTGTAGATCGGCCGCGCGACCGCGCAACGCTAACGTGCGCGCACATTGTTCCCCCAAAACATATCGCACAGGGCCTCGCATTTCTCCCAGACGCCTCTGCTCAAACGTTTTAATTTCAAGGACCCTAAAGTTTGGTGTGCATATTCAAGTGGGCCCCCCTAAGGGGCCCACTCAAGGACCCGAGGGGGGTCCCACTCAAGGACCCGAGGGGGGGCCCACTCAAGGACCCGAGGGGGGTCCCACTCAAGGACCCGGGGGGGGGGGGTCCCACTCAAGGACCCGAGGGGGGTCCCACTCAAGGACCCGAGGGGGGTCCCACTCAAGGACACGAGGGGGGTCCCACTCAAGGACCCGGGGGGGGGGGGTCCCACTCAAGGACCCGAGGGGGGTCCCCACTCAAGGACCCGAGGGGGGTCCCACTCAAGGACCCGTCCCACTCAAGGACCCGAGGGGGGTCCCACTCAAGGACCCGAGGGGGGGCCCACTCAAGGACCCGAGGGGGGGCCCACTCAAGGACCCGAGGGGGGTCCCACTCAAGGACCCGAGGGGGGTCCCACTCAAGGACCCGAGGGGGGGCCCACTCAAGGACCCGAGGGGGGACCCACTCAAGGACCCGAGGGGGGTCCCACTCAAGGACCCGTCCCACTCAAGGACCCGAGGGGGGTCCCACTCAAGGACCCGAGGGGGGGCCCACTCAAGGACCTGAGGGGGGGCCCACTCAAGGACCCGAGGGGGGTCCCACTCAAGGACCCGAGGGGGGGTCCCACTCAAGGACCCGAGGGGGGTCCCACTCAAGGACCCGAGGGGGGTCCCACTCAAGGACCCGAGGGGGGGTCCCACTCAAGGACCCGAGGGGGGTCCCCACCGCCCACTTTGAGAACCACTGGCTAGGTGGATTCCAGCATGGGTTTTAATTGCCTGAGGGCCGGGCGGGTTCGGCTGAATTAAGCCTTGTTGCATTTGTTTTGGATGCCACAGACTGTCTGTGTATGTGTGGTATGCAAAACAACAGTGCTCTCAGTCACTCTTACATAACTCTGGGCCACATTTAACGTCAGAGAGGATTTCACTTACTTAATTAACCCATTTTGGGCGGGAATCCCTTTTGGTGTTTTAAACATTATGTTATAATTTAGCTATTGAAAAATAGCAGATCGACAAGCTCATAGCGCGCCACCGAGTGGCGCGCTATGAGCTTGTAGGTCTGCTATTTTTGAAAAAACGTAAAAATGTGGCGCAAATCTTTGAATATATATTCTTTCAGAGTGAATGTTTTTAACTCGCGTCTAAATGGGTTAAAAGGGGACATTTCACTTTAAAGGGCAACTTTAGTTTTTTCAACCAAGGTTCATGTTTTAGGTTTAGGTTGTTATTAGAGAAGGTTCATGTTTTAGGTTGTTATTAGAGAAGGTTCATGTTTTAGGTTTAGGTTGTTATTAGAGAAGGTTCATGTTTTAGGTTATTAGAGAAGGTTCATGTTTTAGGTTTAGGTTGTTATTAGAGAAGGTTCATGTTTTAGGTTATTAGAGAAGGTTCATGTTTTAGGTTTAGGTTGTTATTAGAGAAGGTTCATGTTTTAGGTTTAGGTTGTTATTAGAGAAGGTTCATGTTTTAGGTTTAGGTTGTTATTAGAGAAGGTTCATGTTTTAGGTTATTAGAGAAGGTTCATGTTTTAGGTTGTTATTAGAGAAGGTTCATGTTTTAGGTTATTAGAGAAGGTTCATGTTTTAGGTTGTTATTAGAGAAGGTTCATGTTTTAGACCCCAAGAAATTACATCTGGCCACAAAATATCACGGGATCTATTGAATGTGAAGGAGGAGGTGACAAACGGACATATTGAGCCTATATGACACACAGTCCCCCCTCTACCTTCACATCCAATAGATCCTGTTATCTTTTGTGGCCAGATGTAATTTCCTGGGGTAATGCACTGTAGTTCACTGTCTGAAGTAATGCACTGTTGCCTGAATAATGCACTGCTAAAATAATGCACTGTAAATAATGCACTGTATTTCCTGCACTGTATTTCACTGTCTGACCGTCAGACAGTGTAGTGGACAGTGTAAATACAGTGCAGACGTGGAAACGTTGAAACGGCAAATTTGTCATTAACTGGAGAGGCCAAGCCATTGCTGTTAAATATTACAGAGTTCCTTTGACAACACATGGCAGTGGAAGGAGTGAGGTGTCTATTCCAAACAATATGAATTCCTTATGCACTCAGTGGAGACCCATTCAGTCCTTCCTTATGCACTCAGTGGAGACCCATTCAGTCCTTCCTTATGCACTCAGTGGAGACCCATTCAGTCCTTCCTTATGCACTCAGTGGAGACCCATTCAGTCCTGCCAAGTCAAAGCTTTTTGTACGGGACAACAGACAAAAGGTCAACCAAAAGTACATATAGTACATAAAGTACAAATATTGGAAATTACTCATTGATTTCTATGTTGCCAATTCCTTCTTGTTACTTAAATACTCGCACTTGTTACTCAGAAGTGTTTCCCAATCTGGGGTCTGGGGGGGGGGGGGGTCTGTCATTATAGAGCATAGCAGTACGTGTGGTTTTCTGGGCCCACTGAAAGCTCAGATTTATTTTTCCCATAGAGATTTACAAATATATTGATATAAATTATTCTAAGCCTAGAATCAAGCCATCCAGGATCCTGGTGAATCATGATGACCATAAAACATTTGATTCTGTGAAGAGAAAAAAAGAATAATATTACAAGTACCCTTTGTGTTTTTCATTTTAACTTTTTCACATAATCAAAGTCTTTATGGTCATGACTCACCAGGATTCTGGATGGCTTGCCTCTAGGCTTCAAATAATTGATCTCAATATTTTTGTAAATCTCTATGGGGAAAAATGAATGGCCGATTTTTCAGTGGGTCCAGAATACCATGCCCACTGCTATGTTATATTTGTCAGGCAATCGTGAAGATCGGCTATTTTGGCTATTCGTCACACTGCAAGCACATAATGCATGTGTACGTGCTTGCATGTGTAGGAGATCTCAGATTTTGTCAAGTCAAGTGTAAGAAGAAAAATAGAAAAAGGTTGGAAACCAGTGATGTAGGTAATGGGTAAACTTCTCCTTATCTCTCTACGGCCTCCTCTCTGTTCCTCCCAGACACAAAGTGAATGGATTCAATGATAACTATCATTCCAGTATGGAATGATGTCATGCACCCAGTGCCTGTATGAGGACTGCATACCTGTGGAGGAAACCCACAGCACTGCTCCACAGATCTACAGATCCTATCCCTGCACCCAGTGCCTGTATGAGGACTGCATACCTGTGGAGGAAACCCACAGCACTGCTCCACAGATCTACAGATCCTATCACTGCCTTATCAGAGACTTTGATGTAAGCCTAATCACAGCATCGGTAGGTAGATAAGAATAAACTGAACTCCCCTCAATGCACAATAATGGTATTTCAACTTGACGACAATTCCACTTAACTGTGACTGTGTCAGTGGAGACAAAACAGTTCAGACAACAACTATCGAGAGAGCTCCAAGGTAACATTTTACTGCACGAGAAAGCTACCGGTATGCATCTTTAATTATACAGTACGGAGCAAGAATACAAGACAACACTGAATCTATTATACAGTACGGAGCAAGAATACAAGACAACACTGAATCTATCCGCATAAAAACAATGTTACTGTAGAACAAAGTTCATCGCTTGCACGCGATACACAGTACAGAAAGACAGCCCATGTCACCACATGGAGACCAACTGTAAAGGGTGATTTATTTTTTGTCGAGCACCAAAAACAGCAAAATCTACAAGCTCACAACATGTCACAGTTGTCACTGTCACTGTTGTTTTTGGTGCATGACACGGCAATCGGGCATCAGTGAATCAACGAACACACAAGCAGCAGCAGCTGCACGCACGCACGCCACAGTACCAAATTAGTGCTTCTAAGTTCAACCCCCCTCTTAAAAACGGCCTCTCGGCCAATCAAGGCACAACCTCTACTTTTGAATAACTCTACACCAATGCCACAGAAACGCCACAGTCCAGAGAGACAATAGCAGACACGCGCTCCTCGCATTCTCCACTGTGCTAACATCTGCATTGAGTTAGGGCAAAGAATGTAAAGCTCGCAAGAGAGTGGGTCGTTTTTCTTTTTTCTGAAAGAATTTTAAGAAGAGGGGCAGGGGAGGAGGAGAACTGTGTCGGAATCCATTTCGGCGGAATTCCTCCTACCTCCTCTGGAGCATGGCGGCTTGGGAAGTCTCTATTCTTTTAAATGAAACATTGACTGAAAGAAATGTCAAAAATCGTTAAGCGTAGGGCCCCCCTGGCCTCATCCTTGTCCCGTTGGTGAAGAAGGCTTCGGGGGTGAGAAGAGAGAAAGTAAGATTGCTCCGAGCTGAGAGCGGCTGACGGTGTGAAGTCCAGGCTGTGTGCGAGCGGAGGCGAAGTATGTGAGGAAATGACTGGACATGAGTAAGCAGCTTGAACGCCACTGGATGGGGAGTGGAGGTCACAGGGAGAGAGAGAGAGAGAGAGAGAGAGAGAGAGGGAGAGAGAGAGAGAGAGAGAGAGAGGGGGGGGGGAAACTAATGTCTAATTCAGTGGTTCTCAAACTTTTTCATGTCATGGACCAGCAGGTTTTTGGCCATGGACCCCAAAAAGAAAGTAGTTTGTGCCAGTAGTTTGTCCCATACAAGATTTGTGTAGTAATATTCCACATTTTTCAAAGATTAAGAAAAAAGAAAAATGCTACATTAACTAATTTAGCTGGGGACCCCTGGGAACCCCATCCTAGCTGGGGACCCCTGGGAACCCCATCACAGCTGGGGACCCCTGGGAACCCCATCATATCTGGGGACCCCTGGGAAACCCATCAAACCCCTGGGGACCCCTGGGAACCCCATCAAACACCACACGCCTAATTTATCGTTTTTCTTGCGACGATGGCGCTCAACAAAAAATAACTGATATTCGGATCAACAGAAAAAGACAATCGAGTGACATCAGCCACACCCGTGCAAGAATGAATAGTCAAAAACAACTCTGGACTACTGTAATATGCTTACATGATCATGTTTGCCATGCTCGCAGGAGCATTACAACATTGTCATCTCCAATTAGTGACGGGAGTATAATTGGTCTCCCTAACCCTGCGAGGCCCAGCATTCTGACCGCTCTCTGACACAAGCACTGAGGCACCATGGGAATGGAGTCATGTGATCATGTAGTCTTGCAATGCAGAGCTCAAACTGCAACCTGCTACGTGCACTCCAGAGAGGTATACTCTGATGGCATGTCGAGCCAAATATCTACAACAGTGGTTTTCAACCCTTTCTGTATTAAAAGGCCCATTTATTTATTCGGCATTTGAGCCATGGATCACCATTTGATGAGGTTTTTAGCCTCTCAGACCCGAAAATATTTTGTTGTCGTTGAATAGGATTTTGTCCACAATTCCTTGCTGTATTGATGTTGCTATAGGAGAGATAACAGGTAAATGTTGCTATAGGAGAGATAACAGGTAAATGTTGCTATAGGAGAGATAACAGGTAAATGTTGCTATAGGAGAGATAAATGTTGATCAAAATAACAATTACCGGTTCTACAGGTTTATGTAGATTTCTTGTAAGTTAACTCTTAGCCTGCCGCCATTAATTAATCCCTCGATTGCGTATTGCCATGGTTTAATCACGCGTGACACTTACTTTGAAGAGCCAAATATCCGTATCGCATTTTACTATGAAACCATTCCGTGTGTGTTGACGAAGCTGTGTGCTCGTTCTCTCGGTCGGTGGTGGAAAAAGTGGACCGCGAGTATCACAGCGCCTGCTACAGGCCGTTGAAAACGCTTGTCTGGGACAAAGCGTCCTCTGCAATGTCGCTTCTGTGAGATAAAGCCGTCTGAAACCAGAGCCGGCAATGTAAGTGGATGCGCGCGCATTTTCAAAATGGCCGCGCCCATTGTGTCAGAAGCATAACAAAGCTAACTGACGGTAGATTTCGATACGATCGTATTAAAACATGCATTAATGAATACATCGCTGTTAAAACGGCTTTTCCGTTTGTGGCAGGCTACAAGATTCTACGTTTTAAAATTCCTATGTTCCTGGCGGGTAAACGATTAAGGTGAGACATGGTAGGTGAATAGGGAAAAAAAGTTAACTAATAGCTATCACAATGAAACTTCTCCAGTTGATTACTTAAATTAAAACTAAGATTTCTTGTATTACAAGTTTTCTGAAATGATATGTTTAAATATGCAAATTAGGCATTATATGCGCTAATTTGCATACATTACGGGACGATAAATCTGAAGATCGGATAAAGCCAGGTTCAAAATGATTGTTTCATTTTGTTGACATATTAGAGACAAAGAAAATTACAGAAGGGATTTTAGATATCTCTAATTATCACTCCACAAATCAGAAAATAGTGTCAACAGGCATAAAAAAAACAATTTTCGGCATGTTTTTAGGTATACAATGTGATGTAAATCAGGCTGTGAATGATATATCAACAACCCATCTGTAAATATCTGCAGAATATAGTTATGAATAAGACTGGAAAGTTTGGTGTATGTGAGTGCAACTGAAGTGGAGATTCTTTGTCCCAGGTATAAGGAAAACTCATTTTGAGTAAACGGCCTTTAAAGAATTGTATTGTAAAATTCCAAAACGTTTTATTTGAAGCCACTATTTTGAGACAAAATATCTCATCCAAATCTTGGCAACAACATATAATGCCATATATCATTGGAAAGGTCTGGACCTCGAGCTGACTGTGGTTTGATCCAAATATGGTCACTTCCTTTGTACCAACAACCAATCATGAAAATTGAGAGCGTGGATTTTCACCCAGCAAAACGAGCTGTCATTGGCTAAAATAAACTACTAAAATAAACATCTAAATCTGTGTTTTGAATGTTTATTTTGCTTTAGTTTGGAAGAAAACATGTTTAGGAAGCAAAATAGCAAAAAAAAAATCATGATTTCACCTACCATGTCTCGCCTTAAGTAATGCAGATGTTTAACCCATTTTGGGCGGGAACCCCTTTTGGTGTTAGCATTAAAAATAGCAGAACTGTCAGGATGTAGAAGACATTTTTAGAATCTGATCTCAGGTCAGAATGGGTTAACAATAATTTAACTCTTGAGAGTGTAAAATGAAACCAAATGGACCCCTATACGGGTCCCCTACGGGTTTCATTTTATGCTCTCAAGCATTAAAGATCTATAGGGGTCCATTTGGTTACCATTAACTCTCCATAATTTAGCTGGGTAGGACCTGGATCCCCCTCAAGGACCACTGGTGGTCCCCGGACCACTGGTTGAGAGAACCACCGATCTACAAGCTTCACAATGCGTCTCGTTGTGAGCTTGTGGATCTGCTATTTTTGAATTGGGCTTAAGTGGTCAATTGTTTTATTTAAAAATGACTTGACTTAAAAGTTGAATTAATGAGTGCCTAGAAGACACGAATAGACCAGATAAATGGTGCCACCTCATAATCAACATTAGTGAGGAGCAATTATAAGAAGATAAGTTGGAAAATGGGTAAAGTCAGTGCTCCTTCAATCTAATGGCCATCATCAGTGTTCAGACAGACCATAGATACCAGAAAACACTTTATTTTGTTTTATTTAGAGTAGCCAATTATCCCATTACCCCCCTCCCCACACGGCGCGCACGCAGCACCTCCTCCACCCCAAGACTCCTGACCAACACTCCCCACTGGATAGAAACCATTTAAATAAAAAATGTCAATGTAGATAAACTAGACATATACCGGTAGACAAAAACAAAAACAAAGCTTGTTTCCATTGTGGTCCATGAAGATGCCAACGCCAGCCTGTAGGAGTATGTGCAGTTAAAAACAATGACCCTCCCCGCCCAGCTTCGCTCCCCTGAACACAGGCCAGTGTGTTCCTAGACAAGCGACAAAGCCAGACGCACCGCTGTGGATTCAAACGGCGGTGGGCAGGTGCTGTACGTACTGCTGTGTCACCCGAGCGCCCTGCCACTGCTGCCAGAAAAGACTTTATATGAAGAAGTAGGCATAATATTTTCCCCAAAATATTAGCATGATGTGGAATCCTATATCTTAGGCCAACTGTATATCCTATCCTATCCTATAATTCACAATTCACAATTCACAACCAGCTAACTTCGAGATTATAACAAGTTACAACACAAACATCAAATATGCAAGAGCTTTAAAATAATCCCCAAAATCATCCAAGTGGAACTCTGTTCCAAAACATGCAGGCTCCCGCCTGGCACGTCACCGTCAACCCCATTTTAGAAATAAAAGAAATGATCAGAAACGTTTGTGTTTTTTTTGTTGTTGTTGTTTCTTTTGCTTAGTTAGAGAGTTAAATGTTCTCAAATAGAAACTCTACATCAGCAATCGGAGGTCTGACTCCGGACGTCCGGTGCCAAAGATCTGGCACCGGACGTCTCTACACAAGACGGATCCTTGTTTAGTGTACATATTGAAATGTGCTTGGCTGGATAAGTTAAGAGAAGTTACGAGTCTTTATGGCCTAAATCATACTGTCATTGATGTACTGCTGTCAGACCCAGAGAGCCCACGGTGGGCCTATAACAGACAGACTTATGCTGACACAGAGCTGCCAACAAATGAGATGCTCCACTTGCTTAAAATAACCTGAAATGCAGTGGAGTCACAAATAGGGCTTTTCTTTCACTGGTAAAAGTATCAGTGCTTGCCTTGAAGTGCATTTGCAATCCGAGAGATTGAGTGTCTTCACAAAGGTATTGTAATGTCTCTTGTGACTCGGTTATGTGTCTGCGTGTGTGTGTGTGTGTGTGTGTGTGTGTGTGTGTGTGTGTGTGTGTGTGTGTGTGTGTGTGTGTGTGTGTGTGTGTGTGTGTGACCCGTGCGTGCGTGCGTGCCATGTATGTTTACAGTGTAGGAGTTGACAACATACCAGTCTCATCCTGACTGTCTACAGCTTGGTGGTCTTTATCCAATTATGACAATTTGGTAATCAAGTAAAATATGTTGCTTCCGTGTTCCGTGTCTTCTCTGCAGACTAAAAGGCAGTGAAACAGCCTGTTGCAGCCCATCATATGCACTATGGACCACATATGGAAAACAATGTCTGTGGAAAAAGGCATACTGTACCAGCTGTACACCTGTGCAATGTAGTTATTTTTTACGAATAAAACTATGATGAAAAATGTTTGTCGAAAACTAACCTATGATGACTAAATATACTGACAATTTCATCAACAAATAAAACCTAAAGTACATGAATGTCAGGGAGTGGAGAATAATTCCAGTAGAACTAAGACAAGTCATTTTGCTTGGCTGCGGGGTGGGTGCCACTCTCGTAAAATAGCCAATCTACAAGTAGATCGGCTATTTTTGGCACACACTAAGTATAAATCAGTCATTGTGACGCCATCAAGGCCTGCCAAAACACATTTAGACTAAAACCAGACTAAAACAGTTCTATCAAAATGTCCATGTTTTAGAAGACGACAGTCAACAGGTACAGTAGAGTGCATTTCTAGATGAGAATGGCCATGATGACATGAACGAGGTGCGTAACTTGTTCTGAATTCACAGTGACATGCAGGTTTCACAGCACCTTGTTAAAGTACGCAGACGCAGTGCATTACGACACAGAAACTCCTTGTTAAAGCGCGCAGACGCAGTGCATTACGACACAGAAACTCCTTGTTAAAGCGTGCAGACGCAGTGCATTACGACACAGAAACTCCTTGTTAAAGCGCGCAGACGCAGTGCATTACGACACAGAAACTCCTTGTTAAAGCGTGCAGTCACAGGGCATTACAACACAGAAACTTCACACCCACGTCACAGCATGTGCTGTTCTGAACTCGCAGCTCTCGCCGACGGCATGCTGATACACCCTGCAGACTAAAGCTTATCTCCTGCAGATTAAAGCCTTTTGGCTCATCAATCTGGACAAGGAGGGACTGCCTTGACTTGCCTTCTCTCTCTCTCTCAATTCAATTTCAAAAGGCTTTATTGGCATGATAAATATGTTTTACATTGCCAAAGCATACATACAACAAAACAAAAAGTCAACATTGCACACACAGAGACAACAACTCTCTGCGCACACAGAGACAACAACAAACATCCCAACAATAATGAACAACAAGCAATACAGTAATAATGAAAACTGGCTCTACTGTCCACTGGCTGTCCCTCAGTTGATGACAACCCCACACGTATTTTGCTGCCAAAACTGTGCATTTGGACTGTTCTCCCAGAACATATTGAAGTAATGAGTTATTAATGGTGGATTCAAATTCTTTAAATTTTTCTTTAAATTTAGGGAAGAATGACTCTCTGATGTCATTATATTTGTCTCTCTCTCTCTCTCTCTCTCTCTCTTCTCTCTCTCTCTCTCTCTCTCTCTCTCTCTCTCTCTCTCTCTCTCTCTCTCTCTCTCTCTCTCTCTCTCTCTCTCTCTCTCTCTCTCTCTCTCTCTCTCTCTCTCTCTCTCTCTCTCTCTCTCTCTCTCTCTCTCTCTCTCTCTCTCTCTCTCTCTCTCTCTCTCTCTCTCTCTCTCTCTCTCTCTCCCCCCCCCCAAGGCGATCAACGGACCTCGGCAGGTTCTGTGCTCTATCTATGCCGGAGGATTAATCGACAGCTGAGGAAACATTGTTTTGTTGACTTGTTTGCGCAGACAGAACGACAAGAGAGAGCAACGTAGGACACAGGTCACGGTGCCGTTTCTAACTAAACCCATGAGGTTGCGATCAGGCCTATGCATGCATGCATACCGTACGAGTTAAGCCCGAGTTATGCCTAGTTCACATCTGCAAGCTCGCATGAGCTTGCAGATGTGATATATTTGTTTTCAAGTATGAGTCACAGGCTTAACTACATGAACCCTAGCATCCCTATAGTCTGTGGCAAACGTTTGGCAAGAATTGCAGATCTACAAGCTCGCGACATGTCGCGGCATGCTGTGAGCTTGGTACTGTACATTGGCTATTTAATTTTTTGAGCAGTGCGAGCCCCTCCTATATTCTGCTATTAGTGTAGATTTCCGTCCTACACAAACATTAAATTCCCATTGACAATGAATGGAGAATTTGACATCATAGTGTCTGAGCAAATAGGCATAGTGTCTATTTTAAGTCATGATGATGTACGATGATAAGACTTATCATCGTACATTATCAGTGCCCCTCATTTCACATGGGTGTGATTTTTATTATTTAATTTACCGGTAGTGTAGAAAGGTGTGGGTGTGGGCCTGTAGTATATGGGCCCTTGGACACCAGTCAATACATGACAGTGAATATTAGCCAAGAGGCCAAGAGCAGTATACTGTATATCTACAGGCAACAGTACCGCCGCGTTGTGAGCTTGCAGATCTGCTATTTTTGGCAAAAAGATTGTGTAAAAAAAAACGTAAAAAAAAGAAAAGAAAAAAGAAGTCCAAGTAAGTTTACCAAGTCTAGACTAGAGGGTTTAAGACTTAAACCCTTAAACTTTAAGTGGTAACTGCCACACACTCCAGGGCACGCTGTTGTAGTGGGACTCGAACGCGCGGCCTTACCGTTACGTGACAGCCTCTGTGACCCCACCACCACCCTGTCAGTGACACACACAATAGCATGGCAGGCTGTTCCCATTCTGGACACTCATTCAGTTTGTCTTTAGTCATAGGTCTCACCCACCCTCCACCACTCCCATGGTAAACATGATGGGAAAACTATAGAAGGCAAACTGGGCTATATCATGTTGCTGGGCGTTACTATTGAACTCTCCATTTAAATACTGGGTGAGGCCAGGTCCCTAGTAGAGCTGGAGGCTTCTAAAGAGCAGGTAAATGCCCACAGGCTAATGGGAGAAACCAGCGAAAGATCTGAAAGCACAATGAGTGTCTATGGAGGTTTTGTAACCATTTCTGGATAGTTGTGGATCTGGTTTCTGGCACTGTGTAATGTTCTGACATCCCAGGAGCTAACGCATACGCGCATGCACACACACACACACACACACACACACACGTGCGCACACACGAACACGAACACGCACACGCACACACACACACACGCACACGCACACGCACACGCACACGCACACACACACAGTCACACAAGGGTGTAGTCTGGTTGAATAGCTGACAATCCAGCCACACCTTAAGACACTAAGCTGCTGGAACTTGCAGTGGAGTGCAAACTCAGCACATGTGATTTTTCCATACCGATCGACACTGTACGAACAGCGTGTTTCAAACACCTTGAGGCCAGACATTTGAGTCTCCGAACGAACCGAGGAGGAGACATTAAAACCAACGGCTCTGTTTTCTGCAGCAGTAGCACAGACCTGACACACGCACGCACGCACGCACGCGCACGCACGCACGCACGCACATGCACATGCACATGCACATGCACATGCACACATCACTAGAGACGTCAGAGACAGTGTGAGACAGTGTTTAGAGAGACATCTGAAGCAACCAGTGTAGTGTTGCCAGATTTTAGGAGAGAAACAAGCAACCAAGTATATGAAAACAAGCCCAAAAGAAGCGACTACGGGTCACACAACACAATTTGAAAATAGCCGATCTACAAGCTCACCACAAGCTTGTAGATCTGCTATTCTCAAAGGAATCTAGGGAAAAATCAACAAATTTGTAATATTTTTTAAACATTAACAACACACATCAGGGTCGCTAGCTGGCACAAACTCTGGGGGGTCCGTGGACAAATGCATATTATTTTGGGGGTCCTTGACATGAAAATGTTTGAGAACCAAAAAGAAATGCAGAGACACAGCTAGCAGCCACCACTGCGACACCATAAATGTGTCCAAACCAGGCCTTTTCCATCTCCTACAGTGGGAACGGAACCAGGCCTTTTCCATCTCCTACAGTGGGAACGGAACCAGGCCTTTTCCATCTCCTACAGTGGGAACGGAACCAGGCCTTTTCCGTCTCCTACAGTGGGAACGGAACGGACATACAGGCCTTTTACATCTCCTACAGTGGGAACGGAACGGACATACAGGCCTTTTCCATCTCCTACAGTGGGAACGGAACGGACATACAGGCCTTTTCCATCTCCTACAGTGGGAACGGAACGGACATACAGGCCTTTTCCGTCTCCTACAGTGGGAACGGAACGGACATACAGGCCTTTTCCGTCTCCTACAGTGGGAACGGAACGGACATACAGGCCTTTTCCATCTCCTACAGTGGGAACGGAACGGACATACAGGCCTTTTCCATCTCCTACAGTGGGAACGGAACGGACATACAGGCCTTTTCCATCTCCTACAGTGGGAACGGAACGGACATACAGGGCTTTTCCATCTCCTACAGTGGGAACGGAACGGACATACAGGCCTTTTCCATCTCCTACAGTGGGAACGGAACGGACATACAGGCCTTTTCCATCTCCTACAGTGGGAACGGAACGGACATACAGGCCTTTTCCATCTCCTACAGTGGGAACGGAACGGACATACAGGCCTTTTCCATCTCCTACAGTGGGAACGGAACGGACATACAGGCCTTTTCCATCTCCTACAGTGGGAACGGAACGGACATACAGGCCTTTTCCATCTCCTACAGTGGGAACGGAACGGACATACAGGCCTTTTCCATCTCCTACAGTGGGAACGGAACGGACATACAGGCCTTTTCCATCTCCTACAGTGGGAACGGAACGGACATACAGGCCTTTTCCATCTCCTACAGTGGGAACGGAACGGACATACAGGCCTTTTCCATCTCCTACAGTGGGAACGGAACGGACATACAGGCCTTTTCCATCTCCTACAGTGGGAACGGAACCAGGCCTTTTCCGTCTCCTACAGTGGGAACGGAACCAGGCCTTTTCCATCTCCTACAGTGGGAACGGAACCAGGCCTTTTCCGTCTCCTACAGTGGGAACGGAACCAGGCCTTTTCCATCTCCTACAGTGGGAACGGAACCAGGCCTTTTCCATCTCCTACAGTGGGAACGGAACCAGGCCTTTTCCATCTCCTACAGTGGGAACGGACATACAACCAGGCCTTTTCCATCTCCTACAGTGGGAACCAGGCCTTTTCCATCTCCTACAGTGGGAACCAGGCCTTTTCCATCTCCTACAGTGGGAACCAGGCCTTTTCCATCTCCTACAGTGGGAACCAGGCCTTTTCCATCTCCTACAGTGGGAACCAGGCCTTTTCCATCTCCTACAGTGGGAACGGAACGGACATCCAAACCAGGCCTTTTCCATCTCCTACAGTGGGAACGGAACGGACATACAACCAGGCCTTTTCCATCTCCTACAGTGGGAACGGAACCAGGCCTTTTCCGTCTCCTACAGTGGGAACGGAACGGACATACAACCAGGCCTTTTCCATCTCCTACAGTGGGAACGGACCAGGCCTTTTCCATCTCCTACAGTGGGAACGGACATACAAACCAGGCCTTTTCCATCTCCTACAGTGGGAACGGAACGGACATACCAGGCCTTTTCCATCTCCTACAGTGGGAACGGAACGGACATACAACGCATTGTCGTTGTCGTGCAGAAACCTTGCATCTCCATGTTTCAAATAATATGCCTTTTCATACTTTATTGTATGATTAGTGTCGTGGAAAAGCAGCGGAAATAGCACATCTACGAGCTCACAGCGTGTTTGGCATTGTATTTTCGCCTGCAATGGCATGCCCAAAATGAGGATGCAAGGTTGAAAAGTGGTTAAGTCTGTCTGTCCCTCCATTAAAAATAAAAAATAAAATAAAAAAGGCAAAAGGCAAAAGCCACAAAAAACAACAACATTTAAGTCTGTCTGCTGGTTTTATATTGAACCAATGGGAAATATTGCTTGTGACTAAACAACGACTACATTGGATCTATTGGGATTGTGAGTTTGTGCGGGCGAGAGAGAGAGATCGACAGTACAGAGAGAGAGAGAGAGATCGACAGAGAGAGAGAGACAGAAAAAGAGATTCTATCCCTGCAGAAGCAAGTGACCATAGTAACCCCAGTGACAGACAGTGGTGGAAAGTAACTAAGTATATTTACTTAAGTACTGTACAATTTTGAGGTATTTGTACTTTTGCTTGTCAGTATTTTTACTTCTACTCCACTACAATTATTTGGCAACTTTAGTTACTACTTACTAGTTAATTTGTAGATTTTGATTATTATTACAAAACATACATTAACGACTTCAGACCTATATACATTTCAGCCATTTGAAAATAGCCGATCTACAAGCATACAATGTGTCGCATCGGGACGCATTGTAAGCTTCTGATCTGCTATTTATTTTTAAACATTTGAAAACTTGAATGGGGCATTTGATATAACGAGTACTTTTACTTTTGGTACGTTAAGTACAGTTTGATGTCAATGTGTTGTACTTTTACTCAAGTCACAGCACATTTAGAATTTTGGACTTTTACTTCTAACAGAGTAATTATATATTGCAGTATTGATACTTTTACTAAAGCAGTAAAACATTTGAGTACTTTTATCCACCACGGGTGACATACTACCGCCTTAACGTGACATCAGCTGTTGAAATATTCACAGGTGAAGCCACGCAGATAAGGGCCTGGCCAGTGGCCACGGCTGCTATTTATTTATATGCACATGATGCACACCATAAACCAGTAACCTCCATCAACGACACACAGATAAAGAGCTCCATCCACACTGTCTGCAGTATTATCTGTGTGGCCTTTCATTCCTGGTGTCCAGCAGGACAGCAACTGAATACAACCATTCTTCACCTGGAGAGACAGGACTGGGTTGGATAGAACAGTGGTTCTTAAAGGGGGGTCCGGGGAGCCCCACAGGTCCTGGAATGGGTTCCAGGGGGTCCCCAGCCAAAATGATTGATAGTTAGGGAGAACCAAAATGGACCCTTATGTGGTTGTAACCCTCGAGAGCATACACAATGGAACCAAATGGATTTGTATGATCTCAGAGTTAATTTAACACTGATGATACTACAGTGTACATTGGGATGCTTGAAATTAAAATGGTTGAGAATCACTGCTATATCTGTAAATATTTTCTCTTATGGGCGTCCGGGGGAGCCTGGTTATGGAGGGCCTTGAAAGTGGTGATCAGCATTGTAGTTTCTTGAGGTGGCACCGTAAAGAAGACTATTGTTGCAACAGTCTAGTCTGGATGTGATGAAGGCACGGACGAGTGTCTCTGCAGCAGTTGTGTCATTTTATTTTTAAACTGCCGAAAATAGGCGATGTAAAAAACGCTCACAACGCGCCTCATGAAACCAGGAAAAGAACACGTATGCCATATCTCAATGCAATATCCCAAATCCCAGACAATATCTACTCTAGTCATAATGACATTGATATATACTGTATCTCTCCTGGGCCATGGCTCAGTGGTCCAGGCACCTTGGCTGGTAATCCAGTCTGGCAGTGTGCCGCGGGTTCGACTCCCGATGGCCTTTACTGCATGTCTTTCCCCCATATCTCTCCCCATTTCCTGTCAGCCTACTGTCTGTCCCTCCATACAAAATATAAAATAAAGGTGAAAGCCACAAAAAACAAAAACAAAATCTCTCTCTCTCTCTCTCTCTGACAGAGTTGACTGCAGAGGGGAGGCTTTATGGAAGTTTTAGATGATCAGATAAGACTGAGATTATGTAAGCAGAGGCATACAGTAGCTGCCCCATGCACAGCAGTCTGTCTGTGCAGCGGACAGTTCAAACTGAGGAAAGCCCAGGCTGTTGTCATCA
>NC_136809.1:9244168-9554168 GCF_951216825.1 Electrona antarctica | reverse complement strand
TAATAAACAGAAAATACTTTTTTTTTCAGGTGGGTTGCCAATTTCACCCAGTCAGGAAAGAGGACCCATTGATCACCTTCAATCTTATATTGATCCAATTCCAATTTTGTCTGCTCATGTCTTTGTTTAATCACTTCCAGTGCCATGTATTTATTTTTTGATAGTTTATGATTTGTTTTTTGTTGTTTTAATAGTGCGGTCCTCTTGTCTTGAATTCTAAGAAACCTCATAATTCATATTATTATACAATGATGTTTTCTAATAAACTTGAACTTGAACAGCTGTATTCTGTATAAGTTATCTCTCCTGATTGGATAACATTTAAGTATCCCTGCCTGAAAATGTATCATCTGTTAACTAAAGAGCTGGGCGAGACAGGGAGAGCCCTGTAACTGAACAAAAACTCTATAGCAAGTATATGTGAATACTGTATATACGTAGAGCTATCACTTTACACCACTTTAGTCCTGACAATAACTACTATTCTATTCACAGTTCAACATACAGCGATAAATGACGATCACTAAAACTGATGATCTTATCTGCCCTCAGAGGCGTCAGACAGCTTGGTTTCACGCTCTAAGGCGGGCCGACCAGACTTTCTGCTACAGTGTGTGAAACCAAACCGGCTAGTCTGGTATATTGGACCGCTGAGGATACAGTAGCGGTCATGTACTGTAGACCTAAAGGTGAGACAACATTAACCCCAAACCCACTATTCTACTACTGTATGCTGCCCCCCCCTCTTACAACAATTCTCTTTGCCCAAAAACAGACGATCTACAAGCTCATAACGTGTCACATTGCAATGCATTGTGAGCTTGCAGATCGGCTATGTTTGGCTAATGTCGTCCCCCCCCCCCCCCAGAATATGGACGCTAAGGTTCAAAGTGGTTAACTTACATGAAGTTATGAACCCTAGCGTACTCCCTATTCTGTGCATGTCATAACAGGTGGTAAACATTATATGAAAACAGCCGATCTATCTACAAGCTCACAACGCATTGCAACGCAACGTGTTGTGAGCTTGACAATATGATGTCCTACATTTTGGGAATGTCATCATAGGCAAAATCTGTCAAGAATGGACAAAAGCTTTTATAAGCGGCAAGAAGTGCTCTACCGGCCCAGGCGGTGGCGTAACCGTCTGGGCACCCGACTGGTAATCCAGTCGCAGTGTGCCGCGGGTTCGACTCCCGAGCCCGACACGGCCTTTACTGCATGTCTTCCCCCATCTCTCTCCCGTTTCCTGTCAGCCTACTGTCTGTCCCTTCAAAAACCAATAAAAGGCGTAAGCCGCAAAAAAATATCTTAAAAAAAAAGAAGTGCTCTACCACCTGTTGTATGTGAACCTGTAGTTTCTGTTCTACAGAGATAGCCTATAGAGGGTATGCGCATGCTTAAAGTGAATGGCACATCGAGTGGCAACATGCAAAGTGAGTTTAACATTGTTTAACGTTGTTTAATGCAATCAGACAGGACTTTTCTGTTTGGATGTATGGGCTGTCAAGGCCAGAAAGTAGTTTTTGCCACTCAGTAGGCATTCCTGCATAACTTCCGGGCTTGATGATGATGTCACGTGCATACCCTCTATATGTAGGCTAGATCTGTAGATCTGCACATAAAACCCTAGAAAAGGAAATCAGTTCTATTTACATGAAACTTATTTCAAAACCATATAGTGCAGGTAAAGGTCATTAGCTAATAGCTATATTAAAACAGGTGCAGGACTCTGTGTGAGACAACAAGCCAACAGGGGAGTATAGGCTGCTACAGTAAGTTCATCATAGGCTAACTACTGTCTCTTTCAACATTTCAGAGGCTGTATGAGCAATGTCAAACTATTATGATCGACAATGATTTACAATCCAAAAACCTTTTATTTTTATTTATTTATTTTGGTAAAAGTACACCCCAGAAACCCTACCTAATTGGTTAAATAATAGATGGCCCAGCATGAAATTTTAATGTGTGTTTGTTGGAAGTGGGGAAACTCAACACTGCACACAGAATATTCTCTTCATCTCCATGGGAATTTGAGAAGCTCCAGTCCACCCCCCCCCCCCCCCCCCCCCCCCCTAAAAAAAACCTCAATAATGATGGAGGAAATCAATGTAGGCCAGTGGTTCTCAAAAAGTGGGGTTCGGGGGACCCTCAAGAGGGGGTTTGCAAATGGCCCTCTAAAAAACTCTGAGTGGGGGTCTTTTGAAATCAAATAATAGTGTGATATTGAGAACCACTAATGCTATACTACATGTGCACTGCTGCAGATCATGTGTAGATGCCTGCTGATAGCTGATTCCTGCATGTGTGAAATGAAAATGAAATGAAATCTATATTTACCCAGGGTATCTGGGCTAAGCTCAAGAACTTGTTTCCAGCCAGGCCCTGCTCATAGAACACATTTCATCGTAGTGGTTGATGCCTTGTTCAAGGGCATTTCAGCGGTGGTAATTTTAACGTGTCGGACGGCTGGTTCGAACTGGGAACCTTCCGGTATCAAGACCGCGCCGCTATCCGTTCGGCCACCGCTGCCACTATGTGTGTGTGTGTGTGTGTGTGTGTGTGTGTGTGTGTGTGTGTGTGTGTGTGTGTGTGTGTGTGTGTGTGTGTGTGTGTGTGTGTGTGTGTGTGTGTGTGTGTGTGTGTGTGTGTGTGTGTGTGTGTGTGTGTGTGTGTGTGTGTGTGTGTGTAACCTGTGTTATTTATGGAGCCACAACAAAAACACGTGGAAATTACATCCCCAACATGTGCGACTGTCACGTGAGTCACCGTAAAGTTACCTGCTAATGACGTATGTTTAGCCCATATAGACATAGCCTATAACATGGTAATGAGTCTGACTGACTAGTACTCGCTACTGTATAACACTTTACTATGTAAATGTAACTGTTTACAAGTTATTAGACTTAAAACACAATCAACCTCTCTCTCTCTCTCTCTGAGTCTCTCTCTCTCTCTCTCTCTCTCAAATCACCGCGTCTCAAACAGCTGTCAGTGGAAAAAGACGCCACAAAAACGCTTACCCCCAAAACAACAACAAATTACATACATAGGTTGCCAAAAAGAATACATGCATTGTTTTAAAAGTGTTATATAATATCCTTACCGTCGCGGAGCGTAATTCTTAAACTGGTAGAAGCGCACTGTTAAAAGTGTTGTCGCGGCGCGTCCATGAAGGCACGCTCCTCGATCCTCTCGCGTATGGTTTCCAAGAACACACTGTAGTACAATCTATTTCGGACGGACGGAAATACACGTTTCCAAAGCTACACGTCCGTTGTCTTGCTTTGTTTGGGCGTCGAACTTGGTCCGTTGAATGAGCTCCACACTATACACTGTTGTGAAGTGTGCCGGGTGGACATTGGAAAACATCAAAACAACCAACCTGATCCATTCCACACGCAGTCGCAGCCTAGGTGAGACTGATCGACTGCTGTAATCCCTCTGGTGGACGGACGCTCCACCCACTGTGCTGAAACTGACCCTGATCTGACCATAGACACAGTGGACGGTAGTATGGGACCAGTGGTGGAAAAAGTACTCACTTAATTGTTTTAAAGTATACAATACTGCAATGTGGAAATACTCCCTTTGCAAGTAAAGTCCGAAATTCAAAATGTACTTGAGTAAAAGTACAGATGTATTGTGCATGAAAATGTACTTGAAGTACCAAAAGTAAAAGTACTCATTGTGCAGAATTCAGGTTTTGAAACTTATAAAAATCTTTTGAAAATATTCGGCTAATTCAAGACTCTGTGGACTGTAGCCTATACTGTGGAGCATAGGCTATTGATTATAATGATGAATCAAACTTTTGACAAAAACAATGCAATAGGCCTACACTACACATATAGCACGTTTATGCAAATAACGGTACAGTCTCCGAGTAGCCTACATTACGAACACTTTTTTAAATACGGTTTCATTATTCAATTAATTCAAATATGTGATATGATTTCCAAACTATAGTGCCTTGATAACGTTTTTTGAATCTATAGTGACATCTAGTGGGAGAATTGTTGAAATATTTTTCATTTCCAGGGGTCTTCAACGTTTTTCAGGCCTATGCGGACTGTGTGAGCCTGAGAGAGTGAAGAAACAGGGAGTGTGGGGGTCTGTTTCATCTCTCTGTAGGCTATGGGGGAGTCCTTCACTAATATTTTATACGATGGTGTCACGGCGATAGCTTCATGTTTGAATCTTGATAGCACTATCATCATGCAGCGGTGTGTAAATTCATGGTTTTTGTATAGCAGCTCTAAACAAATAAAATCGTGAATTTACACTGTTCCCATGCATGTTCTATCACTGTTTACCAAACGGGTTAGGTTATCATCACATTTAATATAGTCATAATTAATACTTGTATAATTTGTATGGCAGTGAGCTGGTCCTTTTTAACATAATTTAATCTGAAATGTAATGGTTTGTAAAAGCACTGGACCAGGGCTATGGGTGAAGCAGAGTAGCAGACTACATTTAACTCTTTTTCAAGAAAACTGGCAGCAGAAGCTAGTGAATAAATGATAGTAATCTTCAGTAAAAATGTATGTTATTTTAATGTTGAAATTGTTTCACCACAACGGCACAAATAATTGACAGATTATCTAAATAAAAAAAGTATTACTATTTGCCCTAATGGAAAGTGGAAGATTACTGAGCTACACAAAAGTGATTTATAGTAGCCCCCCCCCCCCCCCCCCAGTTTATCTGGCTATTCTAACCATAATGGGAAGTTTGAATAATTCTATGGAGAAACAGAATCACAATCAACTTTGTCATATCAGAGGTTTACAGGTGTAAAGAAGTGGGTGGATTTGATTGATTGTGTGTGTGTGTGTGTGTGTGTGTGTGTGTGTGTGTGTGTGTGTGTGTGTGTGTGTGTGTGTGTGTGTGTGTGTGTGTGTGTGTGTGTGTGTGTGTGTGTGTGTGTGTGCAACGACGTAGAGTCTGTGGGGGCCGGGGGGCCAATGCCCCCATGAGGAATTGGACCAGGGATCTCGGCCCCCCATGAGGAATTGGACCTGAATATATATTCGCCTCGGTTCGTCCCGTTTGTGCCGCATCAGGTCGCGCCCGTTCGCGCAATTCTCGCTTGCATTGACTTTGTATGTAATCACGCTGCTCTAACCATCCAAGTCTGACACCTTAACACGTCTGTTTTCCTGTCTGTCCGGGGCGGGGGGTGGTGGGGGGTGGACCGCGTTGCCTGTCCCCTTGTACACATGAAGATCAGGCATTGAAATGCTAATCTGGGTGCTTAAGCAGGTGGAATCAATCTAAACGAGCAATTATCTGACATTCAGAGGTGTTGCGCACCAGCGAATATATATTCAAGCGGGGGACGGGCACGGGCCCCCATGAGGATTATGAAAAGAATTAGTCGCTGTGTGTGTGTGTGTGTGTGTGTGTGTGTGTGTGTGTGTGTGTGTGTGTGTGTGTGTGTGTGTGTGTGTGTGTGTGTGTGTGTGTGTGTGTGTGTGTGTGTGTGTGCTTGTGCATGCGCACGTGCATATGTGTGTCTGTGTGTGTGTGTGTGTGTCTGTTTGATGTGCATGTGTGTAAGCGTGAATGCAGAGCTAATCTTGAAAACCTCTGGTACTCCCAACCACTATTTTTGAGTGGTGCTAGCCACTCCTATAGACAGTAATGTGTGTTCCTATGTGTACGTGTCCATGTGTCTGTCCAAGCACGGAAATAGCGTTTGTTGACCACCAAGTGTCACTGTTGCGCAGCCTAGAGCCTAACACACACACACACACACACACACACACACACACACACACAGGCCATAGGAGGAAAGATTGTACAGTACAGTACAGTACAGTACAGTACAGTACAGTACAGTACAGTACAGTACAGTACAGTACAGTACAGTACAGTACAGTACAGTACCACTCGGTTCAGACTGGTCTGATTTTCCTACTCTTGAACTCCCCATTTTGATTGATTGATTGATTGAATACTTTATTAACATGTTTTAAATTATTAGCAGTACTGCAGTACAGTCAAAAGAGATTTGCTATAAGCATACCACAAAAAGCCCTGGGGAGCTCCACATTTAGGTGATAGCATAGTAGAATGCATTTCCCCCCATGTTTGAGCTGAATCTAGGAGGAACAACAATATTTCCATTTCCCCCTACATAGATTAATTTGCCATTTTCTTCAAAACACTAGCTACTACTCACACATAATGATATCGTTACACATTATCTTGCATCTTGAGTTGCATGTGATAAACATTTTGTTTTATTATATGACATCAACTGGCTATAATTCAACGCTTTCAAAGTTTGCAGGAGAGGCCAATTATCTTTTTTAATGCCAGGAATCATGAACATATGTACAGTAATGAAAAATTACGAAAAATTCATGCTGCTACAGTATATAAAGGATTTAGAAGGCGTTTTTAATATCGGCCTCAGGCCAAAATGGGTTAAATAAGAACTTTCAGGCCTGGCAACACGGATGGCACCATCAGTTGCAAATTCTGACCCCTCAGTTTAAGTTTTATGTACATATTGTTTTACTAAAAATGATGTGCCCCCTCGCCATTTTCAACTTCGCCCTCAGTCATTTCATCCTGGAGCCGAGACTGATACGTTTAGTATGTGTTAATATTATCTAGACATGCATTATTACTGGAAGGCAGTGTACCTGAAGTCTACTTACTTGAAAATAAATGATTTTCAAGCTAATGACCCAGTAGTTATCTCAGGCCCAGTGGCCCACAAAGGCCTGCAGCAAGGTGTTCAGATAGCTAGATTAACTGAAAACACCTGTATGAGTGTTTAGGACCATTAAGTATAATGTTGAAAATGTTCAATTGCCCAGGCAGTCCAAGTGGCTTATTATTATGTGTATTAATTATCTTGACTCATGGGAGAATTCGAAGAATTAAGGGCATCATATTTTAATACAGAATAGCCATGGGTGCAACCCACACACACTATAGTTCAAACAGTGGTGGAAAAACTACTCAATAGTTTTACTTAAGTAAAAGTATCAATACTGCAATGTAGAACTACTCTGAATTCAAAATGTACTTAAGTAAAGGTACAAATGTACTGTAGAAAGCACTCACTATGCAGAATGTCCCATTTTCAGGTTTTCAATCAAATGGCCGATATGTAGGGCTGGAGTGGTTAATGTATGTTTTATAATAATAATACAAATCTACAACGTAACTAGTAACTAAAGGTCCCTGCACACTGGACGATGTGTATCGATTATTAGCTGCGTTCTTCCGTCGTAGTTGAGTAAAAGTACAATATTTGCCTCTGAGATGGAGTAGAAGTGAAAGTACAGGACATTGGAAATACTCAACTAAAGTAGACCTACAAATAACTCAGAATTGTACTTAAGTACAGTAAATGTACTTCGTTACTTTCACACCACTGGACACACTAGGGTCCAGTAGGAAGAAGAGGGGCCTACTGGACACACTAGGGTCCAGAGGGAAGAAGAGGGGCCTACTGGACACACTAGGGTCCAGAGGGAAGAAGAGGGGCCTACTGGACACACTAGGGTCCAGAGGGAAGAAGAGGGGCCTACTGGACACACTAGGGTCCAGAGGGAAGAAGAGGGGCCTACTGGACACACTAGGGTCCAGAGGGAAGAAGAGGGGCCTACTGGACACACTAGGGTCCAGAGGGAAGAAGAGGGGCCTACTGGACACACTTGGGTCCAGTAGGAAGAAGAGGGGCCTACTGGACTCACTAGGGTCCAGAGGGAAGAAGAGGGGCCTACTGGACACACTAGGTTCCAGTAGGAAGAAGAGGGGCCTACTGGACACACTAGGGTCCAGTAGGAAGAAGAGGGGCCTACTGGACACACTAGGGTCCAGTAGGAAGAAGAGGGGCCTACTGGACACACTAGGGTCCAGTGGGAAGAAGAGGGGCCTACTGGACACACTAGGGTCCAGTAGGAAGAAGAGGGGCCTACTGGACACACTAGGGTCCAGTAGGAAGAAGAGGGGCCTACTGGACACACTAGGGTCCAGAGGGAAGAAGAGGGGCCTACTGGACACACTAGGGTCCAGAGGGAAGAAGAGGGGCCTACTGGACACACTAGGGTCCAGAGGGAAGAAGAGGGGCCTACTGGACACACTAGGGTCCAGAGGGAAGAAGAGGGGCCTACTGGACACACTAGGGTCCAGAGGGAAGAAGAGGGGCCTACTGGACACACTAGGGTCCAGAGGGAAGAAGAGGGGCCTACTGGACACACTAGGGTCCAGTGGGAAGAAGAGGGGCCTACTGGACACACTAGGGTCCAGTGGGAAGAAGAGGGGCCTACTGGACACACTAGGGTCCAGAGGGAAGAAGAGGGGCCTACTGGACACACTAGGGTCCAGAGGGAAGAAGAGGGGCCTACTGGACACACTAGGGTCCAGAGGGAAGAAGAGGGGCCTACTGGACACACTAGGGTCCAGAGGGAAGAAGAGGGGCCTACTGGACACACTAGGGTCCAGTGGGAAGAAGAGGGGCCTACTGGACACACTAGGGTCCAGTGGGAAGAAGAGGGGCCTACTGGACACACTAGGGTCCAGAGGGAAGAAGAGGGGTCTACTGGACACACTAGGGTCCAGTGGGAAGAAGAGGGGCCTACTGGACACACTAGGGTCCAGTAGGAAGAAGAGGGGCCTATTGGACACACTAGGGTCCAGTAGGAAGAAGAGGGGCCTACTGGACACACTAGGGTCCAGCGGTAAGAAGAGGGGCCTTGGCATGAAGCAGCTGCTCAGAGAAAGCCTGTCAGCGCTGAGCCAGATGGAACATGCGTATGACCCCTGCCATGCGCCTCCGGTGACCTCGTTTCCTCTGCCGTGCTGCCTCGACCGTGGTGGCCTCAGTTACGTGCGCCTGTATCACCTATAAGTGGGAAGGGAAAAGGAGACAGGATAGAATGATACATGCTAGATACATGCATGTACATTTTTTAGACAACTGCTTAAATAAGGCTTAAATTGCATATTTGCCGATTGCATTGGGAAAACATGGTACTGGCTGACATTCATTTCGCTCCTATGCCACCAAAAAGTGTAATTCCCTACCAACAGTCATTAAGACATGCGAATTAAGAATGAAGAATTAAGACTCCTTCAATACCACTCTCAAAGGGCACCTATACGGACGGCTGCAATTTGAATGTCCTTGACATGAAAAAGTTTGGGAACCACTGCTTTCCATGTTATTTCCGCCCCATATGTGAGCGCTGAAGCAGCAGTGGGTGGAGAGAGTGAGTGGGTTGGTCCTGGTTACAGTATGTAAGCACCGTTCTGTCCCGTGTTGATCTGGGGGAGAGTTTAACCAGGAAGGAGAGCAGAGGACTTGGGTCCAGAAAGACCACAACATTTCGGCAAGTATAAAGTCACATCCCAAACGGTCAGAGCGGGCCTCAAATGTGGACCATCAGACTGGACCGAAGAAGGAGATATTACACTATTTGGGCTTTTTAAAAGAGAGATGTCGTCCGACCGCTTTCCAGCTGCTGCGTCAGAGAGGCAACAGATGGACCAGGGAGCCATGCTGAAGCAGCCTGTGATAAAGTTACACAGAATAGGTGTGTACATGTTTTTATGTCTCTGTACAATTTTCTTTCAGCTTCAACAGAAAGCAGATGCACAGAAATGTTGTCGGTACTCGGTGGAGACTAGTAATGCTTCCTCCCAGCACGAAATCAACTGTCTGTGTGTGTGTGTGTGTGTGTGTGTGTGTGCGTGTTGATAGGGAACGTCACTTTAATTCTATGCAATTTATAAACACTGTAATTTCTCTTTTACTCAATCCACTTATATGCAAGAGTGGACATTGTGTGAGTGTTAGAGATGTCTCCTTAGTCCTTGTCTGGTCAATTTATTGAAGCTGTCATATATATAGTGTTTGTGTAAAGCCTTCTAAGTGCCTAGCAGCGTCACCCAGTGCCTAGCTGTATCGGATTCCTTCTACTGCTCCTCCTTAACCTCAAGGTCACTGCAGGCACCAGTGGTTCCTTGTTTATGCCCTGTTTATCTCTATGTGAGCTGTGAACAATATATACTTTGTGCGCTCCTGTGTTCTGTTACGTTGGATGGAACACTTCCATCATTTGTATGCATACAATCCTGGGCATTAAAGCCAAAAAGACAACTTTGCTCCGATTATTTTATTTTTCTTATCATATAGTATTTACATCAAAGATTGCCTCCACAGCGTGCGCGTGCATGTGTGTGTGGGGTGTGTGTGTGTGTGTGTGTGTGTTCGCCCATGTGTGTGTGTGTGTGTGTGTGTGTGTGTGTTATAAGTTATAAGAATCTGATTTAAAGGAGAAGTCAAAAAAAAGAAAAGCTAGTTATCTTCATTCTAATGCAGGTATTTTAGTAGCTCCAAACTTTTTTCTTTTTTTCTTTTCATGAAACTTCTATATAGTGTTACCATACGTCCTCTTTTTCCCGGACCAGTCCTCTTTTGGGGGCTGTCCGGGCTTTTTTTTAATAAATTCCTTCAAATGTCCATCATGTAAAAAACACTTGGGCTAACAACAGCCATAGCCACAATGTGCTGATCCCATCACATTTGTTATGACGGCTATGGCCGTTTTTAGCCCAAGGAGTGTTTTTTGTGCAAAACTAATACTTGGAATGGATTCAGAATCATGAAAACCCCCTAGTTTGACATCACGTGCTACTTAAAGCATAAGAAAAGTTGGACATTTTTGCCTTAGGATGTTAATGATAGGGTCTCATATAAACCCCTGTATAAAAAATCTCAATGCTGACAGGAGGTCAGCAAGTGGATTAATGAATGTATGTATATATAGACAATATTGTAGGCCAATAAAAAAGACTATATACCGAATGTTGCACAAAAGAGGCCTGATGGCTGCCGGACTAAAGGTTGTCAATACTGGAATGAGCTCCCTGTCACACTGAGGGAGATCCCCCACTTTCACAGCTTTTAAAGGGCAATTGAAACAGTTGTTAAACAACCAGTCTTGTGATCACATAATGACTCTCACTCGACAATAGAGTAGGCCTACCCTAGTAATAGTTTTAATCTTTTCTTATTCTTCTCAATTTCTTATTAGTGTGGTTAACAGGGCAACCAGACTATTGTAATTGTAACACTTTATTATTATTTCATTTACTGGAGTAAGACAAACTTTGTATCACTACTCCTCCCACAGTTTTGACTGTACGCACTTGAGCCATATGTCAAATTGAATCGTGTGCTTGCTCATTGCTAAGAGAAATATTGTATAGTTTAATTGATATTAATTTATTCGTGAACTCACGTTCAAGTATTTTTTCCTCGGAGACCGTAAGCGATATAGTTACAAAACTTGGTGGTAAGGGATAATTCGGAATACTTACTAAAATTAATTAACTTATAATTATATCGGTCGGCTTCATGGTGGCGCTATAACAGCCCACTTTACGTTTTGGCTTATAACTCTTGAACCGTAGGTCGTAAAAAAAAAACGTTTTTCCCGGATTCCTTGGTTCATGACGCATCTCCCCATATAGGCCACGCCCATTTGCGTCAGGATAGATTTTCCGCCATTTTGAATTTTCTTCAAAACACTTTTATTTTCTGATTCAGATTTTGTCCGAATCTCACAGAAATCGGTACACATGATCTCTGGACCTATCGGACCGCGTTTACATTTTTTTCAGATTTTTTAATTTTTTTTGTCCGTATCGTTTGACCTTAATCGTCGTCCGAAGTTAGTGGGAGGGGCCTATTTTACAAAAAATGCCTAAAATCACGAACGGAATGTCCAATCCATCCCAAATTTGAATCAGATGTCGCGGGTGGTTTAATCAACCAAAAGCCAAAAGCGATTCCATTTTCATCCATAGGGGGCGCCGCAAATGCGTAAAATGTAACCGTTTCTTGCAGGAAAATGTTTTTGGGGGGATAAATCCCCTCCGAATTACTTAAGCATGATCGCAGGGGTGACGTGACATTGTAATTGGCTGGCAATATTAGTGGGAGGGGCATATGTAAGCGACTGTGGCAACCACACTTTGCAATTTTGAAAAATTGCGACCTTTCTAGTTTTCTCTTTTTACTGTGTTTGAAATGTACTTGTATGCTGTCCTCTCGTGTATTATTATGTAAGTACTGTTTAGTGTTAAATGTACGGATGGAAATTAGCATCGCTACATTTGTATGTAATGTGCATTAATGCTCTGACCCGTCCAAATAAACAAATAAAGTAAAGTAATTTAGAACATTATCAGTTGGTAATACAACACAGCTTGCTTGTTATTTCAAAACATTTTATGGGTTTTTTCTCTGTCCTCATTCTCCATCCCAGATGTCTTTCATGCCCAACTCAAACATGTCTACAGCAGAAAAAGACATCTCAAACATCACCAGAGAACTCATACAGGACAGAAGCCCTACACCTGTGACCAGTGTGGGATAAGTTTCATCCAGAGCACTAATCTCAAACGACACCAGAGAATTCATACAGGACAGAAGCCCTACACCTGTGACCAGTGTGGGATAAGTTTCAGCCACAGCAGTACTCTTAAACAACACCAGAGAATTCATACAGGACAGAAGCCCTACACCTGTGACCAGTGTGGGATAAGCTTCAGACAGAGCAGTAACCTTAAAAATCACCAGAAAATTCATACAGGACAGAAACCCTACTACTGTGACCAGTGTGGGATAAGCTTCAACCTGTGCGGTAATCTCAAACAACACCAGCGAATTCATACAGGACAGAAACCCTACTACTGTGACCAGTGTGGGATAAGCTTCAGCCAGAGCAGTAGTTTCAAAGAGCACCAGAGAATACATACAGGACAGAAGCCCTACACCTGTGAGTGTGGGAAAAGCTTCAGCCAGAACAGTACTCTCAAACAACACCAGAGAATTCATACAGGACAGAAGCCCTACACCTGTGACCAGTGTGGGATAAGCTTCAGACAGAGCGGTACTCTCAAAAAACACCAGAGAATTCATACAGGACAGAAGCCCTACACCTGTGAGTGTGGGGAAAGCTTCAGCCAGAACAGTACTCTCAAACGACACCAGATAATTCATACAGGACATAAGCCCTACACCTGTGAGTGTGGGAAAAGCTTCAGCCTGAGCGGTAGTCTCAAACAACACCAGATAATTCATACAGGACAGAAGCCCTACACCTGTGAGTGTGGGAAAAGCTTCAGCCAGAACAGTACTCTCAAACGACACCAGAGAATTCATACAGGACATAAGCCCTACACCTGTGAGTGTGGGAAAAGCTTCAGCCGGAGCGGTACTCTCAAACAACACCAGATAATTCATACAGGACATAAGCCCTACACCTGTGAGTGTGGGGAAAGCTTCAGCCACAGCAGTCATCTCAAACGACACCAGAGAATTCATACAGGACATAAGCCCTACACCTGTGAGTGTGGGAAAAGCTTCAGCCGGAGTGGTAGTCTCAAACAACACCAGCTAATTCATACAGGACAGAAGCGCTACACCTGTGAGTGTGGGAAAAGCTTCAGCCGGAGCGGTACTCTCAAACAACACCAGAGAATCCATACAGGACATACGCCCTACACCTGTGAGTGTGGGAAAAGCTTCAGCCAGAGCAGTCATCTCAAACAACACCAGATAATTCATACAGGACATAAGCCCTACACCTGTGAGTGTGGGAAAAGCTTCAGCCAGAGTAGTACTCTCAAAAAACACCAGATAATCCATACAGGACATACGCCCTACACCTGTGAGTGTGGGATAAGCTTCAGATGGAGAGGTCATCTCAAACAACACCAGAGAATCCATACAGGAGAGTAACCCGTGTGACCAGTGTGGGAAATGTTTCAGCACAAGCAGTGAGTTAAAAAACAACAACAACATGGCTGCAGTTATGGTTGTACTGCCACCCCAATCAGCTGCACGGTCAATGGGTCGTACCTCAGACAGACAGACACGGCCAGTCATTGGAGTGCTTAGACACCGCTCAAAAACTGGCAAACTGTGTGAACCTGTTGATCCGCAAAGTGTTAAACAACCCATTTGTTTGTTTCTATTAGTTACTGCGAGAGTTAGGTCTAGCCAACACTAACTCGGGACTCATGGATCTTTCCCCTCTCTCCTGCTCTCCTGTCTCCCAATTGCCCGTCAATGTGTTGCTTATTTAATCAAGTATGCACAGCCTCTGTTCAATCAATCAATGATATCCTTATTATCCTGATATCCCGGACCTCGCTGCGTGCACGTCAACATTATCTTTATCAGAATGTCTCATGCAATGTTGATGTAGGACAGTACACTCACTGCATTTATCTATGTCACCCTTTAATGTTCTCTCATGTAACCTAGACTATTGTACACAATTATAAAGGAGAGGGAAAATATGAATTGTCACCCTCAAATAACAACATTAAATAATAGACTAGGCCTGGGCCATGGCTCAGTGGTCCAGGCTGGCAATCCAGTCTGGCAGTGTGCCGCAGGTTCAACTCCCGATCTGACGTCCTTTACTGCATGTCTTCCCCCCATCTCTCTCCCCATTTCCTGTCAGCCTACTGTCTGTCCCTCCATAAAAAATATAAAATAAAAGGCGAAAGCCACAAAAAAAAAAACATTAAAAAAAAATATATATATAGACTAGAAATATTGTTCCTGAAGAAACAATGCGGGGTCGCTGCAAGCCAAAAGATTGTACTTATATATAGTACAGATGCAGTCAAGGTCCCCCAAAACATATTAATCAACATTCATTTAGGCCAATTAATGTAATTTCAGGCTCTTGATGATCTTCACTGCTCTCAGCTGGTTCCTCAAAACACCTGTTTTTTGTACTTCTTCCCTGGTGTAATTGATGTTGGCAATTGGCAATAGCACAGTAAAGATGATAATAATCTAATATGATGTGTGTAGTTATGTATAGAGCTAGCCTCTTCATTTTGATCTCAAAGTGCACCAGATTGAAGCATTTTCTTCGCAGATTTACTTTATTTTATTTCTAATACCATAATCATAGGTCAAATTTAATTTACAATTACTACAACGACATTGAAGAGGCTTTGGATGTATAGTGGTTAACTTGAGTTGTCAGCTGTTGGGTGGGGGTAAGGAACTGTGATGTACATTTGCTTATATTTAAATGTATGTAATGTGTGTTTTTTTCTTCAGTTTTTTGTTTGTTTTGTATTCATGGTCCTGTTGTTTCTTTGAAGATTTTGTTTTAGTGTTTGTGCTGCCATTTGGGTGAATGAAAAAATATATGTGAATAATTGTTTTAAGAATACTATGTCGTAAAGAAAAATCAATAAACATATGTTTAAAAAAAAGAAACAATTACTTCAACTATTACCACCGATACCACCATATATCATTGCTATCATTCTCACTACTGTCCTACCCTCATAATTTAATGTACTAATTATCCTGTGATATACTGTATTTAGACAAGAGAATACGCTTGAGCAGTAATTTGAATTGATTGAGATATTTCTGCTGTGTTTTACAAGCCATTCCATATTCCCCCCCCCACAGAAAGAAATACACATAATCTTCTGGGTGGTGCCGAGTTGTTGGAAGCTTAGGCCCCATCTTAACTAAGGGTGCACGATTATGAAATTCTGACCGATTGTACAGAGGACCACAATGGAAACAAGCCTATAGGGGCTTGGCCCAAAGCCTGTTAATAAAGTATTCAATCAATCAATAAATAAATATAGCCTATACTCTTCCAAGTGTCTGTTTTCACAACTGAATGACTACTGAATGAGATGAGTACACAAATTAAATGTAGATAAATGTAAAGTTTATTTTTACATCATGTTTGATTTGGCTTTTGTTCTAGACTAGAGGTACTAGACAATTTAGATTTATATTGAACTCATTGATGAATTTTAACTTTTTTCTTTCTTTGCTGCTGAAAACCGATTAAATAATCGGGATACCGATATGGCATTTTTATGGCCGATATGGGTGATTCCGATTATGCTACCGATTATATCGTGCATCCCTAATCTTAACGAATATGCACCTTGCATTATTGGATGGCAGAATAGCCATGGGTGCAACCCAGACACACTATAGTTCAAACAGTGGTGGAAAAACTACTCAATTGTTTTACTTAATAAAAGTAGCAATACTGCAATGTAGAACTACTCTGAATTAAAAATGTACTTGAGTAAAGGTATAAATGTAACATGTAAATAAAGGTCCCTGTACACTGGACGAGTTTTCGGATTTTTTGCTGCGTTTTCCGAAAAACGCGTCCAGTGTGCAACCACCTTTAGACTTTGAAATGATCGTAGTGGAGTAAAAGTACAATATTTGCCTCTGAGATGGTGTAGAAGTGAAAGTACAGGACATTGAAAATATTCAACTAAAGTAGACCTACAAATAACTCAGAATTGTACTTAAGTACAGTAAATGTACTTCGTTACTTTCACACCACTGGACACACTATAGGGTCCAGTATGAAGAAGAGGGGCCTACTGGACACACTAGGGTCCAGTAGGAAGAAGAGGGGCCTACTGGACACACTAGGGTCCAGAGGGAAGAAGAGGGGCCTACTGGACACACTAGGGTCCAGTAGGAAGAAGAGGGGCCTACTGGACACACTAGGGTCCAGTAGGAAGAAGAGGGGCCTACTGGACACACTAGGGTCCAGAGGGAAGAAGAGGGGCCTACTGGACACACTAGGGTCCAGAGGGAAGAAGAGGGGCCTACTGGACACACTAGGGTCCAGTAGGAAGAAGAGGGGCCTACTGGACACACTAGGGTCCAGTAGGAAGAAGAGGGGCCTACTGGACACACTAGGGTCCAGTAGGAAGAAGAGGGGCCTACTGGACACACTAGGGTCCAGTAGGAAGAAGAGGGGCCTACTGGACACACTAGGGTCCAGTAGGAAGAAGAGGGGCCTACTGGACACACTAGGGTCCAGTAGGAAGAAGAGGGGCCTACTGGACACACTAGGGTCCAGAGGGAAGAAGAGGGGCCTACTGGACACACTAGGGTACAGAGGGAAGAAGAGGGGCCTACTGGACACACTAGGGTCCAGAGGGAAGAATAGGGGCCTACTGGACACACTAGGGTCCAGTGGGAAGAAGAGGGGCCTACTGGACACACTAGGGTCCAGTAGGAAGAAGAGGGGCCTACTGGACACACTAGGGTCCAGTGGGAAGAAGAGGGGTCTACTGGACACACTAGGGTCCAGTGGGAAGAAGAGGGGCCTACTGGACACACTAGGGTCCAGAGGGAAGAAGAGGGGCCTACTGGACACACTAGGGTCCAGAGGGAAGAAGAGGGGCCTACTGGACACACTAGGGTCCAGAGGGAAGAAGAGGGGCCTACTGGACACACTAGGGTCCAGTAGGAAGAAGAGGGGCCTACTGGACACACTAGGGTCCAGTAGGAAGAAGAGGGGCCTACTGGACACACTAGGGTCCAGAGGGAAGAAGAGGGGCCTACTGGACACACTAGGGTCCAGTGGGAAGAAGAGGGGCCTACTGGACACACTAGGGTCCAGTAGGAAGAAGAGGGGCCTACTGGACACACTAGGGTCCAGAGGGAAGAAGAGGGGCCTACTGGACACACTAGGGTCCAGAGGGAAGAAGAGGGGCCTACTGGACACACTAGGGTCCAGTAGGAAGAAGAGGGGCCTACTGGACACACTAGGGTCCAGAGGGAAGAAGAGGGGCCTACTGGACACACTAGGGTCCAGTAGGAAGAAGAGGGGCCTACTGGACACACTAGGGTCCAGTAGGAAGAAGAGGGGCCTACTGGACACACTAGGGTCCAGAGGGAAGAAGAGGGGCCTACTGGACACACTAGGGTCCAGAGGGAAGAAGAGGGGCCTACTGGACACACTAGGGTCCAGTGGGAAGAAGAGGGGCCTACTGGACACACTAGGGTCCAGTGGGAAGAAGAGGGGCCTACTGGACACACTAGGGTCCAGTGGGAAGAAATGTCCATGGTAAATGTTGCCCAGCCCTGTACTAGAAGAACACTAGCTTATAGGCTTCAGCTCCGAGAAGAGTTCTACCGTGTCAGGATATCCCTGCATCGGTAGAACGGGGGTTGAGCCGTCCAAAAACACTTTTTTGCAGTATCGTTTCCAAAATAGTACAGATGATAAACAAACATTTTTTAGACAACTGCTTAAATAAGGCTTAAATTGCATATTTGCCGATTGCAATGGGAAAACATGGTACTGGCTGACATTCATTTCGCTCCTATGCCACCAAAAAGTGGAATGCCCTACCAACAGTCATTAAGACATGCAAATTAAGAATTAAGACACGAGACTCCTTCAAAACCGCTCTCAAAGGGCACCTACGGACGGCTGCAATTCGAATGTCCTTGACATGAAAAAGTTTGGGAACCACTGCTTTCCATGTTATTTCCGCCCCATATGTGGCTCTGAGCGCTACAGCAGCAGTGGGTGGAGAGAGTGAGTGGGTTGGTCCTGGTTACAGTATGTAAGCACCGTTCTGTCCCGTGTTGATCTGGGGGAGAGTTTAACCAGGAAGCAGAGCAGAGGACTTTGGTCCAGAAAGACCACAACATTTCGGCAAGTATAAAGTCACATCCCAAACGGTCAGAGCGGGCCTCAAATGTGGACCATCAGACTGGACCGAAGAAGGAGATATTACACTATTTGGGCTTTTTAAAAGAGAGATGTCGTCCGACAGCTTTCCAGCTGCTGCGTCAGAGAGGCAACAGATCGACCAGGGAGCCATGCTGAAGCAGCCTGTGATAAAGTTACACAGAATAGGTGTGTACATGTTTTTATGTCTTATGTTTTATTACAATTTTCTTTCAGTTTCAACAGAAAGCAGATGCACAGAAATGTTGTCGGTACTCGGTGGAGACTAGTAATGCTTCCTCCCAGCACTAAATCAACTGTCTGTGTGTGCGCGTGCGTGCGTGCGTGCGTGCGTGCGTGCGTGCGTGCGTGCGTGCGTGTGCGTGCGTGCGACGTGCGTGCGTGCGCGTGCGCGTTGATAGGGATAGGGAACGTCACTTTAATTCTATGCAACTTGTAAACACTGTAATTTCTATTTTACTCAATCCACTGATATGCAAGAGTGGACATTGTGTGAGTGTTAGAGATGTCTCCTTAGTCCTTGTCTGGTCAATTTATTGAAGCGGTCATATATAGTGTTTGTGTAAAGCCTTCTAAGTGCCTAGCAGCGGCACCCAGTGCCTAGCTGTATCGGATTCCTCCTTAACCTCAAGGTCACTGCAGGCACCAGTGGTTCCTTGTTTATGCCCCGTTTATCTCTATGTGAGCAACCCCTCCCATTCTATGATCCTCTCTCCTGTGAACAATATATACTCACAACATTGGATGGAACACTTCCATCATTTGTATGCATACAATCCTGGGCATTAAAGCCAAAAAGACAACTTTGCTCCGATTCTTTTATTTTTCTTATCGTTTCTAGTATTTACATCAAAGATTGCCTCCACAGCGTGCGTGCGTGCGTGCGTGTGTGCGTGCGTGTGTGTCTGTGTGTGTGTGTGTGTGTGGGGGGGTCACAAATTAGGTCAGAAGTTATAAGAATCTGATTTAAAGGTAAAAAAAAAAAAAGAAAAAAAAAGAAAAGCTAGTTAACTTAATTCTAATGCAGGTATTTTATTAGCTCCAAACTTTTTTCTTTTTTTCTTTTCATGAAACGTCTATATAGTGTTACCAGTCCTCTTTTGGGGGTCTGTCAGTTTTTTTTTTTTTAAATTCCTTCAAATGTCCATCATGTAAAAAACACTTGGGCTAAAAACAGCCATAGCCACAATGTGCTGACCCCATCACATTTGTTATGACGGCTATGGCCGTTTTTAGCCCAAGGAGTGTTTTTTGTGCAAAACTAATGCTTGGAATGGATTCAGAATCATGAAAACCCCCTAGTTTGACATGTCACATGCTACATTTTTGACATTTATGCCTTAGGATGTTAATGATAGGGTCTCATATAAACCCCTATATAAAAAAGCTCAATGCTGACAGCCGGTCAGCAAGTGGATTAATGAATGTATGTACTGTATATAGACAATATTTTAGGCCAATAAAAAAGACTATATACCGAATGTTGCACAAAAGAAAAGAGGCCTGATGGCTGCCGGACTAAAGGTTGTCAATACTGGAATGAGCTCCCTGTCACACTGAGGGAGATCCCTGTCACACTGAGGGAGATCCCTGTCACACTGAGGGAGATCCCTGTCACACTGAGGGAGATCCCTGTCACACTGAGGGAGATCCCTGTCACACTGAGGGAGATCCAGAATGAGCTCCCTGTCACACTGAGGGAGATCCAGAATGAGCTCCCTGTCACACTGAGGGAGATGGAATGAGCTCCTGTCACACTGAGGGAGATCCTGGAATGAGCTCCCTGACTCACTGAGGGAGATGGAATGAGCTCCCTGTCACACTGAGGGAGATGGAATGAGCTCCCTGTCACACTGAGGGAGATCCAGAATGAGCTCCCTGTCACACTGAGGGAGATGGAATGAGCTCCCTGTCACACTGAGGGAGATCCAGAATGAGCTCCCTGTCACACTGAGGGAGATCCAGAATGAGCTCCCTGTCACACTGAGGGAGATCTAGAATGAGCTCCCTGTCACACTGAGGGAGATCCAGAATGAGCTCCCTGTCACACTGAGGGAGATCCAGAATGAGCTCCCTGTCACACTGAGGGAGATCCAGAATGAGCTCCCTGTCACACTGAGGGAGATCCAGAATGAGCTCCCTGTCACACTGAGGGAGATCCAGAATGAGCTCCCTGTCACACTGAGGGAGATCCGCAAATTGATCTTGTGATCACATATGACTCTCACTCCACAATAGAGTAGGCCTATACCCTAGTAATAGTTTTAATCTTTTCTTATTTTCTCTTTTTACTGTGTATTTGTATGCTGTCCTCTCGTGTATTATTATGCAAGTACTGTTTAGTGTTAAATGTCTGGGGACTACGGATGGAAATTAGCATTGCTACATTTGTATGTAATGTGCATTAATATGCTCTGACCCGTCCAAATAAACTAATAAAGTAAAGTAATTTAGAACATTATCAGTTGGTAATACAACACAGCTTGCATGTTATTTCAAAACATTTTATGTTTTTTTTCTCTGTCCTCATTCTCCATCCCAGATGTCTTTCCTGCCCAACTCAAACATATCTACAGCAGAAATAGACATCTCAAACATCACCAGAGAACTCATACAGGACAGAAGCCCTACACCTGTGACCAGTGTGGGATAAGTTTCAGCCGGAACAGTACTCTCAAACAACACCAGAGAATTCATACAGGACAGAAACCCTACTTCTGTGACCAGTGTGGGATAAGTTTCAGCCAGAGCACTCATCTCAAACGACACCAGAGAATTCATACAGGACAGAAATCCTACACCTGTGACCAGTGTGGGATAAGTTTCAGCCGGAACAGTACTCTCAAACAACACCAGAGAATTCATACAGGACAGAAACCCTACTACTGTGACCAGTGTGGGATAAGTTTCAGCCGGAACAGTATTCTCAAACAACACCAGAGAATTCATACAGGACAGAAACCCTACTACTGTGACCAGTGTGGGATAAGTTTCAGCCGGAGCAGTATTCTCAAACAACACCAGAGAATTCATACAGGACAGAAACCCTACTACTGTGACCAGTGTGGGATAAGTTTCAGCCAGAGCAGTACTCTCAAACAACACCAGATAATTCATACAGGACAGAAGCCCTACTACTGTGACCAGTGTGGGATAAGCTTCTACCGGAGCAGTAATCTCAAAGAGCACCAGAGAATCCATACAGGACATAAGCCCAACACCTGTGAGTGTGGGAAAAGCTTCAGCCAGAGAAGTACTCTCAAAAATCACCAGAGAATTCATACAGGACATAAGCCCTACACCTGTGAGTGTGGGTTAAGCTTCAGATACAGAAGTAATCTCAAACGACACCAGATAATCCATACAGGAGAGTAACCCGTGTGACCAGTGTGGGAAATGGTTCAGCACAAGCAGTGAGTTAAAAAACAACAACATGGCTGCAGTTATGTTTGTACTGCCAACCCAATCAGGTCAATAGGTCGTACCTCAGACAGACAGACAGACAGACAGACAGACAGACAGACATGGCCAGTCATGGCCAGTCATTGGAGCGGTTAGACACCGCTCAAAAACTGGCAAACTGTGTGAACCTGTTGATCCGCAAAGCGTTAAACAACCCATTTGTTTGTTTCTATTAGTTACTGCGAGAGTGAGGTCTAGCCAACACTAACTCGGGACTCATGGATCTTTCCCCTCTCCTGCTCTCCTGTCTCCCAATTGCCAGTCAATGTGTTGCTTATTTAATCAGTATGCACAGCCTCTGTTCAATCAATCAATGATATCCTTATTATCCTGATATCCCGGACCTCGCTGCGTGCACGTCAACGTTATCTTTATCAGAATGTCTCATGCAATGTTGATGTAGGACAGTACACTCACTGCATTTATCTATGTCATCATTTAATGTTCTCTCATGTAACCTAGACTATTGTACACAAAGGAGAAGGAAAATATGAATTGTCACCCTCAAATAACAACATTAAATAATAGACTAGGCCTGGGCCATGGCTCAGTGGTCCAGGCACCTTGGCTGGCAATCCAGTCTGGCAGTGTGCCGCAGGTTCGACTCCCGACCCCGACGGCCTTTACTGCATGTCTTCCCCCCATCTCTCTCCCCATTTCCTGTCAGCCTACTGTCTGTCCCTCCATACAAAATATAAAATAAAGGCGAAAGCCACAAAACAAAAACATTAAAAAAAAATATATATATAGACTAGAAATATTGTTCCTGAAGAAACAATGCGGGGTCGCTGCAAGCCAAAAGATTGTACTATAAATAGTACAGATGCAGTCAAGGTCCCCCAAAAAATATTAATCAACATTAATTTAGGCCAATTAATGTAATTTCAGTTTCTACAAGGATCAGCAGGCTCTTGATGATCTCCACTGCTCTCAGCTGGTTCCTCAAACACCTGTTTTTTGTACTTTTCCCCTGGGGTAATTGATGTTGGCAATTGGCAATAGCACAGTAAAGATGATAATAATCTAATATGATGTGTGTAGTTATGTATAGAGCTAGCCTCTTCATTTTGATCTCAAAGTGCACAGATTGAAGCATTTTCTTCGTAGATTTACTTTATTTTATTTCTAATACCATAATCATAGGTCAAATTTAATTTACAATTACTACAACGACATTGAAGAGGCTTTGGATGTATAGTGGTTAATTTGAGTTGTCAGCTGTTGGGTGGGGGTGGAACTGTATTTGTTTATATTTAATTGTATGTAATGTGTGTTTCTTTCTTCAGTTTTTTGTTTGTTTTGTATTCATGGACATGTCCTGTTGTTTCTTTGAAGATTTTGTTTTAGTGTTTGTGCTGCCATTTGGGTGAATGAAAACATATATGTGAATAATTGTTTTCAGAATACTATGTCGTAAAGAAAAATCAATAAACATATGTTTAAAAAAAGAAACAATTACTTCAACTATTACCACCATATCATTGCTATCATTCTCACTACTGTCCTACCCTCATAATTTAATGTACTAATTATCCTGTGATATGGCTGTGATTCATGAGCAACATGTCTAGTGGTGATGGAGATGCTCAGCCACAAGATGGCAACATTGAACCTGAAAAGGAAAAAAGAGTTGTCAAACATACAGCTAAAGGCTTGGAAATGGTGGTTGATAAGTATCAAAAGGCAAGAGGATTGGCAGTTAAAAAGGCTGCAAAGTTGAGAGAATCAATGAAGGAGCTCATGAACTCAAATTACATTTTGGAGGCTGTAAAAGGTCATTTGGATGAATGAATTCATTTATGTGGTGAAGCAAGAGCAGACCATGCATCACTGGTGGTTTTGCAAATACCTGAGGAGGAAATTGAGAGGCAGAATCAGTGGTTTCAACCTAAAATTGATATTCTGGAGGGTTTCATGCATGATGTACACAAATGGCTATCAGAAGTGAAACACCAAATTACACATGATGTCACTGTCACTGTTGAAACTGAGCCATACATACCTGTCACCCAAGAAAATGAATCTCAAATGCATACTACTGTTGAAAATGTCACTGTTGAAAATGAACCACCAACACACATCACCTGTGAAGTAACGTGCAAATATACATTGGAAGGGAAGGATTGCCGTTACATTCAAGTAAGAAACGGTGTGCTCCCACCATTTCCTGTGTCCTATCTGATCCTATCTGATTAGTGCACCTGAGTGACCCTCTAAATACACACCCAGTGCTGTCAAAGCCCACCACCAAGTGATCAAAAATAATATGCCAACCTAACCAATAATATAGCACCATCATAATGGCTCCTACACTGTATTTAGACAAGAGAATACGCTTGAGCAGTAATTTGAATTGATTGAGATATTTCTGCTGTGTTTGACATCGTCTGACAAGCCATTCCATATTTCCCCCCCACAGAAAGAAATACACATAATCTTCTGGATGATGCCGAGTCTGACACTGGGTTGTTGGAAGTTTATAGCCCCATCTTAACTAAGGGTGCACGATTATGAAATTCTGACCGATTGTACAGAGGACCACAATGGAAACAAGCCTATAGGGGCTTGGCCCAAAGCCTGTTAATAAAGTATTCAATCAATCAATAAATAAATATAGCCTATACTCTTCCAAGTGTCTGTTTTCACAACTGAATGACTACTGAATGAGATGAGTACACAAATTAAATGTAGAAAAATGTAAAGTTTATTTTTACATGTTTGATTTGGCTTTTGTTCTAGACTAGAGGTACTAGACCATTTTGATTTATATTGAACTCATTGATGAATTTTAACTTTTTTCTTTCTTTGCTGCTGAAAACCGATTAAATAATCGGGATACCGATATGGCATTTGTACGGCCGATATGGGCGATTCCGATTATGCTACCGATTATATCGTGCATCCCTAATCTTAACTCATATGCACCTTGCATTATTGGATGGCAGAATAGCCATGGGTGCAACCCAGACACACTATAGTTCAAACAGTGGTGGAAAAACTACTCAATTGTTTTACTTAAGTAAAAGTAGCAATACTGCAATGTAGAACTACTCTGAATTCAAAATGTACTTGAGTAAAGGTATAAATGTATTGGCATCAACATGTACTTGTAGAAAGCACTCACTATGCAGAATGTCCCATTTTCAGGTTTTCATGTACAGCTATTTTCTTTTTTAAATATATTTTTTATCCCACGATTTTGTAACCCATTTTTCACCCCTGTGTCAATTATCTAATGTGATCCTGGGCTCTACACACCCTCCGCCAACCTAGTCCCCATATATGGCGGACATGGGGAGAGCAACGGACTTGAACTCATGCTTCCTTCATGCCTGAGTGTCCAAGTTGCTCCTTTACACCTGACAGGGGGGAGTTTCCCCGGTTGGACGTAGCGTGTGGAAGGAACATGTTATTCCAACCAGTTCCTTTCCCATCATGTGCCCCGGCTGGCCAGGGGGAGGCAGTTTAGAGACCAGGATTACGGCATGTTTTTTGTGAGGGTACCTACCTACCCTAGGGGACACGGGGAGCACATGCAAACTCCACACAGAAAGGCCCTTTCGCCAACCCTGCCTTGGGTATGGGCATTGGGCACTGATGACGTGGAGGAGGAAACACGCCGCCAGCACCCACAGCGTCCCGAGTGGGAATCGAACCCAGGACCTTCTAGCTGTGAGGCGACAGCACTACCAACTGTGCCAACGTGCCCCCTGTACAGCTATTTTCAAATGGCCGATATGTAGGGCTGGAGTGGTTAACGTATGTTTTATAATATTAATCCAAATCTACAACGTAACTAGTAAATAAAGGTCCCTGCACACTGGACGCGTTTTCTGATTTTTTGCTGCGTTTTCCGAAAAACGCGTCCAGTGTGCAACCACCTTTAGACTTTGAAATGATCGTAGTGGAGTAAAAGTACAATATTTGCCTCTGAGATGGCGTAGAAGTGAAAGTACAGGACATTGAAAATATTCAACTAAAGTAGACCTACAAATAACTCTTAAGTACAGTAAATGTACTTCGTTACTTTCCCACCACTGGACACACTAGGGTCCAGAGGGAAGAAGAGGGGCCTACTGGACACACTAGGGTCCAGTGGGAAGAAGAGGGGCCTACTGGACACACTAGGGTCCAGTAGGAAGAAGAGGGGCCTACTGGACACACTAGGGTCCAGAGGGAAGAAGAGGGGCCTACTGGACACACTAGGGTCCAGAGGGAAGAAGAGGGGCCTACTGGACACACTAGGGTCCAGTGGGAAGAAGAGGGGCCTACTGGACACACTAGGGTCCAGTAGGAAGAAGAGGGGCCTACTGGACACACTAGGGTCCAGTAGGAAGAAGAGGGGCCTACTGGACACACTAGGGTCCAGAGGGAAGAAGAGGGGCCTACTGGACACACTAGGGTCCAGTGGGAAGAAGAGGGGCCTACTGGACACACTAGGGTCCAGTAGGAAGAAGAGGGGCCTACTGGACACACTAGGGTCCAGTAGGAAGAAGAGGGGCCTACTAGACACACTAGGGTCCAGTAGGAAGAAGAGGGGCCTACTGGACACACTAGGGTCCAGTAGAAAGAAGAGGGGCCTACTGGACACACTAGGGTCCAGTAGGAAGAAGAGGGGCCTACTGGACACACTAGGGTCCAGTAGGAAGAAGAGGGGCCTACTAGACACACTAGGGTCCAGTAGGAAGAAGAGGGGCCTACTGGACACACTAGGGTCCAGAGGGAAGAAGAGGGGCCTACTGGACACACTAGGGTCCAGTAGGAAGAAGAGGGGCCTACTAGACACACTAGGGTCCAGTAGGAAGAAGAGGGGCCTACTAGACACACTAGGGTCCAGTAGGAAGAAGAGGGGCCTACTGGACACACTAGGGTCCAGAGGGAAGAAGAGGGGCCTACTAGACACACTAGGGTCCAGTAGGAAGAAGAGGGGCCTACTGGACACACTAGGGTCCAGTAGGAAGAAGAGGGGCCTACTGGACACACTAGGGTCCAGAGGGAAGAAGAGGGGCCTACTAGACACACTAGGGTCCAGTAGGAAGAAGAGGGGCCTACTAGACACACTAGGGTCCAGTAGGAAGAAGAGGGGCCTACTGGACACACTAGGGTCCAGAGGGAAGAAGAGGGGCCTACTGGACACACTAGGGTCCAGTAGGAAGAAGAGGGGCCTACTAGACACACTAGGGTCCAGTAGGAAGAAGAGGGGCCTACTGGACACACTAGGGTCCAGAGGGAAGAAGAGGGGCCTACTGGACACACTAGCGTCCAGAGGGAAGAAGAGGGGCCTACTGGACACACTAGCGTCCAGAGGGAAGAAGAGGGGCCTACTGGACACACTAGGGTCCAGTAGGAAGAAGAGGGACCTACTGGACACACTAGGGTCCAGTAGGAAGAAGAGGGGCCTACTGGACACACTAGGGTCCAGTAGGAAGAAGAGGGGCCTACTGGACACACTAGGGTCCAGTAGGAAGAAGAGGGGCCTACTGGACACACTAGGGTCCAGAGGGAAGAAGAGGGGCCTACTGGACACACTAGGGTCCAGTGGGAAGAAGAGGGGCCTACTGGACACACTAGGGTCCAGTGGGAAGAAGAGGGGCCTACTGGACACACTAGGGTCCAGAGGGAAGAAGAGGGGCCTACTGGACACACTAGGGTCCAGTGGGAAGAAGAGGGGCCTACTGGACACACTAGGGTCCAGTGGGAAGAAGAGGGGCCTACTGGACACACTAGGGTCCAGAGGGAAGAAGAGGGGCCTACTGGACACACTAGGGTCCAGAGGGAAGAAGAGGGGCCTACTGGACACACTAGGGTCCAGAGGGAAGAAGAGGGGCCTACTGGACACACTAGGGTCCAGAGGGAAGAAGAGGGGCCTACTGGACACACTAGGGTCCAGAGGGAAGAAGAGGGGCCTACTGGACACACTAGGGTCCAGAGGGAAGAAGAGGGGCCTACTGGACACACTAGGGTCCAGTGGGAAGAAGAGGGGCCTACTGGACACACTAGGGTCCAGTGGGAAGAAGAGGGGCCTACTGGACACACTAGGGTCCAGAGGGAAGAAGAGGGGCCTACTGGACACACTAGGGTCCAGTAGGAAGAAGAGGGGCCTACTGGACACACTAGGGTCCAGAGGGAAGAAGAGGGGCCTACTGGACACACTAGGGTCCAGTGGGAAGAAGAGGGGCCTACTGGACACACTAGGGTCCAGTGGGAAGAAGAGGGGCCTACTGGACACACTAGGGTCCAGTAGGAAGAGGGGCCTACTGGACACACTAGGGTCCAGAGGGAAGAAGAGGGGCCTACTGGACACACTAGGGTCCAGAGGGAAGAAGAGGGGCCTACTGGACACACTAGGGTCCAGTAGGAAGAGGGGCCTACTGGACACACTAGGGTCCAGAGGGAAGAAGAGGGGCCTACTGGACACACTAGGGTCCAGTAGGAAGAGGGGCCTACTGGACACACTAGGGTCCAGAGGGAAGAAGAGGGGCCTACTGGACACACTAGGGTCCAGTGGGAAGAAGAGGGGCCTACTGGACACACTAGGGTCCAGTGGGAAGAAGAGGGGCCTACTGGACACACTAGGGTCCAGTAGGAAGAGGGGCCTACTGGACACACTAGGGTCCAGTAGGAAGAGGGGCCTACTGGACACACTAGGGTCCAGAGGGAAGAAGAGGGGCCTACTGGACACACTAGGGTCCAGTAGGAAGAGGGGCCTACTGGACACACTAGGGTCCAGTAGGAAGAGGGGCCTACTGGACACACTAGGGTCCAGAGGGAAGAAGAGGGGCCTACTGGACACACTAGGGTCCAGTAGGAAGAGGGGCCTACTGGACACACTAGGGTCCAGAGGGAAGAAGAGGGGCCTACTGGACACACTAGGGTCCAGTGGGAAGAAGAGGGGCCTACTGGACACACTAGGGTCCAGTGGGAAGAAGAGGGGCCTACTGGACACACTAGGGTCCAGTAGGAAGAAGAGGGGCCTACTGGACACACTAGGGTCCAGAGGGAAGAAGAGGGACCTACTGGACACACTAGGGTCCAGTGGGAAGAAGAGGGGCCTACTGGACACACTAGGGTCCAGTGGGAAGAAGAGGGGCCTACTGGACACACTAGGGTCCAGTGGGAAGAAGAGGGGCCTACTGGACACACTAGGGTCCAGTAGGAAGAAGAGGGGCCTACTGGACACACTAGGGTCCAGAGGGAAGAAGAGGGACCTACTGGACACACTAGGGTCCAGTGGGAAGAAGAGGGGCCTACTGGACACACTAGGGTCCAGTGGGAAGAAGAGGGGCCTACTGGACACACTAGGGTCCAGTGGGAAGAAGAGGGGCCTACTGGACACACTAGGGTCCAGTATGAAGAAGAGGGGCCTACTGGACACACTAGGGTCCAGTAGGAAGAAGAGGGGCCTACTGGACACACTAGGGTCCAGAGGGAAGAAGAGGGGCCTACTGGACACACTAGGGTCCAGTGGGAAGAAGAGGGGCCTACTGGACACACTAGGGTCCAGTGGGAAGAAGAGGGGCCTACTGGACACACTAGGGTCCAGTGGGAAGAAGAGGGGCCTACTGGACACACTAGGGTCCAGTGGGAAGAAGAGGGGCCTACTGGACACACTAGGGTCCAGTAGGAAGAAGAGGGGCCTACTGGACACACTAGGGTCCAGAGGGAAGAAGAGGGACCTACTGGACACACTAGGGTCCAGAGGTTAGAAGAGGGGCCTACTGGACACACTAGGGTCCAGAGGGAAGAAGAGGGGCCTACTGGACACACTAGGGTCCAGTAGGAAGAAGAGGGGCCTACTGGACACACTAGGGTCCAGAGGGAAGAAGAGGGACCTACTGGACACACTAGGGTCCAGAGGTTAGAAGAGGGGCCTACTGGACACACTAGGGTCCAGAGGGAAGAAGAGGGGCCTACTGGACACACTAGGGTCCAGTAGGAAGAAGAGGGGCCTACTGGACACACTAGGGTCCAGAGGGAAGAAGAGGGGCCTACTGGACACACTAGGGTCCAGAGGGAAGAAGAGGGGCCTACTGGACACACTAGGGTCCAGTAGGAAGAAGAGGGGCCTACTGGACACACTAGGGTCCAGAGGGAAGAAGAGGGGCCTACTGGACACACTAGGGTCCAGTAGGAAGAAGAGGGGCCTACTGGACACACTAGGGTCCAGTAGGAAGAAGAGGGGCCTACTGGACACACTAGGGTCCAGTAGGAAGAAGAGGGGCCTACTGGACACACTAGGGTCCAGAGGGAAGAAGAGGGGCCTACTGGACACACTAGGGTCCAGTAGGAAGAAGAGGGGCCTACTGGACACACTAGGGTCCAGTAGGAAGAAGAGGGACCTACTGGACACACTAGGGTCCAGTGGGAAGAAGAGGGGCCTACTGGACACACTAGGGTCCAGTAGGAAGAAGAGGGGCCTACTGGACACACTAGGGTCCAGTAGGAAGAAGAGGGACCTACTGGACACACTAGGGTCCAGAGGGAAGAAGAGGGGCCTACTGGACACACTAGGGTCCAGTAGGAAGAAGAGGGACCTACTGGACACACTAGGGTCCAGTGGGAAGAAGAGGGGCCTACTGGACACACTAGGGTCCAGAGGGAAGAAGAGGGGCCTACTGGACACACTAGGGTCCAGTAGGAAGAAGAGGGGCCTACTGGACACACTAGGGTCCAGTAGGAAGAAGAGGGGCCTACTGGACACACTAGGGTCCAGTAGGAAGAAGAGGGGCCTACTGGACACACTAGGGTCCAGTATGAAGAAGAGGGGCCTACTGGACACACTAGGGTCCAGAGGGAAGAAGAGGGGCCTACTGGACACACTAGGGTCCAGTAGGAAGAAGAGGGGCCTACTGGACACACTAGGGTCCAGAGGGAAGAAGAGGGGCCTACTGGACACACTAGGGTCCAGTAGGAAGAAGAGGGGCCTACTGGACACACTAGGGTCCAGAGGGAAGAAGAGGGGCCTACTGGACACACTAGGGTCCAGAGGGAAGAAGAGGGGCCTACTGGACACACTAGGGTCCAGTAGGAAGAAGAGGGGCCTACTGGACACACTAGGGTCCAGAGGGAAGAAGAGGGGCCTACTGGACACACTAGGGTCCAGTAGGAAGAAGAGGGGCCTACTGGACACACTAGGGTCCAGTAGGAAGAACAATTTACAATTTAGGCATTTAACAGACGCTCTTAATCCAGAGCGATTTACATTAGGCAAGAACAAAAAGCATGGGAATACATCACATATGTAAAATGCATTTATCGCGAAACATGCGTAAGCTAAGAACGTGACTAGAACATATCTATATAATGACACTATACATATAAACTATAACTAGAACATATCTATATAATGACACTATACATATAAACTATACATATATGCTATACTATGCTGTACATATATACTATGAAGTGCTATGACTACATACTGTACAATGCACTTATTGTGCTGTCTACATGACATGCTATAAGTCTGTTTCAAATGCTATATAAGTCTAAGAAGTGCTGTCTAAGGGGGGTAGGGTAAGTGCTATGGGCCATGATGGAGTCTGAAAAGGTGGGTTTTCAGACTACGGCGGAAGATCGGGAGTGATGCTGCAGTTCTGATTGCAACGGGAAGTGCATTCCACAGTTTTGGGGCCAGAAGGGAGAAGAGTTTGGGACGTGTGGAGCGTTGTCCCGGCGTTTTTAGTGAGGGTACTTCCAGCTTCCCTGCGTTGGCTGATCTGAGTGCGCGGGAGGGTTTGTAGGGTTCAATCATGCTGGCAAGATATGGGGGAGCCATACCTTTGGTTGCTTTAAATGCCAACATCAGAGTTTTGTATTCTGTGCGGGCAGCGACCGGGAGCCAGTGCAGGGAGCGGAGCAGGGGGGAGACATGTGAGAATTTTGGCTGGTTGAAGACCAAGCGAGCTGCGGCATTTTGGATCAGTTGGAGAGGCTTCAGTGCACATGCCGGTAGGCCAGTAAGGAGAGAGTTATAATAGTCAAGTTTTGACAGGACTGTTGTCTGGATTAGGAGCTGGGATGATTCCTGGGTGAGGAACGGTCTAATTCGTCGTATGTTATAGAGTGTGAACCTACAGGATCGAGTGACAGCTGTGATGTGAGTTTTGAACGAGAGCTGACTGTCCAGGACAACACCAAGGTTCCTGGCTGTTGGGACAGACGTTACCAGGGCGTTGTCTACGGAAATAGTTAGCTCCCGCATCGGGCAGGACTTAGCTTGGAAGAAGAGAAGCTCAGTCTTGTCTGGGTTCAGCTTGAGGTGGTTGGAGGACATCCACTGTGAGATGTCAGCCAGGCAAGCAGTGATGCGCTCTTCCACCTGGGTGGCAGAGGGGGGGAAGGATAGAAACAGTTGTGTGTCATCGGCATAACAGTGATAGGATATATTGTGAGCAGAGATGATAGTGCCAAGGGATTTAGTGTACAGTGAGAAAAGGAGGGGACCAAGTACAGATCCCTGTGGGACCCCAGTTTGGAGGGTTCGGGGGGATGATAACAGACCTTTCCAGGAGACCTGGTAGGTCCGGTCGGTGAGGTAAGAGGAGAACCACTTTAGTGCCGTCCCGCCGATGCCTAGATCCGCTAGGGTGTCTAGGAGCAGAGGGGCCTACTGGACACACTAGGGTCCAGTAGGAAGAAGAGGGGCCTACTGGACACACTAGGGTCCAGTGGGAAGAAGAGGGGCCTACTGGACACACTAGGGTCCAGAGGGAAGAAGAGGGGCCTACTGGACACACTAGGGTCCAGTAGGAAGAAGAGGGGCCTACTGGACACACTAGGGTCCAGAGGGAAGAAGAGGGGCCTACTGGACACACTAGGGTCCAGAGGGAAGAAGAGGGGCCTACTGGACACACTAGGGTCCAGTAGGAAGAAGAGGGGCCTACTGGACACACTAGGGTCCAGTGGGAAGAAGAGGGGCCTACTGGACACACTAGGGTCCAGTAGGAAGAAGAGGGGCCTACTGGACACACTAGGGTCCAGTAGGAAGAAGAGGGACCTACTGGACACACTAGGGTCCAGTAGGAAGAAGAGGGGCCTACTGGACACACTAGGGTCCAGTAGGAAGAAGAGGGACCTACTGGACACACTAGGGTCCAGAGGGAAGAAGAGGGGCCTACTGGACACACTAGGGTCCAGAGGGAAGAAGAGGGGCCTACTGGACACACTAGGGTCCAGTAGGAAGAAGAGGGGCCTACTGGACACACTAGGGTCCAGAGGGAAGAAGAGGGGCCTACTGGACACACTAGGGTCCAGTAGGAAGAAGAGGGGCCTACTGGACACACTAGGGTCCAGTAGGAAGAAGAGGGGCCTACTGGACACACTAGGGTCCAGAGGGAAGAAGAGGGGCCTACTGGACACACTAGGGTCCAGTAGGAAGAAGAAGGACCTACTGGACACACTAGGGTCCAGAGGGAAGAAGAGGGGCCTACTGGACACACTAGGGTCCAGTAGGAAGAAAAGGGGCCTACTGGACACCCTAGGGTCCAGCGGTGAGAAGAGGGGCCTTGGCATGAAGCAGCTGCTCAGAGAAAGCCTGTCGGCGCTGAGCCAGATGGAACATGCGTATGACCCCTGCCATGCGCCTCCGGTGACCTCGTTTCCTCTGCCGTACTGCCTCGACCGTGGTGGCCTCAGTTACGTGCCGTGCGCCTGTATCAACTATAAGTGGGAAGGGAAGAGGAGACTGGATAGAATGATACATGCTAGATGATGATAAACTTAGGACATGCACGTACATTTTTTAGACAACTGCTTAAATAAGGCTTAAATTGCATATTTGCCAATTGCATTGGGAAAACATGGTACTGGCTGACATTCATTTCGCTCCTATGCCACCAAAAAGTGGAATGCCCTACCAACAGTCATTAAGACATGCGAATTAAGAATTAAGACATGTGACTCCTTCAAAACCGCTCTCAAAGGGCACCTACGGACGGCTGCAATTCGAATGTCCTTGACATGAAAAAGTTTGGGAACCACTGCTTTCCATGTTATTTCCGCCCCATATGTGGCTCTGAGCGCTACAGCAGCAGTGGGTGGAGAGAGTGAGTGGGTTGGTCCTGGTTACAGTATGTAAGCACCGTTCTGTCCCGTGTTGATCTGGGGGAGAGTTTAACCAGGAAGCAGAGCAGAGGACTTGGGTACAGAAAGACCACAACATTTCGGCAAGTATAAAGTCACATCCCAAACGGTCAGAGCGGGCCTCAAATGTGGACCATCAGACTGGACCGAAGAAGGAGATATTACACTATTTGGGCTTTTTAAAAGAGAGATGTCGTCCGACAGCTTTCCAGCTGCTGCGTCAGAGAGGCAACAGATGGACCAGGGAGCCATGCTGAAGCAGCATGTGATAAAGTTACACAGAATAGGTGTGTACATGTTTTTATGTCTCCGTACAATTTTCTTTCAGCTTCAACAGAAAGCAGATGCACAGAAATGTTGTCGGTACTCGGTGGAGACTAGTAATGCTTCCTCCCAGCACGAAATCAACTGTCTGTGTGTGTGTGTGTGTGTGTGTGTGTGTGTGTGTGCGTGCGTGTTGATAGGGAACGTCACTTTAATTCTATGCAACTTATAAACACTGTAATTTCTCTTTTACTCAATCCACTTATATGCAAGAGTGGACATTGTGTGAGTGTTAGAGATGTCTCCTTAGTCCTTGTCTGGTCAATGTATTGAAGCTGTAATATATATAGTGTTTGTGTAAAGCCTTCTAAGTGCCTAGCAGCGGCACCCAGTGCCTAGCTGTATCGGATTCCTTCTACTGCTCCTCCTTAACCTCAAGGTCACTGCAGGCACCAGTGGTTCCTTGTTTATGCCCTGTTTATCACTATGTGAGCAACCCCTCCCATTCTATGATCCTCTCTCCTGTGAACAATATATACTCACAACATTGGATGGAACACTTGCATCATTTGTATGCATACAATCCTGGGCATTAAAGCCAAAAAGACAACTTTGCTCCGATTTTTTTATTTTTCTTATCGTTTCTAGTATTTACATCAAAGATTGCCTCCACAGCGTGCGTGCGTGCGTGCGTGTGTGCGTGCGTGTGTGTGTGTGTGTGTGTGTGGGGGGGGGGGGGGGGGTCACAAATTAGGTCAGAAGTTATAAGAATCTGATTTAAAGGAGAAGTAAAAAAGAAAAAAAAAAAAAAAAAAGCTAGTTATCTTCATTCTAATGCAGGTATTTTAGTAGCTCTTCTATGAGTTGGCTCTGGGTCAAACCACCGCGATGGGAAATGGCTGTGAATGTGCGTGGCAATGGAATTGTCCAATGCGAACTCTATAATCGTAATACTTTGGCACAAACCAACTATTGGCGAAGAACAATATTGATGTAACTAAGAGTTTCGATGAGTTAGCTATATTTTATATACAGAGATTTAGAAGGAGTAAGCGAAATCGTGAGGCGACAATTCCTCCTCCTCCTCCGCTGTTTCTCTGTTTCTCTTCTCCTGAGGAGATCACAGGCTAAAAACAGCCATAGCCACAATGTGCTGATCTCATCACATTTGTTATGACGGCTTAGCGGCTAAGGCCGTTTTTAGCCCAAGGAGTGTTTTTTGTGCAAAACTAATGCTTGGAATGGATTCAGAATCATGAAAACCCCCTAGTTTGACATGTCACATGCTACTTAAAGCATAAGGAAAGTTGGACATTTTTGACATTTTTGCCTTAGGATGTTAATGATAGGGTCTCATATAAACCCCTATATAAACAAGAATTGATTCAAATCAATTAATTACCAGCTGATTACAATCTTCAGAATTGTGCTATTATCTGAAATGTATATATCTGTGTCTGTTTATGTGTGTGTGTGTGTGTGTGTGTAAACAACAACAGGATCTGTCCAGGTGAGTGTAGCCTAGTACAAAATAGAGCCAAACATTGGTGACTATCAAGTCATTAGAGGAAATGGAGGTTATTTGGAATGTAGCTTGATTTAACAGACCGAAATCAAATTAGAGGGAACATTGCCGCGGACCACCGCACCAACCTCGGCAGGGACCCCCCTTATATTCAATCAATTCAATTGAAGAATTGATTCAATTTGAATAATAACCAGCAGCTTCCGTATAGATGTGTGTTTAATATAAGGGGGGTCCCTGCAGAGGTTGGTGCGGTGGTCCGCGGCAATGTTCCCTCTAATTTGTTTTCGGTCTGAGTAAACACTCAAACCTCCTGAGCAGACATCAGCAACTGCTGAGCAAACATACATCACCTTGACACCAACTAGCCCAACATGAGAGAATGCGAAGTGAGCGCCCCACACTTCACACAGGTGTGATTTTTGTTAGTTTTGCCAAATGGATTTTGGGAGTGAATCAATGAATAGTTAGATAAGGCAACAAGTTACAACATTTTTTTTGGTAATATCAAGGTGGTAGGCTAGCAATTTTAGGAGCCTTTTCAGGCTGTGACCCGCCAAAGTAATCATATTTGAACTGGGGACCCCCCCACCCAGACAAGCAACAGAATGGTTCCACAGATAAATGTTGTGAAATAGCAGATGTCCAAGGTCGTTGTGAACTTGTGGATTGGCTATTTGCACAATTGTTGCCTCTGTCTTATATAATATTAGGGCTGTCAATCGATTCAAATATGTAATCGCGATTATTCACATGATTGTCCATAGTTAATCGCAAATTAATGGCATATTTTTATCCGTTCTAAATATACCTTAAATCAGTGGTTGTCAAGATTTGTCATATCAAGGCCCATTATTTATTCTGCATTTGAGCCACGGACCACCATTTGATGACATTTAGCCTTCCAGACCCAAACTAAAGAACTGTATTGATGTTGGTACCATTAGGAGAGCTAACAGGCCAATGTTGATCAAATTAATTTTGCTACATTCTCAAATTGTGTAGAAGTAATGCAGATGTTTAACAATTTTTCAACTGTTGAGAGTGTGAAATTGAACCAAAAGGACCCACTTGGTTGAATTGTACTCGCAAGAGTTAAAGATCTCTAAGGGTTCATTTGGTTACCAAGTCTCCATCATGTAGCTGGGGACCACCTGGTGGTCCCCAGACCACAGGTTCAGAACCACTGCTTTAGTGCTTTTCAAAATACTCTTATCAACATGGGAGAATGTTATTTGTGTTGCAAATGCCATGGAAGAGGGCAGAAATTCTCAAAGCATAAACTCCACACACGCTGCGCGAGACGAGACCCCTCCGCTCCGCCTGCCTCTCTCTCCTGCAAGCCATAGCTGCAAGCACGCACACACACAGGCTGTCAACATTAGCTTTAGCAGGCATTAGCATGGTGCAAAAGTAACTGCTGTGTTTGTCTCCCGAAACTGTTCAGTTCAGCCTGCATGAACAGCGCTCGAGCGCTCGGTTTCTGCCCCCTCAATGTCGTAACTCTTCTATGAGTTGGCTCTGGGTCAAACCACCGCGATGGGAAATGGCTGTGAATGTGCGTGGCAATGGAATTGTCCAATGCGAACTCTATAATCGTAATACTTTGGCACAAACCAACTATTGGCGAAGAACAATATTGATGTAACTAAGAGTTTCGATGAGTTAGCTATATTTTATATACAGAGATTTAGAAGGAGTAAGCAAAATCGTGAGGCGACAATTCCTCCTCCTCCTCCGCTGTTTCTCTTCTCCTGAGGAGAGATCACAGTGGGCGGTGGCTTCCAGGCGTGTGTGTGTGTGCGTGCGTGTGCGTGTGTGTCTGAGCCAATGGCGCGAGGGGAGGCAGTGTTGCCAGGTCCGCGAATTATAAGCGAGTTGGAGTGTGTGTAAGTAGTGTGTTGAAAGGTGTTTTTTGTGGGCTTTTGAAATATGCAGACTTGGCAACACTCAGCAAGAAGTACTCGGCAGTATGGTTGCCAGTGTTGCCAACTGTCGTGACAGAAATAAGCTAAGCAGCCTCCACGTTAGGCTGGAAATATGCAGGCAGGAAATATGCAGACTTGGCAACACTCAGCAGAATGATCTACCAGTCGACTACCAGTGTGGATCTAAAGGATCTAGTGTTGCAAGTTTCCCATCCTAATATAGACCTGCCGATACTTCGTATCAGCTGGTAAAAAGCTCAATGCTGACAGCCGGTCAGCAAGTGGACTAATGAATGTATGTACTGTATATAGACAATATGTTAGGCCAATGAAAAAGACTATATACCGAATGTTGCACAAAAGAGGCCTGATGGTTGTCAATACTGGAATGAGCTCCCTGTCACACTGAGGGAGATCCGCAAATTGAAACAGTGGTTAAACAACCAGTCTTGTGATCACATATGGTATGCTGTCCTCTCGTGTATTATTATGCAAGTACTGTTTAGTGTTAAATGTCTGGGGACTACGGATGGAAATTAGCATTGCTACATTTGTATGTAATGTGCATTAATATGCTCTGACCCGTCCAAATAAACTAATAAAGTAAAGTAATTTAGAACATTATCAGTTGGTAATACAACACAGCTTGCATGTTATTTCAAAACAGTTTTTTTTCTCTGTCCTCATTCTCCATCCCAGATGTCTTTCCTGCCCAACTCAAACATATCTACAGCAGAAATAGACATCTCAAACATCACCAGAGAACTCATACAGGACAGAAGCCCTACACCTGTGACCAGTGTGGGATAAGTTTCAGCCAGAGCAGTACTCTCAAACAACACCAGAGAATTCATACAGGACAGAAGCCCTACACCTGTGACCAGTGTGGGATAAGTTTCAGCCACAGCAGTACTCTCAAACAACACCAGAGAATTCATACAGGACAGAAGCCCTACACCTGTGATCAGTGTGGGATAAGTTTCAGCCGGAGCGGTACTCTCAAACAACACCAGAGAATTCATACTGGACAGAAACCCTACTACTGTGACCAGTGTGGGATAAGCTTCTACCGGAGCAGTAATCTCAAACAACACCAGAGAATTCATACAGGACATAAGCCCTACACCTGTGAGTGTGGGAAAAGCTTCAGCCGGAGCAGTCATCTCAAAGATCACCAGAGAATTCATACAGGTCATAAGCCCTACACCTGTGAGTGTGGGAAAAGCTTCAGCCAGAGCAGTACTCTCACACAACACCAGAGAACTCATACAGGACAGAAGCCCTACACCTGTGACCAGTGTGGGATAAGCTTCAGCCAGAGCAGTCATCTCAAAGATCACCAGAGAATTCATACAGGTCATAAGCCCTACACCTGTGAGTGTGGGAAAAGCTTCAGCCAGAGCAGTACTCTCACACAACACCAGAGAATTCATACAGGACATAAGCCCTACACCTGTGAGTGTGGGAAAAGCTTCAGCCGGAGCGGTACTCTCAAACAACACCAGAGAATTCATACAGGACAGAGCCCTACACCTGTGAGTGTGGGATAAGCTTCAGATGGAGCAGTAATCTCAAACAACACCAGAGAATCCATACAGGAGAGTAACCCGTGTGACCAGTGTGGGAAATGGTTCAGCACAAGCAGTGAGATAAAAAACAACAACATGGCTGCAGTTATGGTTGTACTGCCACCCCAATCAGCTGCGCGGGCAATGGGTCGTACCTCAGACAGACAGACAGACACGGCCAGTGTTTAGACACCGCTCAAAAACTGGCAAACTGTGTGAACCTGTTGATCCGCAAAGTGTTAAACAACCCATTTGTTTGTTTCTATTAGTTACTGCAAGAGTGAGGTCTAGCCAACACTAACTCGGGACTCCTGGATCTTTCCCCTCTCTCCTGCTCTCCTGTCTCCCAATTGCCCGTCAATGTGTTGCTTATTTAATCAAGTATGCACAGCCTCTGTTCAATCAATCAATGATATCCTTATTATCCTGATATCCCGGACCTCGCTGCATGCACGTCAACGTGTCTCATGCAATGTTGATGTAGGACAGTACACTCACTGCATTTATCTATGTCATCATTTAATGTTCTCTCATGTAACCTAGACTATTGTACACAATTATAAAGGAGAGGGAAAATATGAATTGTCACCCTCAATTTGAGGGTGACAATTCATATTTTCCCTCAATTGTGGGCCGGTAGGGCCCCATTGTGCCTATTAGGGCTTGCAAACCTCGCACCTTTGGTATGCAAATTCGGGGGGTGCACCATTTTGGTTGTGATGAGTCACTACTATACCTGGCCAACAGATAGGCATACAGTGGTGGAAAAAGTACTCAATTGTTTTACTTAAGTAAAAGTACCAATACTGCAATTTAAAACTACTCCGTTACAAGTAAAAGTATTGAATTGAAAATGTACTTGAGTAAAAGTACAAAAGTATCGGCATCAAAATGTACTTAAAGTACTACAAGTAAAAGTACTCATATTGCAGGGCCAGCAGACCACCATGGCCCATCACCATTACTTTTTTTAACCGATATTGATAACATCCTGCTTCTCAAGACCGATACCGATAACTGATAATAAATTCAAATATAAAAAATTATAAAGATATAGGCTATTTGTAAATGTATATTAATCTGTGTAGTATTAGCACACCTGAAGGTAACAAATACTAGTAGTGGGCAAAGATGGATTTAACATAGCTTTGACTTAACCAAATACAGTATATCATTATTCATTATCATGACTATTAAAACAAAACCCAGAATAGTTCTGACTGAATGAACATATTTATTATTTCAAGTCCTAATATGATGACACTGTTTTCCCCCCAAGCAGAACTAAAAACCTATGGGTGCTTTGTCACTTGTCAAGAAAATAAAATGGACAATAAAAATATAGTAGCCTATAGCCTACCCTAATTATACTAGGGAGACTTTCTGAGAAGGGCACTTCTCATTGAGGTTTTTACACACTAAAAACACGAGTGTTCATTTAACTCTGACTCAGAGTTAAATTAACTACTGAGGTTACTGAGAGTGTACGGGAGAGGTGCGCGAACGCATCCGCGATGTATTGTGATGACCAGCTGTTAAATCTGTAAATCACAGATGAAGAGAGCAAGAGACTCTCCGAATCAAATCTCCGCTTTGAAATTGTTTTTACGACTCAGAGTCTCAGTCACTCGATCTGTCCCAGACTAGTCGCTGTCCCAGTCAGAAGCAGAAAGCTAACGCATGAAGCTTAGCTAACAGGTAACATTGCCTGGAAGGCTGGAATGCCTTCAGAGGAAAATCAACAGCAAACGCATCGATTATGTCCGTAATGTCACATCACCACATCGATGCAGAATCATGCACGTGTGTGTGTGTGTGTGTGTGTAAAGTAAAACAACGCTATGGTAACACACGGCTCGTTAAAAGAACAGGCGCGATGCATGTTGGCAATGTTTACAACTTACTAGATGAGTGGAGTTGTGCACGACGCACGTGGACATATTATATCCTTTATGGAAGAAGGGAGATGGGGAAACACCACAAGAGTGACAAGTGACAACTGATCATCAGGCAACTGCAAACATGTGTTCTCTCTGCAGTAGAGGTTTTATGTTGCAGGCTAGTTTGCCGTCGGTCGGAGATATTAAATAATAAAATGACCGAGGTGGAGGTTTGACAGACAGATGGAGCAGCAGGTAGGAAACGGGTCGCCGATCTACTCACAGACGCGAATGTATAACGTGTGTGAGATATATGAGAGAGAGAGAGACAGAGAGAGGGAGAGAATAGTTATATATCCATAATATAGCGCGAGGGAGAGAGAGTCACACTCAGGCGGCAGTGAGATGAATGCGCCGGTGAAACGTTAGTCCATTATTTATTTTATCCCCTTTATTCTGACCTTGTTTATGGTGAGAAGCCTACTTGTTGTATTTCACACAACAGTAGGCTACTCAAGTAGGCTTAATAAATCCCATTTTGGCGAACTGAAAGAGCTCTAGCACCGTGCACTAAACACTCAAACACCAACTTTATACACTTGATTCAGATCTAATATGTAGTAGGGCTTGTAGGCCATCACAATCACAATGGCGCCGGTAGGCGTGACAACCTACCGTGACGTCAGCCTTGGGCCGGGCCGAGCCTCGGGCTCTGTGATTGTGATTTTTTTTTTGATTTTTTTATATAATTTTATTATAACAAAAATAACAATTCTGTTGTTTGTGTAATGTATTTATTTAATATGAAGAGGGCTGAGCTGGTGAATGTTGGCGATTAACTTTTACAGTTTAGGCTATTATACTATATGTGACTGAAGGAGGAGGAGGCGATGATCAGCAGCAGGCAGCAGCGCACCAAAGTGACAGAATAGAACGGTGGTTGTTGAACTTGCTACCGCTGGATGGCCTCTGGTTTGCCAACCAAATGAGCTGCTTACTGCTCAGCATCAACTATATAACTTAAGTCAACTTGCCATATGCTTAAATGTTTTATAAGACCATCGATTTATCCGCAATAGCTCGTTTTGGAAACGTCGGGGCTTAACGAGACACTGCTGTCTCGTTGAACCCAGCTGGGTGAATAAGCTAAATTAGGCGAGCGCCTGCACGTAATATAGTTACATGATGACCAAGCAATGTTACAGTCACACTGTAGGCTACAGCTATTTGGTTTACAAATCGTATCGCAGCGCGCTGTAGCCTACAGCTATTTAATTTCCCCATCGTAGCGCAGCGCGCCTCGTTGTGTGCCCACTGCCCAAAATAAAAGATCTGCAAGCTGTCGACAGACTCGACACGCCATCGAGCGGCATGTTGATGGTTTGTATGTCTGTTCTTTTGGTTAGGCAACGCACATTACGCGTGGTATGTGGGTTTGAGAGGCAATGATTAATGTAAACTATACAGTAACCTAGTAGATTATAGCCAAGTTGACTTGAATTGTCATAATATTGCCAGTAGCCTATTGGACATAATTAACTGCGTCACTTCAGAGGATCGCTGCTACTTTGATTCAGAAGATGTTTACTCACCCCTGGAAATTGCTGGAAACCATTAGAATGTTGAAAATGGAACATTATCAGCCAATTAACGTGAGTTACATAAATCCTTCATTTCGGCGACTAGACTATTAGTGCGTTCTCTGACACGGTCGTCTCAATAATCCACGGCACCGCGGCCATATAGTGGCATTTTTCTTTTTCCTTTTTTTCTCTTTTTTCCACTCGGGCTTTTTCGGGTTTTCGGGCCTGACATTATGGTAATTGTTAGGGTCGGGCCGGGCCTCGGGCCAAAAGATTGTACTATAAATAATACAGATGTAGTCAAGGTCCCCAAAAACATATTAATCAACATTGATTTAGGCCAATTAATGTAATTTCAGGCTCTTGATGATCTCCACTGCTCTCAGCTGGTTCCTCAAACACCTGTTTTTTGTACTTCCCTGGTGTAATTGATGTTGGCAATTGGCAATAGCACAGTAAAGATGATAATAATCTAATATGATGTGTGTAGTTATTTATAGAGCTAGCCTCTTCATTTTGATCTCAAAGTGCACCAGATTGAAGCATTTTCTTCGTAAATGTACTTTATTTTATTTCTAATACCATAATCATATAGGTCAAATTTAATTTACAATTACTACAACGACATTGAAGAGGCTTTGGATGTATAGGTTAACTTGAGTTGTCAGCTGTTGGGTGGGGGTAAGGAACTGATGTGCATTTGTTTATATTTAATTGTATGTTTTGTGTTTTTTTTTCCTTCAGTTTTTTGTTTGTTTTGTATTCATGGACATATCCTGTTTTTAGTGTTTGTGGCTGCCATTTGGGTGAATAAAAAAATATATGTGAATAATTGTTTTAAGAATACTATGTCGTAAAGAAAAATCAATAAACATATGTTTAAAAAAAGAAACAATTACTTCAACTATTACCACCGATACCACCATATATCATTGCTATCATTCTCACTACTGTCCTACCCTCATAATTTAATGTACTAATTATCCTGTGATATACTGTATTTAGACAAGAGAATACGCTTGAGCAGTAATTTGAATTGATTGAGATATTTCTGCTGTGTTTGACATCGTCTGACAAGCCATTCCATATTTTCACCCCACAGACAGAAATACACATAATCTTCTGGGTGGTGCTGAGTCTGACACTGAGTTGTTGGAAGTTTAGGCCCCATCTTAACTAAGGGTGCACGATTATGAAATTCTGACCGATTATACAGAGGACCACAATGGAAACAAGCCTATAGGGGCTTGGCCCAAAGCCTGTTAATAAAGTATTCAATCAATCAATAAATAAATATAGCCTATACTCTTTTCCAAGTGTCTGTTTTCACAACTGAATGACTACTGAATGAGATGAGTACACAAATTAAATGTAGAAAAATGTAAAGTTTATTTTTACATCATGTTTGATTTGGCTTTTGTTCTAGACTAGAGGTAATAGACAATTTAGATTTATATTGAACTCATTGATGAATTTTAACTTTTCTTTCTTTGCTGCTGAAAACCGATTAAATAATAAGGATACCAATATGGCATTTTTATGACTGATATGGGCGATTCCGATTATGCTTAACTCATATGCACCTTGCATTAATAGCCATCCAATAATGCATATTCTCAAATGGCCGATATGCTTATAGGGCTGGAGTGGTTAATGTATGTTTTATAATAATAATCCAAATCTACAAAGTAACTATAGTAACTAAGACTTTGAAATGATCGTAGTGGAGTAAAAATATTTGCCTCTAAGATGGAGTAGAAGTAAAAGTACAGGACATTGGAAATACTCAACTAAAGTAGGCCTACAAATAACTCGTACTTAAAGAACCTCTTCACCACTTTTCAACCTATCTTCATAGGTCCTCACTAATAATCATGATAAAATGGCGCAACTTTTTTCTACTCAGTCTGTGTCTCATAGGAGGGCTGTGGGCAGTTCAGAAACCCGTCCACCAGTGACATCATCGATGGGGAATACAAGCTAATAGAAACTGCTTTCTAGTCCTGAAAAGTTGCAATGGGAAAATGGAAGCCATCGTTCTCACGATAATAAAAACCTAAAGATCTTTGTAAAACAAATCTGCCTAATGATGATGTCACTGGTGGACAGGTTTCTAAACTGCCCACAACCCAATGAGACAGACTGAGTAGAAAAAAAACGTGACATTTTATCATGATTATTAATGAGGACCTATATGAAGATAAGTTGAAAAGTGGTGAAGTGGTCCTTTAAGTACAGTAAATGTACTTAAATGTACTAGGGTCGAGTGGGAAGAAGAGGGGCCTACTGGACACACTAGGGTCCAGTAGGAAGAAGAGGGGCCTACTGGACACACTAGGGTCCAGCGGGAAGAAGAGGGGCCTACTGGACACACTAGGGTCCAGAGGGAAGAAGAGGGGCCTACTGGACACACTAGGGTCCAGTGGGAAGAAGAGGGGCCTACTGGACACACTAGGGTCCAGAGGGAAGAAGAGGGGCCTACTGGACACACTAGGGTCCAGAGGGAAGAAGAGGGGCCTACTGGACACACTAGGGTCCAGCGGGAAGAAGAGGGGCCTACTGGACACACTAGGGTCCAGCGGTAAGAAGAGGGGCCTTGGCATGAAGCAGCTGCTCAGAGAAAGCCTGTCGGTGCTGAGCCAGATGGAACATGCGTATGACCCCTGCCATGCGCCTCCGGTGACCTCGTTTCCTCTGCCGTACTGCCTCGACCGTGGTGGCCTCAGTTACGTGCGCCTGTATCACCTATAAGTGGGAAGGGAAGAGGAGACAGGATAGAATGATACATGCTAGATGATGATAAACTTAGGACACGCACGTACACTTTTTAGACAACTGCTTAAATAAGGCTTAAATTGCATATTTGCCGATTGCATTGGGAAAACATGGTACTGGCTGACATTCATTTCGCTCCTATGCCACCAAAAAGTGTAATGCCCTACCAACAGTCATTAAGACATGCGAATTAAGAATTAAGAATTAAGACTCCTTCAAAACCGCTCTCAAAGGGCACCTACGGACGGCTGCAATTCGAATGTCCTTGACATGACAAAGTTTGGGAACCACTGCTTTCCATGTTATTTCCGCCCCATATGTGAGCGCTAAAGCAGCAGTGGGTGGAGAGAGTGAGTGGGTTGGTCCTGGTTACAGTATGTAAGCACCGTTCTGTCCCGTGTTGATCTGGGGGAGAGTTTAACCAGGAAGGAGAGCAGAGGACTTGGGTCCAGAAAGACCACAACATTTCGGCAAGTATAAAGTCACATCCCAAACGGTCAGAGCGGGCCTCAAATGTGGACCATCAGACTGGACCGAAGAAGGAGATATTACACTATTTGGGCTTTTTAAAAGAGAGATGTCGTCCGACAGCTTTCCAGCTGCTGCGTCAGAGAGGCAACAGATCGACCAGGGAGCCATGCTGAAGCAGCCTGTGATAAAGTTACACAGAATAGGTGTGTACATGTTTTTATGTCTTATGTTTTATGACAATTTTCTTTCAGTTTCAACAGAAAGCAGATGCACAGAAATGTTGTCGGTACTCGGTGGAGACTAGTAATGCTTCCTCCCAGCACTAAATCAACTGTCTGTGTGTGTGTGTGTGTGTGTGTGTGTGTGTGTGTGTGTGTGTGTGTGTGTGTGTGTGTGTGTGTGTGTGTGTGTGTGTGTGTGTGTGTGCGTGCGCGTGCGTTTGCGTTGATAGGGAACGTCACTTTAATTCTATGCAACTTATAAACACCGTAATTTCTCTTTTACTCAATCCACTTATATGCAAGAGTGGACATTGTGTGAGTGTTAGAGATGTCTCCTTAGTCCTTGTCTGGTCAATTCATTGAAGCTGTCATATATAGTGTTTGTGTAAAGCCTTCTAAGTGCCTAGCAGCGGCACCCAGTGCCTAGCTGTATCAGATTCCTTCTACTGCTCCTCCTTAACCTCAAGGTCACTGCAGGCACCAGTTTATGTTTATGCCCCGTTTATCTCTATGTGAGCAACCCCTCCCATTCTATGATCCTCTCTCCTGGGAACAATATATACTCACAACAAGGGGGGGGGGGGGGGGTCACAAATTAGGTCAGAAGTTATAAGAATCTGATTTAAAGGAGAAGTAAAAAAAAAAAAAGGTAGTTATCTTCATTCTAATGCAGGTATTTTAGTAGCTCCAAACTTTTCTTTTTTTCTTTTCATGAAACGTCTATATAGTGTTACCATATGTCCTCTTTTTCCCGGACCAGTCCTCTTTTGGGGGTCTGTCCGTTTTTTTTTTAATAAATTCCTTCAAATGTCCGGGTTTCCTCATGTAAAAAACACTCCTTGGGCTAAAAACAGCCATAGCCACAATGTGCTGACCCCATCACATTTGTTATGACGGCTATGATCGTTTTTAGCCCAAGGAGCGTTTTTGTGCAAAACTAATACTTGGAATGGATTCAGAATCATGAAAACCCCCTAGTTTGACATGTCACATGCTACTTAAAGCATAAGGAAAGTTGGACATTTTTGCTTTAGGATGTTAATGATAGGGTCTCATATAAACCCCTATATAAAAAAGCTCAATGCTGACAGCCGGTCAGCAAGTGGATTAATGATTGTATGTACTGTATATAGACAATATTTTAGGCCAATAAAAAAGACTATATACCGAATGTTGCACAAAAGAAAAGAGGCCTGATGGCTGCCGGACTAAAGGTTGTCAATACTGGAATGAGCTCCCTGTCACACTGAGGGAGATCCCTGTCACACTGAGGGAGATCCCTGTCACACTGAGGGAGATCCCTGTCACACTGAGGGAGATCCCTGTCACACTGAGGGAGATCCAGAATGAGCTCCCTGTCACACTGAGGGAGATCCAGAATGAGCTCCCTGTCACACTGAGGGAGATCCAGAATGAGCTCCCTGTCAAACTGAGGGAGATCCAGAATGAGCTCCCTGTCACACTGAGGGAGATCCAGAATGAGCTCCCTGTCACACTGAAGGAGATCCGCAAATTGAAACAGTGGTTAAACAACCAGTCTTGTGATCACATATGACTCTCACTCGACAATAGAGTAGGCCTACCCTAGTAATAGTTTTAATCTTTTCTTATTTTCTCTTTTTACTGTGTTGTACTATGTATTTGTATGCTGTCCTCTCGTGTATTATTATGCAAGTACTGTTTAGTGTTAAATGTCTGGGGACTACGGATGGAAATTAGCATTGCTACATTTGTATGTAATGTGCATTAATATGCTCTGACCCGTCCAAATAAACTAATAAAGTAAAGTAATTTAGAACATTATCAGTTGGTAATACAACACAGCTTGCATGTTATTTCAAAACATTTTATGTTTTTTTCTCTGTCCTCATTCTCCATCCCAGATGTCTTTCCTGCCCAACAGCATATCTACAGCAGAAATAGACATCTCAAACATCACCAGAGAACTCATACAGGACAGAAGCCCTACACCTGTGACCAGTGTGGGATAAGTTTCAGCCGGAACAGTACTCTCAAACAACACCAGAGAATTCATAGAGGACAGAAACCCTACTACTGTGACCAGTGTGGGATAAGTTTCAGCCAGAGCACTCATCTCAAACGACACCAGAGAATTCATACAGGACAGAAATCCTACACCTGTGACCAGTGTGGGATAAGTTTCAGCCGGAACAGTATTCTCAAACAACACCAGAGAATTCATAAAGGACAGAAACCCTACTACTGTGACCAGTGTGGGATAAGTTTCAGCCGGAGCAGTACTCTCAAACAACACCAGAGAATTCATACAGGACAGAAACCCTACTACTGTGACCAGTGTGGGATAAGCTTCTACCGGAGCAGTAATCTCAAAGAGCACCAGAGAATCCATACAGGACATAAGCCCAACACCTGTGAGTGTGGAAAAAGCTTCAGCCAGAGAAGTACTCTAAAAAATCACCAGAGAATTCATACAGGACATAAGCCCTACACCTGTGAGTGTGGGAAAAGCTTCAGCCAGAGCAGTCATCTCAAACAACACCAGATAATTCATACAGGACAGAAGCCCTACACCTGTGACCAGTGTGGGATAAGCTTCAACCAGAGCAGTACTCTCAAACAACACCAGAGAATCCATACAGGACATAAGCCCTACACCTGTGAGTGTGGGAAAAGCTTCAGCCAGAGCAGTAGTCTCAAAAATCACCAGATAATTCATATAGGACAGAAACCCTACTACTGTGACCAGTGTGGGATAAGCTTCAGCCGGAGCAGTACTCTCAAAGATCACCAGAGAATTCATACAGGACAGAAGCCCTACACCTGTGAGTGTGGGAAAAGCTTCAGCCATAGCAGTACTCTCAAAAATCATCAGAGAATTCATACAGGACATAAGCCCTACAACTGTGAGTGTGGGAAAAGCTTCAGATACAGAAGTGATCTCAAACGACACCAGAGAATCCATACAGGAGAGTAACCCGTGTGACCAGTGTGGGAAATGGTTCAGCACAAGCAGTGAGTTAAAAAACAACAACATGGCTGCAGTTATGGTTGTACTGCCAACCCAATCAGGTCAATGGGTCGTACCTCAGACAGACAGACAGACAGACAGACAGACAGACAGACAGACATGGCCAGTCATTGGAGCGGTTATACACCGCTCAAAAACTGGCAAACTGTGTGAACCTGTTGATCCGCAAAGCGTTAAACAACCCATTGGTTTGTTTCTATTAGTTACTGCAAGAGTGAGGTCTAGCCAACACTAACTCGGGACTCATGGATCTTTCCCCTCTCTCCTGCTCTCCTGTCTCCCAATTGCCCGTCAATGTGTTGCTTATTTAATCAGTATGCACAGCCTCTGTTCAATCAATCAATGATATCCTTATTATCCTGATATCCCGGACCTCGCTGCGTGCACGTCAACGTTATCTTTATCAGAATGTCTCATGCAATGTTGATGTAGGACAGTACACTCACTGCATTTATCTATGTCATCATTTAATTTAATCTCTCATGTAACCTAGACTATTGTACACAATTATAAAGGAGAGGGAAAATATGAATTGTCACCCTCAAATAACAACATTAAATAATAGACTAGGCCTGGGCCATGGCTCAGTGGTCCAGGCACCTTAGCTGGCAATCCAGTCTGGCAGTGTGCCGCAGGTTCGACTCCCGACCCCGACGGCCTTTACTGCATGTCTTCCCCCCATCTCTCTCCCCATTTCTTGTCAGCCTACTGTCTGTCCCTCCATAAAAAATATAAAATAAAGGCGAAAGCCACAAAAAAGAAAACATTTAAAAAATAAATATATATAGACTAGAAATATTGTTCCTGAAGAAACAATGCGGGGTAGCTGCAAGCCAAAAGCTTGTACTATAAATAGTACAGATGCAGTCAAGGTCCCCCAAAAAATATTAATCAACATTCATTTAGGCCAATTAATGTAATTTCAGTTTCTACAAGGATCAGCAGGCTCTTGATGATCTCCACTGCTCTCAGCTGGTTCCTCAAACACCTGTTTTTTGTACTTCTCCCCTGGGGTAATTGATGTTGGCAATTGGCAATAGCACAGTAAAGATGATAATAATCTAATATGATGTGTGTAGTTATGTATAGAGCTAGCCTCTTAATTTTGATCTCAAAGTGCACAGATTGAAGCATTTTCTTCGTAAATTTACTTTATTTTATTTCTAATACCATAATCATAGGTCAAATTTAATTTACAATTACTACAACGACATTGAAGAGGCTTTGGATGTATAGTGGTTAACTTGAGTTGTCAGCGGTTGGGTGGGGGTAAGGAACTGTGATTTGTTTATATTTAATTGTATGTAAATGTGTTTTTTTCTTCAGTTTTTTGTTTGTTTTGTATTCATGGACATGTCCTGTTGTTTCTTTGAAGATTTTGTTTTAGTGTTTGTGCTGCCATTTGGGTGAATGAAAAAATATATGTGAATAATTGTTTTCAGAATACTATGTCGTAAAGAAAAATCAATAAACATATGTTTAAAAAAAGAAACAATTACTTCAACTATTACCACCGATACCACCATATATCATTGCTATCATTCTCACTACTGTCCTACCCTCATAATTTAATGTACTAATTATCCTGTGATATACTGTATTTAGACAAGAGAATACGCTTGAGCAGTAATTTGAATTGATTGAGATATTTCTGCTGTGTTTGACATCGTCTGACAAGCCATTCCATATTTTCACCCCACAGACAGAAATACACATAATCTTCTGGGTGGTGCTGAGTCTGACACTGGGTTGTTGGAAGTTTAGGCCCCATCTTAACTAAGGGTGCACGATTATGAAATTCTGACCGATTATACAGAGGACCACAATGGAAACAAGCCTATAGGGGCTTGGCCCAAAGCCTGTTACAACTCATCCAGTGCCACCTGGATACAGGTTTTGGCCCTCGTTGCCACCGAAGCCCATTATAAATAAAAGAAAGAAAATGAAATTATATTGTGCATGTCATGTGCATGTCATCAGCTGCACGCCAGATTAGAGGAATTTTCAAAATATGAATTTAAAAAAAATATATATATATATATATATTATTCTTATTCATTTTTTCAAAAAGGCGTCCAAAGGCGACATTGGCACTCTCGGCCACCAGGGGGAGGCGTCCAAAGGCGCCAGGTGGCACTGAGACAGTTTTAATAAAGTATTCAATCAATCAATAAATAAATATAGCCTATACTCTTTTCCAAGTGTCTGTTTTCACAACTGAATGAATACTGAATGAGATGAGTACACAAATTAAATGTAGAAAAATGTAAAGTTTGGCTTTTGTTCTAGACTAGAGGTACTAGACCATTTTGATTTATATTGAACTCATTGATGAATTTTAACTTTTTTCTTTCTTTGCTGCTGAAAACCGATTAAATAAATCGGGATACCGATATGGCATTTTTATGGCCGATATGGGCGATTCCGATTATGCTACCGATTATATCGTGCATCCCTAATCTTACAATTTACAATTTACAATTTAGGCATTTAGCAGACGCTCTTAATCCAGAGCGATTTACATTAGGCAAGAACAAAAGCATGGGATACATCACATATATAAATGTATCATGAAACATGCGTAAGCTAAGAACGTAACTAGAACATATCTATATAATGACACTATACATATAACCTATACATATATACTATACTATGCTATACATATGTACTATGATGTGCTATGACTACATACAATGCAATTATTGTGCTGTCTACATGACATGCTATAAGTCTGTTTCAAATGCTATCTAAGTCTAAGAAGTGCTATCTAAGGGGGTAGGATAAGTGCTATGGGCCATGATGGAGTCTGAAAAGGTGGGTCTTCAGACTACGGCGGAAGATTGGGAGTGATGCTGCAGTTCTGATTGCAACGGGTGAGGGTGAGGTGAGGGTACTTCCAGCTTTCCTGTGTTGGCTGATCTTAACTCATATGCGCCTTGCATTATTGGATGGCAGAATAGCCATGGGTGCAACCCAGACACACTATAGTTCAAAAAGTGGAAAAACTACTCAATTGTTTTACTTAAGTAAAAGTAGCAATACTGCAATGTAGAACTACTCTGAATTCAAAATGTACTTGAGTAAAGGTATAAATGTATTGGCATCAACATGTACTTGTAGAAAGCACTCACTATGCAGAATGTCCCATTTTCAGGTTTTCAAATGTACAGCTATTTTCTTTTTTAAATATATTTTTTATCCCACGATTTTGTAACCCATTTTTCACCCCTGTGTCAATTATCTAATGTGATCCTGGGCTCTACACACCCTCCGCCAACCTAGTCCCCATATATGGCAGACATGGGGAGAGCAACGGACTTGAACTCATGCTTCCTTCATGCCTGAGTGTCCAAGTTGCTCCTTTACACCTGACAGGGGGGAGTTTCCCCGGTAGCCTGTGGAAGGAACACGTTATTCCAACCAGTTCCTTTCCCCTCCATCAGGCACCCCGGCTGGCCAGGGGGAGGCAGTTTAGAGACCAGGATTACTGCATGTTTTTTGTGAGAGTACCTACCTACCATAGGGGACACAGGGAGAACATGCAAACTCCACACAGAAAGGCCCTTTCGCCAACCCTGCCTTGGGTATGGGCATTGGGCACTGATGACGTGGAGGAGGAAACACGCCGCCAGCACCCACAGCGTCCCGAGTGGGAATCGAACCCAGGACCTTCTAGCTGTGAGGCAACAGCACTACCAACTGTGCCATCGTGCCCCCTGTACAGCTATTTTCAAATGGCCGATATGTAGGGCTGGAGTGGTTAACGTATGTTTTATAATAATAATCCAAATCTACAACGTAACTAGTAAATAAAGGTATGAAGAAGTATGAAGAAGAGGGGCCTACTGGACACACTAGGGTCCAGTAGGAAGAAGAGGGGCCTACTGGACACACTAGGGTCCAGTAGGAAGAAGAGGGGCCTACTGGACACACTAGGGTCCAGAGGGAAGAAGAGGGGCCTACTGGACACACTAAGGTCCAGTGGGAAGAAGAGGGGCCTACTGGACACACTAGGGTCCAGTAGGAAGAAGAGGGGCCTACTGGACACACTAGGGTCCAGAGGGAAGAAGAGGGGCCTACTGGACACACTAGGGTCCAGTGGGAAGAAGAGGGGCCTACTGGACACACTAGGGTCCAGTAGGAAGAAGAGGGGCCTACTGGACACACTAGGGTCCAGAGGGAAGAAGAGGGGCCTACTGAACACACTAGGGTCCAGTAGGAAGAAGAGGGGCCTACTGGACACACTAGGGTCCAGTATGAAGAAGAGGGGCCTACTGGACACACTAGGGTCCAGTAGGAAGAAGAGGGGCCTACTGGACACACTAGGGTCCAGAGGGAAGAAGAGGGGCCTACTGGACACACTAGGGTCAAGAGGGAAGAAGAGGGGCCTACTGAACACACTAGGGTCCAGTAGGAAGAAGAGGGGCCTACTGGACACACTAGGGTCCAGTATGAAGAAGAGGGGCCTACTGGACACACTAGGGTCCAGTAGGAAGAAGAGGGGCCTACTGGACACACTAGGGTCAAGAGGGAAGAAGAGGGGCCTACTGAACACACTAGGGTCCAGAGGGAAGAAGAGGGGCCTACTGGACACACTAGGGTCAAGAGGGAAGAAGAGGGGCCTACTGAACACACTAGGGTCCAGTGGGAAGAAGAGGGGCCTACTGGACACACTAGGGTCCAGAGGGAAGAAGAGGGGCCTACTGGACACACTAGGGTCAAGAGGGAAGAAGAGGGGCCTACTGAACACACTAGGGTCCAGTAGGAAGAAGAGGGGCCTACTGGACACACTAGGGTCCAGTATGAAGAAGAGGGGCCTACTGGACACACTAGGGTCCAGTAGGAAGAAGAGGGGCCTACTGGACACACTAGGGTCCAGAGGGAAGAAGAGGGGCCTACTGGACACACTAGGGTCCAGTATGAAGAAGAGGGGCCTACTGGACACACTAGGGTCCAGTGGGAAGAAGAGGGGCCTACTGGACACACTAGGGTCCAGTATGAAGAAGAGGGGCCTACTGGACACTATAGGGTCCAGTAGGAAGAAGAGGGGCCTACTGGACACACTAGGGTCCAGTATGAAGAAGAGGGGCCTACTGGACACTATAGGGTCCAGTAGGAAGAAGAGGGGCCTACTGGACACACTAGGGTCCAGTATGAAGAAGAGGGGCCTACTGGACACACTAGGGTCCAGTAGAAAGAAGAGGGGCCTACTGGACACACTAGGGTCCAGAGGGAAGAAGAGGGGCCTACTGGACACACTAGGGTCCAGTAGGAAGAAGAGGGGCCTACTGGACACACTAGGGTCCAGTGGGAAGAAGAGGGGCCTACTGGACACACTAGGGTCCAGTAGGAAGAAGAGGGGCCTACTGGACACACTAGGGTCCAGAGGGAAGAAGAGGGGCCTACTGGACACACTAGGGTCCAGTGGGAAGAAGAGGGGCCTACTGGACACACTAGGGTCCAGAGGGAAGAAGAGGGGCCTACTGGACACACTAGGGTCCAGAGGGAAGAAGAGGGGCCTACTGGACACACTAGGGTCCAGAGGGAAGAAGAGGGGCCTACTGGACACACTAGGGTCCAGTAGGAAGAAGAGGGGCCTACTGGACACACTAGGGTCCAGAGGGAAGAAGAGGGGCCTACTGGACACACTAGGGTCCAGTGGGAAGAAGAGGGGCCTACTGGACACACTAGGGTCCAGTGGGAAGAAGAGGGGCCTACTGGACACACTAGGGTCCAGTGGGAAGAAGAGGGGCCTACTGGACACACTAGGGTCCAGAGGGAAGAAGAGGGGCCTATTGGACACACTAGGGTCCAGTAGGAAGAAGAGGGGCCTACTGGACACACTAGGGTCCAGTAGGAAGAAGAGGGGCCTACTGGACACACTAGGGTCCAGAGGGAAGAAGAGGGGCCTACTGGACACACTAGGGTCCAGAGGGAAGAAGAGGGGCCTACTGGACACACTAGGGTCCAGAGGGAAGAAGAGGGGCCTACTGGACACACTAGGGTCCAGTGGGAAGAAGAGGGGCCTACTGGACACACTAGGGTCCAGAGGGAAGAAGAGGGGCCTACTGGACACACTAGGGTCCAGTAGGAAGAAGAGGGGCCTACTGGACACACTAGGGTCCAGAGGGAAGAAGAGGGGCCTACTGGACACACTAGGGTCCAGTGGGAAGAAGAGGGGCCTACTGGACACACTAGGGTCCAGTGGGAAGAAGAGGGGCCTACTGGACACACTAGGGTCCAGTGGGAAGAAGAGGGGCCTACTGGACACACTAGGGTCCAGTAGGAAGAAGAGGGGCCTACTGGACACACTAGGGTCCAGTAGAAAGAAGAGGGGCCTACTGGACACACTAGGGTCCAGAGGGAAGAAGAGGGGCCTACTGGACACACTAGGGTCCAGTAGGAAGAAGAGGGGCCTACTGGACACACTAGGGTCCAGTGGGAAGAAGAGGGGCCTACTGGACACACTAGGGTCCAGTAGGAAGAAGAGGGGCCTACTGGACACACTAGGGTCCAGTAGGAAGAAGAGGGGCCTACTGGACACACTAGGGTCCAGTGGGAAGAAGAGGGGCCTACTGGACACACTAGGGTCCAGTGGGAAGAAGAGGGGCCTACTGGACACACTAGGGTCCAGTAGGAAGAAGAGGGGCCTACTGGACACACTAGGGTCCAGTAGGAAGAAGAGGGGCCTACTGGACACACTAGGGTCCAGTAGGAAGAAGAGGGGCCTACTGGACACACTAGGGTCCAGTAGGAAGAAGAGGGGCCTACTGGACACACTAGGGTCCAGTAGGAAGAAGAGGGGCCTACTGGACACACTAGGGTCCAGTAGGAAGAAGAGGGGCCTACTGGACACACTAGGGTCCAGAGGGAAGAAGAGGGGCCTACTGGACACACTAAGGTCCAGTGGGAAGAAGAGGGGCCTACTGGACACACTAGGGTCCAGTAGGAAGAAGAGGGGCCTACTGGACACACTAGGGTCCAGAGGGAAGAAGAGGGGCCTACTGGACACACTAGGGTCCAGTGGGAAGAAGAGGGGCCTACTGGACACACTAGGGTCCAGTAGGAAGAAGAGGGGCCTACTGGACACACTAGGGTCCAGAGGGAAGAAGAGGGGCCTACTGAACACACTAGGGTCCAGTAGGAAGAAGAGGGGCCTACTGGACACACTAGGGTCCAGTATGAAGAAGAGGGGCCTACTGGACACACTAGGGTCCAGTAGGAAGAAGAGGGGCCTACTGGACACACTAGGGTCCAGAGGGAAGAAGAGGGGCCTACTGGACACACTAGGGTCAAGAGGGAAGAAGAGGGGCCTACTGAACACACTAGGGTCCAGTAGGAAGAAGAGGGGCCTACTGGACACACTAGGGTCCAGTATGAAGAAGAGGGGCCTACTGGACACACTAGGGTCCAGTAGGAAGAAGAGGGGCCTACTGGACACACTAGGGTCAAGAGGGAAGAAGAGGGGCCTACTGAACACACTAGGGTCCAGAGGGAAGAAGAGGGGCCTACTGGACACACTAGGGTCAAGAGGGAAGAAGAGGGGCCTACTGAACACACTAGGGTCCAGTGGGAAGAAGAGGGGCCTACTGGACACACTAGGGTCCAGAGGGAAGAAGAGGGGCCTACTGGACACACTAGGGTCAAGAGGGAAGAAGAGGGGCCTACTGAACACACTAGGGTCCAGTAGGAAGAAGAGGGGCCTACTGGACACACTAGGGTCCAGTATGAAGAAGAGGGGCCTACTGGACACACTAGGGTCCAGTAGGAAGAAGAGGGGCCTACTGGACACACTAGGGTCCAGAGGGAAGAAGAGGGGCCTACTGGACACACTAGGGTCCAGTATGAAGAAGAGGGGCCTACTGGACACACTAGGGTCCAGTGGGAAGAAGAGGGGCCTACTGGACACACTAGGGTCCAGTATGAAGAAGAGGGGCCTACTGGACACTATAGGGTCCAGTAGGAAGAAGAGGGGCCTACTGGACACACTAGGGTCCAGTATGAAGAAGAGGGGCCTACTGGACACTATAGGGTCCAGTAGGAAGAAGAGGGGCCTACTGGACACACTAGGGTCCAGTATGAAGAAGAGGGGCCTACTGGACACACTAGGGTCCAGTAGAAAGAAGAGGGGCCTACTGGACACACTAGGGTCCAGAGGGAAGAAGAGGGGCCTACTGGACACACTAGGGTCCAGTAGGAAGAAGAGGGGCCTACTGGACACACTAGGGTCCAGTGGGAAGAAGAGGGGCCTACTGGACACACTAGGGTCCAGAGGGAAGAAGAGGGGCCTACTGGACACACTAGGGTCCAGAGGGAAGAAGAGGGGCCTACTGGACACACTAGGGTCCAGTGGGAAGAAGAGGGGCCTACTGGACACACTAGGGTCCAGTAGGAAGAAGAGGGGCCTACTGGACACACTAGGGTCCAGAGGGAAGAAGAGGGGCCTACTGGACACACTAGGGTCCAGTGGGAAGAAGAGGGGCCTACTGGACACACTAGGGTCCAGAGGGAAGAAGAGGGGCCTACTGGACACACTAGGGTCCAGAGGGAAGAAGAGGGGCCTACTGGACACACTAGGGTCCAGAGGGAAGAAGAGGGGCCTACTGGACACACTAGGGTCCAGTGGGAAGAAGAGGGGCCTACTGGACACACTAGGGTCCAGAGGGAAGAAGAGGGGCCTACTGGACACACTAGGGTCCAGTAGGAAGAAGAGGGGCCTACTGGACACACTAGGGTCCAGAGGGAAGAAGAGGGGCCTACTGGACACACTAGGGTCCAGAGGGAAGAAGAGGGGCCTACTGGACACACTAGGGTCCAGAGGGAAGAAGAGGGGCCTACTGGACACACTAGGGTCCAGTAGGAAGAAGAGGGGCCTACTGGACACACTAGGGTCCAGTAGGAAGAAGAGGGGCCTACTGGACACACTAGGGTCCAGTGGGAAGAAGAGGGGCCTACTGGACACACTAGGGTCCAGTAGGAAGAAGAGGGGCCTACTGGACACACTAGGGTCCAGAGGGAAGAAGAGGGGCCTACTGGACACACTAGGGTCCAGTGGGAAGAAGAGGGGCCTACTGGACACACTAGGGTCCAGTGGGAAGAAGAGGGGCCTACTGGACACACTAGGGTCCAGTGGGAAGAAGAGGGGCCTACTGGACACACTAGGGTCCAGAGGGAAGAAGAGGGGCCTACTGGACACACTAGGGTCCAGAGGGAAGAAGAGGGGCCTATTGGACACACTAGGGTCCAGTAGGAAGAAGAGGGGCCTACTGGACACACTAGGGTCCAGTAGGAAGAAGAGGGGCCTACTGGACACACTAGGGTCCAGAGGGAAGAAGAGGGGCCTACTGGACACACTAGGGTCCAGAGGGAAGAAGAGGGGCCTACTGGACACACTAGGGTCCAGAGGGAAGAAGAGGGGCCTACTGGACACACTAGGGTCCAGTGGGAAGAAGAGGGGCCTACTGGACACACTAGGGTCCAGAGGGAAGAAGAGGGGCCTACTGGACACACTAGGGTCCAGTAGGAAGAAGAGGGGCCTACTGGACACACTAGGGTCCAGAGGGAAGAAGAGGGGCCTACTGGACACACTAGGGTCCAGTGGGAAGAAGAGGGGCCTACTGGACACACTAGGGTCCAGTGGGAAGAAGAGGGGCCTACTGGACACACTAGGGTCCAGTGGGAAGAAGAGGGGCCTACTGGACACACTAGGGTCCAGTAGGAAGAAGAGGGGCCTACTGGACACACTAGGGTCCAGTAGAAAGAAGAGGGGCCTACTGGACACACTAGGGTCCAGAGGGAAGAAGAGGGGCCTACTGGACACACTAGGGTCCAGTAGGAAGAAGAGGGGCCTACTGGACACACTAGGGTCCAGTGGGAAGAAGAGGGGCCTACTGGACACACTAGGGTCCAGTAGGAAGAAGAGGGGCCTACTGGACACACTAGGGTCCAGTAGGAAGAAGAGGGGCCTACTGGACACACTAGGGTCCAGTAGGAAGAAGAGGGGCCTACTGGACACACTAGGGTCCAGTGGGAAGAAGAGGGGCCTACTGGACACACTAGGGTCCAGTAGGAAGAAGAGGGGCCTACTGGACACACTAGGGTCCAGTAGGAAGAAGAGGGGCCTACTGGACACACTAGGGTCCAGTAGGAAGAAGAGGGGCCTACTGGACACACTAGGGTCCAGTAGGAAGAAGAGGGGCCTACTGGACACACTAGGGTCCAGTAGGAAGAAGAGGGGCCTACTGGACACACTAGGGTCCAGAGGGAAGAAGAGGGGCCTACTGGACACACTAGGGTCCAGTAGGAAGAAGAGGGGCCTACTGGACACACTAGGGTCCAGAGGGAAGAAGAGGGGCCTACTGGACACACTAGGGTCCAGTAGGAAGAAGAGGGGCCTACTGGACACACTAGGGTCCAGTAGGAAGAAGAGGGGCCTACTGGACACACTAGGGTCCAGAGGGAAGAAGAGGGGCCTACTGGACACACTAGGGTCCAGAGGGAAGAAGAGGGGCCTACTGGACACACTAGGGTCCAGTATGAAGAAGAGGGGCCTACTGGACACACTAGGGTCCAGTATGAAGAAGAGGGGCCTACTGGACACACTAGGGTCCAGTAGGAAGAAGAGGGGCCTACTGGACACACTAGGGTCCAGTATGAAGAAGAGGGGCCTACTGGACACACTAGGGTCCAGTATGAAGAAGAGGGGCCTACTGGACACACTAGGGTCCAGTAGGAAGAAGAGGGGCCTACTGGACACACTAGGGTCCAGTAGGAAGAAGAGGGGCCTACTGGACACACTAGGGTCCAGAGGGAAGAAGAGGGGCCTACTGGACACACTAGGGTCCAGAGGGAAGAAGAGGGGCCTACTGGACACACTAGGGTCCAGAGGGAAGAAGAGGGGCCTACTGGACACACTAGGGTCCAGAGGGAAGAATAGGGGCCTACTGGACACACTAGGGTCCAGTGGGAAGAAGAGGGGCCTACTGGACACACTAGGGTCCAGTAGGAAGAAGAGGGGCCTACTGGACACACTAGGGTCCAGAGGGAAGAAGAGGGGCCTACTGGACACACTAGGGTCCAGAGGGAAGAAGAGGGGCCTACTGGACACACTAGGGTCCAGTAGGAAGAAGAGGGGCCTACTGGACACACTAGGGTCCAGTAGGAAGAAGAGGGGCCTACTGGACACACTAGGGTCCAGTGGGAAGAAGAGGGGCCTACTGGACACACTAGGGTCCAGTGGGAAGAAGAGGGGCCTACTGGACACACTAGGGTCCAGTGGGAAGAAGAGGGGCCTACTGGACACACTAGGGTCCAGTGGGAAGAAATGTCCATGGTAAATGTTGCCCAGCCCTGTACTAGAAGAACACTAGCTTATATAGTGCGGCGGTTAAGCTCATATATGGAAGGTATTGTGCATTTTATGACTAAAGCATGAAACTTTCAGCATATCATCTACACACCCCAAGGTTTGATTTCAGACGTGGAACCACTTTCAGACTGACCTCTGGTGACCTTGAGGGGTCATTGACCTCAGAATTGCATTTTTGCACGTTTTGCTCCATTATTTTCCACTATAATAATTTATTATGTTTGTTAAATGGAAGTTTTGTTCTAATGAATGACAACTTAAACCCCAATAGTGTACAGAAATGGTGAATCATGTTAACTTTTATGATATAAATGTTATGACATTGTTATAACATTAAAAACATCTAGGAGAGAGATTGTGCGGAGAGAGAGAGTGCGGCGGTTAAAGATGTGTGTCACGATTTCTTTCCACCCTAAAACATGATCATCAGGTATTATTATAATATTAGGAGGAAGAACTTTCTCCAAAAAGTGTACAGTATTTGTTCATCATGCTATTATGTGGACACGCCCACCAGTTCATTAAGTATGCCTGGTTTGCCTGGTGGGTGGTGATGGGTGGTGATCCACCTGAACTGAAGCCGCACCCACAGCTGTAGTTGTATGATAAAGGGGGAGGGGTTAGGGGAGGGGCTGATAGTGTGATGTCACTATATTACTGTTTATTTCATTGGCCCTTTTGACTGTCAAGGGTTCAGCCTCCAGGAAGAAACCCTAAATACAAAGTTAATACACCATTGCACATAAAAACGACTCCAGGGTGTCTAATGAAGTACTGTCACCTCATAGACACATGAAAAACTGGAAGAAATGCAAAGATTGTGGCACTCCATCTTTAAGCTCATATATGGAAGGTATGTTATGACTAAAGCATGACACTTTCTACAGTGCTAGCTACAAAAAGGACTGTATGAAGAGGTATAAGGAGATGGTCAAAGCCAAGAAAGCTGCACAGGAGCTTGTGGCAGCGAAGAGTAAAACATGACAAGAACCACAGAAGAGATAGTTGTCGTTATTTTAACATTATTGTATTGGTCTTCATTTTTTTTAATGAAGTTAGGGAAGAAAAAAATACAGAAAGACTTGATTGATGAGTTTGTTTGGTTTTTATATCCAATATCCTTACAGTATATTCAAAGGTGCTATAGGGCATAGCAGTGTTGGCCATTTTCTGGTTCCATCCATCCAGACCCCATTCATTTTTCACACAGAGATTTACAAACAATCAATTATTCTAAGCCTATGTAATCAAGCCATCCAGGATCCTGGTAATTAATGACCAGAACACATTTGATTCTGTGAAAAAAAAATGTAAAAACCTCAAAACAAAGGATATACATCACATAATCAAATGTTTTATCGTCATGATTCAGTAGGGTCCTGGATGGCTTGATTCTATAGGCTTATTATTTTTTGATATAAATATTTGTAGAAATCTTCATGGGAAAAAAACAATGGGGTCTGAAACGAACCCGCAAATTCATCTCATGATTTTGGTTTTGGGGCAGTATATGGCGAGGGTTCAGGGTTCATATGTTTTGGGGGGAGTGACTGGATACTCTTAAACCTCCTACCAGGTGGCAGGAGTTTAAGGAGATGTTGGGAGATAATATGGTACCATTTCTGTCATAACACTTGCTACCAGTGACATCGATGGAGAATCCAAACTAATATAAACTGAAGACTTTATATTTTTGGAAAGTTAGCTATTATAGAAGTCATTGTTCTCACATTAATACAAAATCAAATTAAAACATTTAAATGTTCGAAATGAACAAACCTGCCTACCGACAATGTCACCGGTAGGCAAGTCTCTGAACTGTCCACAGCCCTACTCTGAGACACAGACTGAGTGGACAAAAAATGTATCATAATGAGCATTAGTGAACCACAACCTCACAGACTCAATGGTATTTTTCCACTATCTCCATCATCTCTCTCCTCATTCCCTTCAGCCTCTGCATCTTCTTTGTCTTCATCTTTGTGTATTAGACCTTATATTAATCATATTGGAAAATTCAGTTTTCTGCTTCAATTAGGTTATTGCTGCTCAAGGCCATCAGACCTTTGAGGTCAGGGGGTAGTTGGGGATTAAGGGTCTTGCTATGTATACCTCGACACATTGCCGGGGCCTGGAATTTCCCAGGTGTTCCATTCAGCTATGGCCATCCTTCTTGTGAATGGGATGTAGAAGTTCCAACAGGAACTGTATTGAGACTAGGCATGGTACTTTCTCACGGGGTAGGAGAGTAAGGAGACAGTTTCACATACAACAGGAAGGAGGACAAGCACAAGCATCTGATAACACTCGATGCCTACTTTTATCACAGACATGTTCATCAATGTTCCAATGCAGCCAATGAATGCCATCAGAGTGTGCATCATGCCGTACTTTCAGATTCCAAGATGTCCGATCTACCTCATGAGCCACTGCTGCTCCACTGTATTAGACATGTCATAAAATAGGCCTAGAGCTTGAGGTCCAGTGTGGTGTGCATACTTCATGGAAAAGCTCTTTAGTGATTTCTTAGGTGAGCATGGGATCAGGTGAGAAGGTGGACAAAATCAATCGATAAATGGACACCGATCCAGACAATTTACTTTTTAATGGTTTATACTTATAGGGCTGTATTTTGCGTGTCTTAAGTACCAGGTCTTATTACTTACCTTAAGACCTGGAGGCGTGGTCAATGCTCTTTGGCCACTCAGAATAGCCAAATGGCATTGATCACGCCTCCAGGTCTTAAGTTATGTAATAGACCTGGTACTTAAGACACGGAAAATACAGCCCATAGTCTCTAAAAGCACCTTTCTAAATTATTAAGTTAAAATATTACTATTTCCTGGTTTGGGACGAATTATTATATACTTTATGCAAATTATGCAAATGAGGAACAATTTCATAATTTAGTTATGGCAAGAGATTAATTTATGTATCAACATAATACAGATGTAGACTCTAAAACAACCTTGATATGTTGACTAAAAGCAATAATACTGTATAGCTAATTCCTAATTTGTACCTATGTTATAATTTATGCCAATTATGCTAATGAAGAAAGGGTGCATGACTTCACCATAACAGCAGATTAATTTCTGGATATCACAAACATAGACTTTGACTCTTAAGTCACCTTTCGAAGTTAACTGGATGCAAAATGATAGCCATTTCCAGTTAAGTTGCTCATTAAGCAATTGATTTGCTCATTATGCTAATTCCTCAAATTGTCCAACATATAACTTTTAGCAAACAATCCTAGTCTCATCTGCTAGCCTATAGATGACATTTTAATAAAAGCTTAAAGGAAACAACATTTCTGGGTTTAACATGGGCCCTATGGCGGTTTACAACATGGTTTGACAGCCCGAAATGTGTACAGCCTCTGACAAGTTCCAGATGTAAATTCAGAAGTGTTTCCACATCTAAAAACAAACTTCATGGTATATAGAAACACTGTAGAAAGTGTCATGCTTTAGTCATAACATGCACAATACCTTCCATATATGAGCTTAACCTTAACTCTATCTCTCTCCGCACAATCTCTCTCCTAGATGTTTTTAATGTTATAAGAATGTCATAACATTTATATCATAAAAGTTGACATGATTCACCATTTCTGTAGACTATTGGGGTTTAAGTTGTCATTCATTAGAACAAAACTTCCATTTAACAAACATAATAAATTATTATAGTGGAAAATAATGGAGCAAAACGTGCAAAAATGCAATTCTGAGGTCAATGACCCCTCAAGGTCGCCAGAGGTCAGTCAGAAAGTGGTTCCACGTCTGAAATCAAACCTTGGGGTGTGTAGATGATATGCTGAAAGTTTCATGCTTTAGTCATAAAATGCACAATTGGTTTGGTTATCCGCCGCACTAATAGGCTTCAGCTCCGAGAAGAGTTCTACCGTGTCAGGATATCCCTGCATCGGTAGAACGGGGGTTGAGCCGTCCAAAAACACTTTTTTGCAGTATCGTTTCCAAAATAGTACAGATGATAAACAAACATTTTTTAGACAACTGCTTAAATAAGGCTTAAATTGCATATTTGCCGATTGCAATGGGAAAACATGGTACTGGCTGACATTCATTTCGCTCCTATGCCACCAAAAAGTGGAATGCCCTACCAACAGTCATTAAGACATGCAAATTAAGAATTAAGACACGAGACTCCTTCAAAACCGCTCTCAAAGGGCACCTACGGACGGCTGCAATTCGAATGTCCTTGACATGAAAAAGTTTGGGAACCACTGCTTTCCATGTTATTTCCGCCCCATATGTGGCTCTGAGCGCTACAGCAGCAGTGGGTGGAGAGAGTGAGTGGGTTGGTCCTGGTTACAGTATGTAAGCACCGTTCTGTCCCGTGTTGATCTGGGGGAGAGTTTAACCAGGAAGCAGAGCAGAGGACTTTGGTCCAGAAAGACCACAACATTTCGGCAAGTATAAAGTCACATCCCAAACGGTCAGAGCGGGCCTCAAATGTGGACCATCAGACTGGACCGAAGAAGGAGATATTACACTATTTGGGCTTTTTAAAAGAGAGATGTCGTCCGACAGCTTTCCAGCTGCTGCGTCAGAGAGGCAACAGATCGACCAGGGAGCCATGCTGAAGCAGCCTGTGATAAAGTTACACAGAATAGGTGTGTACATGTTTTTATGTCTTATGTTTTATTACAATTACAGTTCTTTCAGTTTCAACAGAAAGCAGATGCACAGAAATGTTGTCGGTACTCGGTGGAGACTAGTAATGCTTCCTCCCAGCACTAAATCAACTGTCTGTGTGTGCGCGTGCGTGCGTGCGTGCGTGCGTGCGTGCGTGCGTGCGTGCGTGCGTGTGCGTGCGTGCGACGTGCGTGCGTGCGTGCGTGCGTTTGCGTGCGCGTTGATAGGGATAGGGAACGTCACTTTAATTCTATGCAACTTATAAACACTGTAATTTCTATTTTACTCAATCCACTGATATGCAAGAGTGGACATTGTGTGAGTGTTAGAGATGTCTCCTTAGTCCTTGTCTGGTCAATTTATTGAAGCGGTCATATATAGTGTTTGTGTAAAGCCTTCTAAGTGCCTAGCAGCGGCACCCAGTGCCTAGCTGTATCGGATTCCTCCTTAACCTCAAGGTCACTGCAGGCACCAGTGGTTCCTTGTTTATGCCCCGTTTATCTCTATGTGAGCAACCCCTCCCATTCTATGATCCTCTCTCCTGTGAACAATATATACTCACAACATTGGATGGAACACTTCCATCATTTGTATGCATACAATCCTGGGCATTAAAGCCAAAAAGACAACTTTGCTCCGATTCTTTTATTTTTCTTATCGTTTCTAGTATTTACATCAAAGATTGCCTCCACAGCGTGCGTGCGTGCGTGTGTGTGTGCGTGTGTGTCTGTGTGTGTGTGGGGGGGGGGGGGGGGGGGGGGTCACAAATTAGGTCAGAAGTTATAAGAATCTGATTTAAAGGAGAAGTAAAAAGAAAAAAAAAGAAAAGCTAGTTATCTTCATTCTAATGCAGGTATTTTATTAGCTCCAAACTTTTTTCTTTTTTTCTTTTCATGAAACGTCTATATAGTGTTACCAGTCCTCTTTTGGGGGTCTGTTTTTTAAATTCCTTCAAATGTCCATCATGTAAAAAACACTTGGGCTAAAAACAGCCATAGCCACAATGTGCTGACCCCATCACATTTGTTATGACGGCTATGGCCGTTTTTAGCCCAAGGAGTGTTTTTTGTGCAAAACTAATGCTTGGAATGGATTCAGAATCATGAAAACCCCCTAGTTTGACATGTCACATGCTACTTAAAGCATACGGAAAGTTGGACATTTTTGACATTTATGCCTTAGGATGTTAATGATAGGGTCTCATATAAACCCCTATATAAAAAAGCTCAATGCTGACAGCCGGTCAGCAAGTGGATTAATGAATGTATGTACTGTATATAGACAATATTTTAGGCCAATAAAAAAGACTATATACCGAATGTTGCACAAAAGAAAAGAGGCCTGATGGCTGCCGGACTAAAGGTTGTCAATACTGGAATGAGCTCCCTGTCACACTGAGGGAGATCCCTGTCACACTGAGGGAGATCCAGAATGAGCTCCCTGTCACACTGAGGGAGATCCCTGTCACACTGAGGGAGATCCCTGTCACACTGAGGGAGATCCCTGTCACACTGAGGGAGATCCAGAATGAGCTCCCTGTCACACTGAGGGAGATGGAATGAGCTCCTGTCACACTGAGGGAGATCCTGGAATGAGCTCCCTGTCACACTGAGGGAGATGGAATGAGCTCCCTGTCACACTGAGGGAGATGGAATGAGCTCCCTGTCACACTGAGGGAGATCCAGAATGAGCTCCCTGTCACACTGAGGGAGATGGAATGAGCTCCCTGTCACACTGAGGGAGATCCAGAATGAGCTCCCTGTCACACTGAGGGAGATCCAGAATGAGCTCCCTGTCACACTGAGGGAGATCTAGAATGAGCTCCCTGTCACACTGAGGGAGATCCAGAATGAGCTCCCTGTCACACTGAGGGAGATCCAGAATGAGCTCCCTGTCACACTGAGGGAGATCCAGAATGAGCTCCCTGTCACACTGAGGGAGATCCAGAATGAGCTCCCTGTCACACTGAGGGAGATCCAGAATGAGCTCCCTGTCACACTGAGGGAGATCCGCAAATTGATCTTGTGATCACATATGACTCTCACTCCACAATAGAGTAGGCCTATACCCTAGTAATAGTTTTAATCTTTTCTTATTTTCTCTTTTTACTGTGTATTTGTATGCTGTCCTCTCGTGTATTATTATGCAAGTACTGTTTAGTGTTAAATGTCTGGGGACTACGGATGGAAATTAGCATTGCTACATTTGTATGTAATGTGCATTAATATGCTCTGACCCGTCCAAATAAACTAATAAAGTAAAGTAATTTAGAACATTATCAGTTGGTAATACAACACAGCTTGCATGTTATTTCAAAACATTTTATGTTTTTTTTCTCTGTCCTCATTCTCCATCCCAGATGTCTTTCCTGCCCAACTCAAACATATCTACAGCAGAAATAGACATCTCAAACATCACCAGAGAACTCATACAGGACAGAAGCCCTACACCTGTGACCAGTGTGGGATAAGTTTCAGCCGGAACAGTACTCTCAAACAACACCAGAGAATTCATACAGGACAGAAACCCTACTTCTGTGACCAGTGTGGGATAAGTTTCAGCCAGAGCACTCATCTCAAACGACACCAGAGAATTCATACAGGACAGAAATCCTACACCTGTGACCAGTGTGGGATAAGTTTCAGCCGGAACAGTACTCTCAAACAACACCAGAGAATTCATACAGGACAGAAACCCTACTACTGTGACCAGTGTGGGATAAGTTTCAGCCGGAACAGTATTCTCAAACAACACCAGAGAATTCATACAGGACAGAAACCCTACTACTGTGACCAGTGTGGGATAAGTTTCAGCCGGAGCAGTATTCTCAAACAACACCAGAGAATTCATACAGGACAGAAACCCTACTACTGTGACCAGTGTGGGATAAGTTTCAGCCAGAGCAGTACTCTCAAACAACACCAGATAATTCATACAGGACAGAAGCCCTACTACTGTGACCAGTGTGGGATAAGCTTCTACCGGAGCAGTAATCTCAAAGAGCACCAGAGAATCCATACAGGACATAAGCCCAACACCTGTGAGTGTGGGAAAAGCTTCAGCCAGAGAAGTACTCTCAAAAATCACCAGAGAATTCATACAGGACATAAGCCCTACACCTGTGAGTGTGGGTTAAGCTTCAGATACAGAAGTAATCTCAAACGACACCAGATAATCCATACAGGAGAGTAACCCGTGTGACCAGTGTGGGAAATGGTTCAGCACAAGCAGTGAGTTAAAAAACAACAACATGGCTGCAGTTATGGTTGTACTGCCAACCCAATCAGGTCAATGGGTCGTACCTCAGACAGACAGACAGACAGACAGACAGACAGACAGACATGGCCAGTCATGGCCAGTCATTGGAGCGGTTAGACACCGCTCAAAAACTGGCAAACTGTGTGAACCTGTTGATCCGCAAAGCGTTAAACAACCCATTTGTTTGTTTCTATTAGTTACTGCGAGAGTGAGGTCTAGCCAACACTAACTCGGGACTCATGGATCTTTCCCCTCTCCTGCTCTCCTGTCTCCCAATTGCCAGTCAATGTGTTGCTTATTTAATCAGTATGCACAGCCTCTGTTCAATCAATCAATGATATCCTTATTATCCTGATATCCCGGACCTCGCTGCGTGCACGTCAACGTTATCTTTATCAGAATGTCTCATGCAATGTTGATGTAGGACAGTACACTCACTGCATTTATCTATGTCATCATTTAATGTTCTCTCATGTAACCTAGACTATTGTACACAAAGGAGAAGGAAAATATGAATTGTCACCCTCAAATAACAACATTAAATAATAGACTAGGCCTGGGCCATGGCTCAGTGGTCCAGGCACCTTGGCTGGCAATCCAGTCTGGCAGTGTGCCGCAGGTTCGACTCCCGACCCCGACGGCCTTTACTGCATGTCTTCCCCCCATCTCTCTCCCCATTTCCTGTCAGCCTACTGTCTGTCCCTCCATACAAAATATAAAATAAAGGCGAAAGCCACAAAACAAAAACATTAAAAAAATATATATATATAGACTAGAAATATTGTTCCTGAAGAAACAATGCGGGGTCGCTGCAAGCCAAAAGATTGTACTATAAATAGTACAGATGCAGTCAAGGTCCCCCAAAAAATATTAATCAACATTAATTTAGGCCAATTAATGTAATTTCAGTTTCTACAAGGATCAGCAGGCTCTTGATGATCTCCACTGCTCTCAGCTGGTTCCTCAAACACCTGTTTTTTGTACTTTTCCCCTGGGGTAATTGATGTTGGCAATTGGCAATAGCACAGTAAAGATGATAATAATCTAATCTGATGTGTGTAGTTATGTATAGAGCTAGCCTCTTAATTTTGATCTCAAAGTGCACAGATTGAAGCATTTTCTTCGTAGATTTACTTTATTTTATTTCTAATACCATAATCATAGGTCAAATTTAATTTACAATTACTACAACGACATTGAAGAGGCTTTGGATGTATAGTGGTTAATTTGAGTTGTCAGCTGTTGGGTGGGGGTGGAACTGTATTTGTTTATATTTAATTGTATGTAATGTGTGTTTCTTTCTTCAGTTTTTTGTTTGTTTTGTATTCATGGACATGTCCTGTTGTTTCTTTGAAGATTTTGTTTTAGTGTTTGTGCTGCCATTTGGGTGAATGAAAAAATATATGTGAATAATTGTTTTCAGAATACTATGTCGTAAAGAAAAATCAATAAACATATGTTTAAAAAAAGAAACAATTACTTCAACTATTACCACCATATCATTGCTATCATTCTCACTACTGTCCTACCCTCATAATTTAATGTACTAATTATCCTGTGATATGGCTGTGATTCATGAGCAACATGTCTAGTGGTGATGGAGATGCTCAGCCACAAGATGGCAACATTGAACCTGAAAAGGAAAAAAGAGTTGTCAAACATACAGCTAAAGGCTTGGAAATGGTGGTTGATAAGTATCAAAAGGCAAGAGGATTGGCAGTTAAAAAGGCTGCAAAGTTGAGAGAATCAATGAAGGAGCTCATGAACTCAAATTACATTTTGGAGGCTGTAAAAGGTCATTTGGATGAATGAATTCATTTATGTGGTGAAGCAAGAGCAGACCATGCATCACTGGTGGTTTTGCAAATACCTGAGGAGGAAATTGAGAGGCAGAATCAGTGGTTTCAACCTAAAATTGATATTCTGGAGGGTTTCATGCATGATGTACACAAATGGCTATCAGAAGTGAAACACCAAATTACACATGATGTCACTGTCACTGTTGAAACTGAGCCATACATACCTGTCACCCAAGAAAATGAATCTCAAATGCATACTACTGTTGAAAATGTCACTGTTGAAAATGAACCACCAACACACATCACCTGTGAAGTAACGTGCAAATTTACATTGGAAGGGAAGGATTGCCGTTACATTCAAGTAAGAAACGGTGTGCTCCCACCATTTCCTGTGTCCTATCTGATCCTATCTGATTAGTGCACCTGAGTGACCCTCTAAATACACACCCAGTGCTGTCAAAGCCCACCACCAAGTGATCAAAAATAATATGCCAACCTAACCAATAATATAGCACCATCATAATGGCTCCTACACTGTATTTAGACAAGAGAATACGCTTGAGCAGTAATTTGAATTGATTGAGATATTTCTGCTGTGTTTGACATCGTCTGACAAGCCATTCCATATTTCCCCCCCACAGAAAGAAATACACATAATCTTCTGGATGATGCCGAGTCTGACACTGGGTTGTTGGAAGTTTATAGCCCCATCTTAACTAAGGGTGCACGATTATGAAATTCTGACCGATTGTACAGAGGACCACAATGGAAACAAGCCTATAGGGGCTTGGCCCAAAGCCTGTTAATAAAGTATTCAATCAATCAATAAATAAATATAGCCTATACTCTTCCAAGTGTCTGTTTTCACAACTGAATGACTACTGAATGAGATGAGTACACAAATTAAATGTAGAAAAATGTAAAGTTTATTTTTACATGTTTGATTTGGCTTTTGTTCTAGACTAGAGGTACTAGACCATTTTGATTTATATTGAACTCATTGATGAATTTTAACTTTTTTCTTTCTTTGCTGCTGAAAACCGATTAAATAATCGGGATACCGATATGGCATTTGTACGGCCGATATGGGCGATTCCGATTATGCTACCGATTATATCGTGCATCCCTAATCTTAACTCATATGCACCTTGCATTATTGGATGGCAGAATAGCCATGGGTGCAACCCAGACACACTATAGTTCAAACAGTGGTGGAAAAACTACTCAATTGTTTTACTTAAGTAAAAGTAGCAATACTGCAATGTAGAACTACTCTGAATTCAAAATGTACTTGAGTAAAGGTATAAATGTATTGGCATCAACATGTACTTGTAGAAAGCACTCACTATGCAGAATGTCCCATTTTCAGGTTTTCATGTACAGCTATTTTCTTTTTTAAATATATTTTTTATCCCACGATTTTGTAACCCATTTTTCACCCCTGTGTCAATTATCTAATGTGATCCTGGGCTCTAACACACCCTCCGCCAACCTAGTCCCCATATATGGCGGACATGGGGAGAGCAACGGACTTGAACTCATGCTTCCTTCATGCCTGAGTGTCCAAGTTGCTCCTTTACACCTGACAGGGGGGAGTTTCCCCGGTTGGACGTAGCGTGTGGAAGGAACATGTTATTCCAACCAGTTCCTTTCCCATCATGTGCCCCGGCTGGCCAGGGGGAGGCAGTTTAGAGACCAGGATTACGGCATGTTTTTTGTGAGGGTACCTACCTACCCTAGGGGACACGGGGAGCACATGCAAACTCCACACAGAAAGGCCCTTTCGCCAACCCTGCCTTGGGTATGGGCATTGGGCACTGATGACGTGGAGGAGGAAACACGCCGCCAGCACCCACAGCGTCCCGAGTGGGAATCGAACCCAGGACCTTCTAGCTGTGAGGCGACAGCACTACCAACTGTGCCAACGTGCCCCCTGTACAGCTATTTTCAAATGGCCGATATGTAGGGCTGGAGTGGTTAACGTATGTTTTATAATATTAATCCAAATCTACAACGTAACTAGTAAATAAAGGTCCCTGCACACTGGACGCGTTTTCTGATTTTTTGCTGCGTTTTCCGAAAAACGCGTCCAGTGTGCAACCACCTTTAGACTTTGAAATGATCGTAGTGGAGTAAAAGTACAATATTTGCCTCTGAGATGGCGTAGAAGTGAAAGTACAGGACATTGAAAATATTCAACTAAAGTAGACCTACAAATAACTCTTAAGTACAGTAAATGTACTTCGTTACTTTCCCACCACTGGACACACTAGGGTCCAGAGGGAAGAAGAGGGGCCTACTGGACACACTAGGGTCCAGAGGGAAGAAGAGGGGCCTACTGGACACACTAGGGTCCAGAGGGAAGAAGAGGGGCCTACTGGACACACTAGGGTCCAGTAGGAAGAAGAGGGGCCTACTGGACACACTAGGGTCCAGTAGGAAGAAGAGGGGCCTACTGGACACACTAGGGTCCAGTAGGAAGAAGAGGGGCCTACTGGACACACTAGCGTCCAGAGGGAAGAAGAGGGGCCTACTGGACACACTAGCGTCCAGAGGGAAGAAGAGGGGCCTACTGGACACACTAGGGTCCAGCGGGAAGAAGAGGGGCCTACTGGACACACTTGGGTCCAGTGGGAAGAAGAGGGGCCTACTGGACACACTTGGGTCCAGAGGGAAGAAGAGGGGCCTACTGGACACACTAGGGTCCAGTAGGAAGAAGAGGGGCCTACTGGACACACTAGGGTCCAGAGGGAAGAAGAGGGGCCTAATGGACACACTAGGGTCCAGTAGGAAGAAGAGGGGCCTACTGGACACACTAGGGTCCAGTGGGAAGAAGAGGGGCCTACTGGACACACTAGGGTCCAGTAGGAAGAAGAGGGGCCTACTGGACACACTAGGGTCCAGAGGGAAGAAGAGGGGCCTAATGGACACACTAGGGTCCAGTAGGAAGAAGAGGGGCCTTGGCATGAAGCAGCTGCTCAGAGAAAGCCTGTCGGCGCTGAGCCAGATGGAACATGCGTATGACCCCTGCCATGCGCCTCCGGTGACCTCGTTTCCTCTGCCGTACTGCCTCGACCGTGGTGGCCTCAGTTACGTGCGCCTGTATCACCTATAAGTGGGAAGGGAAGAGGAGACAGGATAGAATGATACATGCTAGATGATGATAAACTTAGGACACGCACGTAAATTTTTTAGACAACTGCTTAAATAAGGCTTAAATTGCATATTTGCCGATTGCATTGGGAAAACATGGTACTGGCTGACATTCATTTCGCTCCTATACCACCAAAAAGAGTAATGCCCTACCAACAGTCATTAAGACATGCGAATTAAGAATTAAGAATTAAGACTCCTTCAAAACCGCTCTGAAAGGGCACCTACGGACGGCTGCAATTCGAATGTCCTTGACATGAAAAAGTTTGGGAACAACTGCTTTCCATGTTATTTCCGCCCCATATGTGAGCGCTAAAGCAGCAGTGGGTGGAGAGAGTGAGTGGGTTGGTCCTGGTTACAGTATGTAAGCACCGTTCTGTCCCGTGTTGATCTGGGGGATAGTTTAACCAGGAAGCAGAGCAGAGGACTTGGGTCCAGAAAGACCACAACATTTCAGCAAGTATAAAGTCACATCCCAAACGGTCAGAGCGGGCCTCAGAGTGGACCGAAGAAGGAGATATTAAACTATTTGGGCTTTTTAAAAGAGAGATGTCGTCCGACAGCTTTCCAGCTGCTGCGTCAGAGAGGCAACAGATGGACCAGGGAGCCATGCTGAAGCAGCCTGTGATAAAGTTACACAGAATAGGTGTGTACATGTTTTAATGTCTTATGTTTTATGACAATTTTCTTTCAGCTTCAACAGAAAGCAGAAATGTTGTCGGTACTCGGTGGAGACTAGTAATGCTTCCTCCCAGCACGAAATCAACTGTCTGTGTATGTGTATGTGTGTGTATGTGTGTGTGTGTGTGTGTGTGTGTGTGTGTGTGTGTGTGTGTGTGTGTGTGTGTGTGTGTGTGTGCGTGTGCGTGCGTTTGCGTGCGCGTTGATAGGGAGCGTCACTTTAATTCTATGCAACTTATAAACACTGTAATTTCTCTTTTACTCAATCCACTTATATGCAAGAGTGGACATTGTGTGAGTGTTAGAGATGTCTCCTTAGTCCTTGTCTGGTCAATTTATTGAAGCGGTCATATATAGTGTTTGTGTAAAGCCTTCTAAGTGCCTAGCAGCGGCACCCAGTGCCTAGCTGTATCAGATTCCTTCTACTGCTCCTCCTTAACCTCAAGGTCACTGCAGGCACCAGTGGTTCCTTGTTTATGCCCTGTTTATCTATATGTGAGCAACCCCTCCCATTCTATGATCCTCTCTCCTGGGAACAATATATACTCACAACGTTGGATGGAACACTTCCATCATTTGTATGCATACAATCCTGGGCATTAAAGCCAAAAATACAACTTTGCTCCGATTTTTTTATTTTTCTTATCGTTTCTAGTATTTACATCAAAGATTGCCTCCACAGCGTGCGTGCGTGCATGCGTGCGTGTGTGTGTGGGGGGGGTCACAAATTAGGTCAGAAGTTATAAGAATCTGATTTAAAGGAGAAGTAAAAAAGAAAAGAAAAAAAAGCTAGTTATCTTCATTCTAATGCAGGTATTTTAGTAGCTCCAAACTTTTTTCTTTTTTTCTTTTCATGAAACGTCTATATAGTGTTACCATACGTCCTCTTTTTCCCGGACCAGTCCTCTTTTGGGGGTCCGTCCGTTTTTGAAATTGAAACAGTGGTTAAACAACCAGTCTTGTGATCACATATGACTCTCACTCGACAATAGAGTAGGCCTACCCTAGTAATAGTTTTAATCTTTTCTTATTTTCTCTTTTTACTGTGTTGTACTATGTATTTGTATGCTGTCCTCTCGTGTATTATTATGCAAGTACTGTTTAGTGTTAAATGTCTGGGGACTACGGATGGAAATTAGCATTGCTACATTTGTATGTAATGTGCATTAATATGCTCTGACCCGTCCAAATAAACTAATAAAGTAAAGTAATTTAGAACATTATCAGTTGGTAATACAACACAGCTTGCATGTTATTTCAAAACATTTTATGTTTTTTTTCTCTGTCCTCATTCTCCATCCCAGATGTCTTTCCTGCCCAACTCAAACATATCTACAGCAGAAATAGACATCTCAAACATCACCAGAGAACTCATACAGGACAGAAGCCCTACACCTGTGACCAGTGTGGGATAAGCTTCAACCGGAGCGCTAGTCTCAAACAACACCAGATAATTCATACAGGACAGAAACCCTACTACTGTGACCAGTGTGGGATAAGTTTCAGCCAGAGCAGTACTCTCAAACAACACCAGAGAATTCATACAGGACAGAAACCCTACTACTGTGACCAGTGTGGGATAAGTTTCAGCCAGAGCAGTACTCTCAAACAACACCAGAGAATTCATACAGGACAGAAGCCCTACACCTGTGACCAGTGTGGGATAAGTTTCAGCCAGAGCAGTACTCTCAAACAACACCAGAGAATTCATACAGGACAGAAACCCTACTACTGTGACCAGTGTGGGATAAGCTTCAATCGGAACAGTATTCTCAAACAACACCAGATAATTCATACAGGACAGAAACCCTACTACTGTGACCAGTGTGGGATAAGTTTCAGCCGGAACAGTATTCTCAAACAACACCAGAGAATTCATACAGGACAGAAACCCTACTACTTTTGCTTGCTCTCGTACAGTGAGGACGCTTCGCTCCGCTGCTCTCGCCTATGCTTGCATTCTTCAACTGATATCAATGTTTTATTTTTCTTTGAGAAACTACAAGTGGATCCTCATTACTTGTAAACCGATGGGACTGTATTTCTTCTATAGAACGAAGCTTTTGCCATACTGCAAAATACTCTTTTTTTACCTCCAGTGAATGGGTACGTGGCACATAGCTATAGCTAAGTAGCACTGGATACTTGGCAAATAGCCAGCACCGCGATGTTCCCTGTCATATCTTCAAAGGACTTTCAGAAACTGCTTCAAAGGATTGCAGTGCTCGAAGCGGAATTACACTATTTAAAAGTTAATTTGGAAGTAAAACAACAACATGGGAATCAGGAGAACCGCACGCAGGATAAGACATTCGCCTGGAGTTCTCTCGGCGCAAGGCCAAAGGACATGAAAGGACGAAAAACTGGGGGTGTCTCCCCCCCCGGTATATCCACTGTGATTACAAACAGAGAGAACGGCGTACAGGACTTGAAAGGACGACTAACTGGAAGAGCTCGGAGCCCCGATAAGACCAGCTGGCCTACGCTACCAGCCCGACTCAGAGCCTCGTCCACCCCCCTTCAAAATTGGAAAACTGTGAAAAGCAGATCAAAAATCATATCTCCCCATTTGGAGAATGTGCAGGTGGCTAACAGATTCAGCCCACTGCTCCAGATGAACGACAGAGATATCGCCACACCGAGCAGGGTAAGACTCAACATCACAGAAAATGAAAGGCGAGCTAATGGAGACCAAATTAATGAATTCCTGATTGTTGGTGATCAGGCTGTGAAATATGTTAAAAGTAACAAAAAGAAAAAAGCAAAAGTTCTATGCTTTCCCAAAGACACAGTCTCTGATTTGAATGACAGAATCTCTGACGTTGTTGCTGCACACCCTATGGTGAAAACACTGATACTGCACATCGGTACACGTGATACAGAAAAACAACAGTCAGAAATCCTAAAAAATGATTTCAGAGCCCTATTCCACACCCTCAGCTCCCTAGATTTAGACGTGTGGATCAGCGGGCCACTACCTCCAATGACCGGATGTGAACGCTTCAGCAGACTGTATGCACTCAGCAAATGGCTCTCAACGGCATGCACAGAAGAATCATTCAATTTCATTGACAACTTCAATTTCTTCTTTGATCGTAGGCACCTCTTTGTTGATGGAATTCACCTAAACAAGCTGGGGGTTAAACTATTCTCCAGCAACTTGTTCCACAACATGGAATCAAGAGATAGCGCCCTAGCCAAAACAGATAATATTGTGGCGGCGGGTGCCAAGCTTCTCCCCCTCGCCAAGGATGTTCTCAAAACAAGGAATACCACAGATAGTGAACCCACAGCTCCTCCTGGTGGAGAAGTCAAATCAAGTGAACACACAACTCCTCCTGATGTGCTCTGGACTGATGCAGAAGAGTGGTCCTCCTCTGATGGAGAAGAGGAAGTGCATCCCCCCTGGTATATCTGCATCTGCTGTGACTACATAGAGCGTGATGCATGGTCCCCTGGTGATGCATGGCCCCCTGAAAAACTCACCCCCTATGAACTCACCCCCGTGTTCATAGGGGGTGACTATTGCAGAGAAAAACGCACAGAGCGTGAGGTCACAGCGCCCCCTGGTGGAAAAAAACGCACAGAGCGTAAAGTCACAGCGCCCCCTGGTGGAGAAAAACGCACAGAGCGTAAAGTCACTGCGCCCCCTGGTGGAGAAAAACTCACAGGGCGTGAAGTCACAGCGCCCCCTGGTGGAGAAAAACGCACGGGGTGTGAAGTCACAGCGCCCCCTGGTGGAGAAAAACTCACAGGGCGTGAAGTCACAGCGCCCCCTGGTGGAGAAAAACTCACAGGGCGTGAAGTCACAGCGCCCCCTGGTGGAGAAAAACGCACAGAGCGTGGAGTCACAGCGCCCCCTGGTGGAGAAAAACTCACAGAGCGTGAAGTCACAGCGCCCCCTGGTGGAGGAAAACTCACAGGGCGTGGAGTCACAGCGCCCCCTGGTGGAGATAAACTCACAGAGCGTGAAGTCACAGGGGCCACTGGTGGAGAGGATACTGAGGCCGCCGAGAGGTCCATCAATGACAGTCGAATGGAGGAATTTCAAACTCCTTCACCAATACATCACCTCAAATTCACTCCGGGCATGATGGACCTGATAAACGCTGGAGTAAGGCTGACCCCCCTTACCGTACGGCCAGCCCAACAGCCCAAAATGCGAGAGATACCATGGGCAGAGTTAATCCCACGCTATATGCCACGCCCATATAGCCTAGAAAATACATTTGATAACTGATATGAACAGGGTCCATTATGCGTAGCAACAAACATGTATGGACCCCTTGCTTCTAGAAAGCCTGGTGTTTCAATCACCGTACAGGTTGAGGTTCACAACATTTCCACTGTTATTTCAAATAGATTGTCCAAGACAAGGAGTAGCCTGAAGAGAGAATGCTGCTTGGTTAATGTACCTCACAGGCATCACAGCCCCCAAAAATCTGATAACAAGCTAAACCTTGCCTTGTTTAACATCAGGTCATTAACAAATAAGTCCTCTTCTGTAAATGATATAATATGTAAAGAGAAGCTAGATATTATCTTTCTAACAGAGACATGGCTTGGCTCGGATGGAGCTGTTCTCCTAGCGCCAGCCTGTCCCGCAAACTACAGTTTCATCCACTCTGTTCGCGAGGCTAAGAAAGGAGGTGGACTGGCAATCATTTTTTCAGACACTTTAAAATTCAAGGCTCTGACGCTCGGCAGCTTTTCATCCTTTGAATACCAGGCCACAATACTGCAGGGTCAGTCCTCTATCCCAATGATCAGCATTTATCGTCCTCCAAAGTGCAGCAAAGCTGTATTTCTAACAGAAATATCAGAACTTTTATCTATCTGTTCCACTAACTATGACAGAACTCTTATCTCGGGCGATCTTAATCTACACCTGGACGATGCTTCAAATGCGGTGGCTCTGGGTTTCTTAGAGTTATTGCACTCCTTTGAGTTCATCCAACATGTTGTTGGGCCTACACATAAACAGGGGCACACTCTGGACCTGGTGATTTCTAGAGGTCTGAACATCACTGTTGAAAGGACTATTGAAATGCCTGAGCTATCAGACCACTATTTGCTGTGTTTTAATATGACTGTCTCTGATCTAGAGAAAAACATCACTGAATATACTATAAAAAAGCGTTTTTTTAGCTCATCTGCAGCCAACGAGTTCTCTCGTCATCTGGGCCCCCCCCTATCCGATACTCCCCCAGTGAATGATATGGTCCAAATGTTTAATCTTAAACTAGAGTCAGCTCTTGACATAGTGGCTCCTATGAAAACTAAAAAGAAACAGAACACCAGAGTAACACCCTGGATAAATGAGCATACACGTTCACTGAAGCAAGATTGTCGTAGAGCTGAGCGAGCTTGGAGAAAAAACAAACTCACCATCCACCTAGAGATTCTTAAAAAGTCAACAGTCACATATAACAAAGCCCTGCGTCTGGCAAGGCAGGCTTATTTCTCTGGCATTATTAATGAGAACAAGAAAAATGCCAGAGTCTTATTCTCTACCATTGAACGACTTTTAAACCCCCCCCAGTCCTACAAGCAGTCGTTCCCGGCCTCTAAAGCTAAGTGTAATGAGTTTGCATGCTTTTTTGATAACAAAATTTGTAACATTAGAGCTGATATTATGAATGGTGCTGCTGCTAGCTCAAGCCCTCTAACAGCAGCTAATGGTGCCAGGGTTGATCTCTCCAGGGGGAGCCTATTGTCTTTCTGTACAATTGATGAAGACGAACTCCGAAAAACCATATGTCAGATGACATCATCCTCCTGTTCATTGGACACAATTCCCACCACCTTTCTCAAAGAGGTTTTAGACAGTGTGATTGGAGATATCCTAAAAATTGTAAACAGCTCTCTACAATCAGGCGTCTTTCCAGACTCACTGAAGACGGCTGTAGTTAGGCCCTTACTCAAGAAACACAATCTTGATCCCTCTGTGATGGGTAACTACCGACCCATTTCTAATCTGCCCTTTCTGGGCAAGGTTTTAGAAAAATGCATCTTTCATCAATTGGATGTGTTTCTACAGAACAACAATGTGCATAACAAATTCCAATCTGGCTTTAGGAAAGGCCACAGCACAGAAACAGCACTTGTAAAAGTAATGAATGATCTTAGGGTGTCTGCTGACAAGAAACATGTCTCCGTTCTTTTACTTCTAGATCTAACGGCTGCATTTGACACGATTGACCATTCCATTTTAATACAGCGTCTGGAGCACTGGGTAGGCCTGTCTGGCACGGCCCTGTCCTGGTTTTCCTCCTACCTAACAAACAGAAGCTATTTTGTCAATCTAGCTGAGTTTGACTCAGACAAACACAACATCAGTTCTGGTATTCCACAGGGCTCAATTCTTGGTCCTCTGTTATTCTCCCTGTACATACTGCCATTGGGAGAACTCATTACCAATCACGGAGTCAATTTTCATTTCTATGCTGATGATACCCAACTTTATCTTTCTGTAGATCCAGATGATCTCTGTGCCTTAGACCCGCTGTTGACCTGTCTGTCTAGCATTAAATGCTGGATGAGTGAGAACTTTCTCAAGCTAAATGAGGATAAGACAGAAGTTCTCATAATCGGTTCTAGTGAGCAGAAAGAATCGATAAAAAGCAGACTTGGCAACCTGACTGTAGAAAGTAACAGTACAGTAAAGAACTTGGGGATCACTATTGATTCTGAACTGAATTTTAATTCACACATTAATCATGTTACCAAGATTGCCTTTTTTCATCTTAGAAATATTGCACGAATCAGAGCCTATTTGTCACTGGACGATGCAAAAACGCTAATCCACGCCTTTGTTTTTTCTCGGCTTGATTACTGCAATGCACTTTTTTCTGGATTGCCTAAGAAATCAACTGACAGATTACAACTTGTCCAAAATGCAGCAGCCAGAGTCTTAACTAGAACTAAGATGAGAGAACATATTACTCCAGTCTTGGCCTCATTGCACTGGCTTCCGGTTGTTTTTAGGATTGATTTTAAAATTATTTTACTTGTTTATAAAGCTCTCAATGGTCTCGCACCTTCCTACCTACATGACTGCCTGCCGAAATATGTCCCAAACCGCCCCCTAAGGTCTTCCACTGCTGGCCTGCTCGCTTTGCCTAAAAAAATGGCAACAAAAAAATACGGGGAAGCAGCTTTTTGCTTCTACGGGCCGACGGCGTGGAACAAACTCCCACTGTACCTTCGACAGGCAGCCTCTGTAGACATTTTTAAAGCTCAGCTCAAGACCCACTTTTACACCCTTGCTTTTAATTGATTTATCTGTCTTTTAAAAAAAATGTTATTCATGTCCTCACTGTATTGTTTATGCCCTGCTTTTCTTTTATTTTTTGTGTAAAGCACTTTGAGCTGCATTTCATGTCATGAAAGGTGCTATACAAATAAAGTTTTATTATTATTATTATTATTACTGTGACCAGTGTGGGATAAGTTTCAGCCGGAGCGGTACTCTCAAACAACACCAGAGAATTCATACTGGACAGAAACCCTACTACTGTGACCAGTGTGGGATAAGCTTCTACCGGAGCAGTAATCTCAAAGAGCACCAGAGAATCCATACAGGACAGAAACCCTACTACTGTGACCAGTGTGGGATAAGCTTCAGCCGGAGCAGTAGTCTCAAAGATCACCAGAGAATTCATACAGGACAGAAGCCCTACACCTGTGAGTGTGGGAAAAGCTTCAGATACAGAAGTAATCTCAAACGACACCAGAGCATCCATACAGGAGAGTAACCCGTGTGACCAGTGTGGGAAATGGTTCAGCACAAGCAGTGAGTTAAAAACATGGCTGCAGTTATGGTTGTACTGCCAACCCAATCAGCTGCAGGGTCAATGGGTCGTACCTCAGACAGACAGACAGACAGACAGACAGACATGGCCAGTCATTGGAGCGGTTAGACACCGCTCAAAAACTGGCAAACTGTGTGAACCTGTTGATCCGCAAAGCGTTAAACAACCCATTTGTTTGTTTCTATTAGTTACTGCGAGAGTGAGGTCTAGCCAACACTCATGGATCTTTCCCCTCTCTCCTGCTCTCCTGTCTCCCAATTGCCCGTCAATGTGTTGCTTATTTAATCAAGTATGCACAGCCTCTGTTCAATCAATCAATGATCCTGATATCCCGGACCTCGCTGCGTGCACGTCAACGTTATCTTTATCAGAATGTCTCATGCAATGTTGATGTAGGACAGTACACTCACTGCATTTATCTATGTGATCATTTAATGTTCTCTCATGTAACCTAGACTATTGTACACAATTATAAAGGAGAGGGAAAATATTAATTGTCACCCTCAAATAACAACATTAAATAATAGACTAGGCCTGGGCCATGGCTCAGTGGTCCAGGCACCTTGGCTGGCAATCCAGTCTGGCAGTGTGCCGCAGGTTCGACTCCCGACCCCGACGGCCTTTACTGCATGTATTCCCCCCATCTCTCTCCCCATTTCCCGTCAGCCTACTGTCTGTCCCTCCATAAAAAATATAAAATAAAGGCGAAAGCCACAAAAAAAAAAAATATATATATATATATATATATATAGACTAGAAATATTGTTCCTGAAGAAACAATGCGGGGTAGCTGCAAGCCAAAAGATTGTACTATAAATAGTACAGATGCAGTCAAGGTCCCCCAAAAAATATTAATCAACATTCATTTAGACCAATTAATGTAATTTCAGTTTCTACAAGGATCAGCAGGCTCTTGATGATCTCCACTGCTCTCAGCTGGTTCCTCAAACACCTGTTTCTTGTACTTCTCCCCTGGGGTAATTGATGCTGGCAATTGGCAATAGCACAGTAAAGATGATAATAATCTAATATGATGTGTGTAGTTATGTATAGAGCTAGCCTCTTCATTTTGATCTCAAAGTGCACAGATTGAAGCATTTTCTTCGTAAATTTACTTTATTTTATTTCTAATACCATAATCATAGGTCAAATTTAATTTACAATTACTACAACGACATTGAAGAGGCTTTGGATGTATAGTGGTTAACTTGAGTTGTCAGCTGTTGGGTGGGGGTAAGGAACTGTGATGTGCATTTGTTTATATTTAATTGTATGTAATGTGTTTTTTTCTTCAGTTTTTTGTTTGTTTTGTATTCATGGACATGTCCTGTTGTTTCTTTGAAGAGTTTGTGCTGCCATTTGGGTGAATGAAAAAATATATGTGAATAATTGTTTTAAGAATACTATGTCGTAAAGAAAAATCAATAAACATATGTTTAAAAAAAGAAACAATTACTTCAACTATTACCACGATACCACCATATACCATTGCTATCATTCTCACTACTGTCCTACCCTCATAATTTAATGTACTAATTATCCTGTGATATACTGTATTTAGACAAGAGAATACGCTTGAGCAGTAATTTGAATTGATTGAGATATTTCTGCTGTGTTTGACAAGCCATTCCATATTTCCCCCCCACAGAAAGAAATACACATAATCTTCTGGGTGGTGCCGAGTTGTTGGAAGCTTAGGCCCCATCTTAACTAAGGGTGCACGATTATGAAATTCTGACTGTTTGTACAGAGGACCACAATGGAAACAAGCCTATAGGGGCTTGGCCCAAAGCCTGTTAATAAAGTATTCAATCAATAAATAAATATAGCCTATACTCTTCCAAGTGTCTGTTTTCACAACTGAATGACTACTGAATGAGATGAGTACACAAATTAAATTTAGAAAAATGTAAAGTTTATTTTTACATCATATTTGATTTGGCTTTTGTTCTAGACTAGAGGTATTAGACCATTTTGATTTATATTGAACTCATTGATGAATTTTAACTTTTTAATTTCTTTGCTGCTGAAAACCGATTAAATAATCGGGATACCGATATGGCATTTTTATGGCCGAAATGGGCGATTCCGATTATGCTACCGATTATATCGTGCATCCCTAATCTTAACTCATATGCACCTTGCATTATTGGATGGCAGAATAGCCATGGGTGCAACCCAGACACACTATAGTTCAAACAGTGGTGGAAAAACTACTCAATTGTTTTACTTAAGTAAAAGTAGCAATACTGCAATGTAGAACTACTCTGAATTCAAAATGTACTTGAGTAAAGGTACAAATGTATTGGCATCAACATGTACTTGTAGAAAGCACTCACTATGCAGAATGTCCCATTTTCAGGTTTTCAAATGTACAGCTATTTTCTTTTCTTTTTTTTTTAAATTATGTTTTTATTTTGGTCATCGTGTACAAGCATAATGAACAACTACATCATGTGATCAAGTGCATTACAATCGTATATAAACGGTATATTTCCCATATTTTCAATGGTGACCAGAGTTACAATATTTTTTCTTTTATTTCTGGAACAAAAGAACAACAACAAACAAACAAGAAAAACAAAAGACGAACATCTGGGCAGCTCTGAAGGGAAAAGGGGGAAAGGACACGCTTTCACAAACCTTCATTACAATTATTTGAAAACAAATACAGGGTCATACATTCAGCAAGATTCAATAAAAGAAAGGAAAGGAGAATAAAACATAAAAATAAAAGTAGAGAGAGGCATAGAATGAGCGATAGCAACACAATACTTTGTTTTCCCTTATTCAGCAAAAGTCTGATCGGACAGGTGCGATATATTCAGTCCATTTAGTCCAGATCCACGATTTTGTAACCTATTTTTCACCCCTGTGTCAATTATCTAATGTGATCCTGGGCTCTACACACCCTCCGCCAACCTAGTCCCCATATATGGGGGACATGGGGAGAGCAACGGACTTGAACTCATGCTTCCTTCATGCCTGAGTGTCCAAGTTGCTCCTTTACACCTGTCAGTGGGGAGTTTCCCCGTGTCAGGATCTGCCTTCCGTGTGTTGTGTTTGGTGTTCCTGTATCTTATTTTGAAGTGATGCTTTTGTGTTTCCTGTCCTCCTTTGGACACTCTGCAGCCTTGCACTTCGTTGGCCCTCCCTACACCTGCCTGTTCCGTGAAGTTCCCAGATCCTGTCTGTAATGACTCTGTACCCGTCTACCCTGAGCCGACTCCAGCCCAAGACCCATTTGAGGGGTCTCGTTTGGTCGTGTTCAGGGGAATCCGTGGGACCTCCAGAAGGGGGCGTGAGCGCCATGGCTCCCAATACCGCCAACGCTCCCTGTTGCCCAGCGTCCTGGATGCTTCGCTGCCCAGCGCCTTGGAGTCCTTGCTACCCAGTGCCCAGTGTGTATCACTGCCCAGCGTTCAAGAGGCTCCACTGCTGCCCAGCGCTACAGTGACTCTGCCCCCAGTTTTGCCTGAGATTGTGTTGGCTGGTCCTGCCAACATCCTGTCTGTCCCCGCCTTTAAGTCTGTGTCCTCGTCTGTCCCCGCCTGTGTCCAGTCTGTGTCCTCATCTGTCCCCGCCTGTGTCCAGTCTGTGTCCTCATCTGTCCCGGCCTCTGTCCTGTCTGTGCCCTCGTCTGTCCCCGCCTGTGTCCAGTCTGTGTCCTCGTCTGTCCCCGCCTCTGTCCCAGCGTCTGTGCCCTCGTCGTGCACCTATTGTCCCCACAGCCATCAGACCCTTGTTCTGCCCTCTCAGTGTCCCCCGAGCCACCAGACCCTTGCTCTGTCCTCCCAGTGTCCCCACTGACACCGGAACCCTGTCCTGTGCTTCCAGTGTCCCCACAGCCACCAGACTCATGTTCTGTCCTCCCAGTGTTTCCCCAGCCATGTGAGGCCTGTTGTGTTCTTCCAGTACCTCTTCAACCCCCTGACCAATGTTCTTCTTCCCCTATGCCCCTGTCTCAGTGTCAGCTACCCCAGTCCCTGTCTCCATGTCCTCCTGAGCCTTTGGCCCCATGCTCTACAGCAGGGGTTCCCAACGTTTTTGGCCGGGGACCCCCGGAAATGCTTTGGCAATGTCTCGGGACCCCCGCCCCGCCCCCTCCCGACCCCCAATATAAATTGACTGCTACAATTTAGCTATTGAAAAATAACAGATCTACAAGCTCATAGCGCGCCACCGAGTTTTTTTTGGAAATATTTTGGGGACCCCCCAAAATAATTTGGCGACCCCCCGAGGGGTCGCGACCCACGGGTTGAGAACCCCTGCTCTACAGAGCCATTACGTCCCAGCCCTCTTCAGCCTCTTTGCCCTAGACCCAGCACTGCTCATCATAGTCCCATTTCTAGCCCTGTCCCTGGCCACCTTTCTTCCCCAGTTTTGCAGCCTTTCTCCCCTGTGTCCCAGTATGCCGGCCCCTTTGTTCCCCAAGCTACTTCCTCTTCCCAGCCTCCTCTGTTCCGTTCTGAAATGTCCTGCCCTTTGGTGGATTGTTCGCTTGGTCTGCCTACTGCTCTCCCTTTCTGTTTGTCTGCCTGTCTCCCTCTCTGTGTGTCTGCTAGTTTGTCTGCTAGTCTATTAGTCCGTCTGTCTACCCCCCAGTCCTCCTGTCTACCCTCTGACTTTCGTTCCCGCCTGATGTTGTGTGAGATCACCTGTTTGTCCGCTTGCCTGCCTGTGTGTCAGTTAATCTGTGTGTTGGTTTGTCTGAGTTGATGCCTGTCTGCTTGTCTATGTGCCTATCTGCATGTCTGTCTGTGTGTTTGCCCACTTGTCTTTCAATGTGATTCCGGTTGTATGGTTGTGCGTTCCGCTGTCTCTCTTTGTCTGTCCTGTGGAATGTCTGTAGCCTGCATTGTTTTCCTGGTTTCTTGTAGTTTGTCAGCTTTTCACCTAGTGTGTGATGCCTGTTTGGATGTCTTTTCCCTTGTGTGCGTCTTCTTGATTGCTTGCGTGCGTGATTCCTACTCGGTCTTGTCTCTTTTCTGCCCGTTTCTCGTCACCTTTTCCTTGCCAGTGTCCTCTGTCCTTCTCTCTGTTCTGTATTGGTCAGTCATCCCCAGCCCCTCTCCACCCTACCTTAGTCCCCAGCCCCTGGCTCTTTGCTCTAGACCAGTTCTGTTTCCGCCCTGCCCCCTCTGTCTTGCCCTGTCCCTCCAGTTCAGTCCTGTCCCTCAGTGCAGTGCCCTGGTCCCTCCGCTGGACCACCTCCCGTTTGTTGTTTTTATGGGGCGTCTGGGGATCCGCCCCTTTGAAGGGGGGTATTGTCAGGATCTGCCTTCCGTGTGTTGTGTTTGGTGTTCCTGTATCTTATTTTGAAGTGATGCATTTGTGTTTCCTGTCCTCCTTTGTAGTAGTTTCTTGCCTTGTCTCACCTTCCCTGATTTTTGGTTCTTTGTTTCACCTGTGTCTTATTTTCCCCAGCCAATCCTTGTTTTGATTTGATTTGAGTTCACCTGTGTCCTGTTAATCTTGTGCCTATTTAAGCCCTGTGTTTGGTTGTGTTCTCTGTTGGATTATTGTATTGTCACCTGAGTTCCAAGTCAGTTTTATTTGTTTGTTTGATGGTGTTGCTCTCCTGCAAACCTCTGTTAAAATAAACTTCCACTTGATTCTGACTTCCTCGCATTTGGGTCCTACTTGGATTACACCCCTGACACCCCGGTTGGACGTAGCACGTGGAAGGAACACGTTATTCCAACCAGTTCCTTTCCCCTCCATCAGGCGCCCCGGCTGGCCAGGGGGAGGCAGTTTAGGGTACCTACTACCTACCCTAGGGGACACGGGGAGAACATGCAAACTCCACACAGAAAGGCCCTTTCGCCAACCCTGCCTTGGGTATGGGCATTGGGCACTGATGACGCGGAGGAGGAAACATGCCGCCAGCACCCACAGCGTCCCGAGCGGGAATCGAACCCAGGACCTTCTTAGCCTGGCTAATAAGCCAGACCGAATCAGCCGTTGGCAAAAAAAAAATTGCCTGCCGGCGGATTACGGTCTGGAGAGGCTCAATTGTACGCCCATTTCCTACACCAGAGAACTGGTGTGGCCAATCGGGACACGGTATGCAATATGGGCGGGCTTTGGTACAGTGACGTTCAATGCTTGAGACCTTTGACTGACAGTAGCTCTAACCAATTAAGTCAAAGAGAAAATGTTTGAACCCGCCCCCCGGGAAACAAGATCCATACACAGCATCTCCAGACTCAAATACCACACGACAGTGTGATTTGAGTCTGGCTTATTAACCAGGCTAGGACCTTCTATCTGTGAGGCGACAGCACTACCAACTGTGCCACCGTGCCCCCTGTACAGCTATTTTCAAATGGCTGATATGATACGTCATATATAGTGTTTGTGTAAAGCCTTCTAAGTGCCTAGCAGCGGCACCCAGTGCCTAGCTGTATCAGATTCCTTCTACTGCTCCTCCTTAACCTCAAGGTCACTGCAGGCACCAGTGGTTCCTTGTTTATGCCCTGTTTATCTCTATGTGAGCAACCCCTCCCATTCTATGATCCTCTCTCCTGTGAACAATATATACTTTGTGCGCTCCTCTGTTCTGTGTGTTACTCACAACGTTGGATGGAACACTTCCATCATTTGTATGCATACAATCCTGGGCATTAAAGCCAAAAAGACAACTTTGCTCCGATTCTTGTATTTTTCTTATCGTTTCTAGTATTTACATCAAAGATTGCCTCCACAGTGTGCGCGTGCGTGTGTGTGTGTGTGTGTGGGGGGGGGGGGGGGGGGGGTCACAAATTTGGTCAGAAGTTATAAGAATCTAATTTAAAGGAGTCCAAAAAAGCTAGTTATCTTCATTCTAATGCAGGTATTTTAGTAGCTCCAAACATTTTTATTTTTTTCTTTGCATGAAACGTCCATTAATATAGTGTTACCATACGTCCTCTTTTTCCCGGACCAGTCCTCTTTTGGGGGTCTGTCCGTTTTTTTTAAAATAAATTCCTTCAAATGTCCATCATGTAAAAAACACTTGGGCTAAAAACAGCCATAGCCACAATGTGCTGATCTCATCACATTTGTTATGACGGCTATGGCCGTTTTTAGCCCAAGGAGTGTTTTTTGTGCAAAACTAATACTTGGAATGGATTCAGAATCATGAAAACCCCCTTGTTTGACATGTCACATGCTACTTAAAGCATAAGGAAAGTTGGCCATTTTTGACATTTTTGCCTTAGGATGTTAATGATAGGGTCTCATATAAACCCCTATATAAAAAAGCTCAATGCAGACAGCCGGTCAGCAAGTGGATTAATGAATGTATGTACTGTATATAGACAATATTTTAGGCCAATAAAAAATAATATATTTTGTGAGGGTACCTACCCTAGGGGACACGGGGAGAACATGCAAACTCCACACAGAAAGGCCCTTTCGCCAACCCTGCCTTGGGTATGGGCATTGGGCACTGATGACGTGGAGGAGGAAACACGCCGCCAGCACCCACAGCGTCCCGAGTGGGAATCGAACCCAGGACCTTCTAGCTGTGAGGCGACAGCACTACCAACTGTGCCACCATGCCCCCTGTACAGCTATTTTCAAATGGCCGATATGTAGGGCTGGAGTGGTTAACGTATGTTTATAATAATAATCCAAATCTACAACGTAACTAGTAAATAAAGGTCCCTGCACACTGGACGCGTTTTCGGATTTTTAGCTGCGTTTTCCGAAAAACGCGTCCAGTGTGCAACCACCTTTAGACTTTGAAATGATCGTAGTGGAGTAAAAGTAGAATATTTGCCTCTGAGATGGTGTAGAAGTGAAAGTACAGGACATTGAAAATATTCAACTAAAGTAGGCCTACAAATAACTTTACTACAAATAACTGTACTTAAGTACAGTAATTGTACTTTGTTACTTTCCCACCACTGGACACACTAGGGTCCAGAGGGAAGAAGAGGGGCCTACTGGACACACTAGGGTCCAGAGGGAAGAAGAGGGGCCTACTGGACACACTAGGGTCCAGAGGGAAGAAGAGGGGCCTACTGGACACACTAGGGTCCAGAGGGAAGAAGAGGGACCTACTGGACACACTAGGGTCCAGTAGGAAGAAGAGGGGCCTACTGGACACACTAGGGTCCAGAGGGAAGAAGAGGGACCTACTGGATACACTAGGGTCCAGAGGGAAGAAGAGGGGCCTACTGGACACACTAGGGTCCAGTAGGAAGAAGAGGGGCCTACTGGACACACTAGGGTCCAGAGGGAAGAAGAGGGGCCTACTGGACACACTAGGGTCCAGTGGGAAGAAGAGGGGCCTACTGGACACACTAGGGTCCAGAGGGAAGAAGAGGGGCCTACTGGACACTAGGGTCCAGAGGGAAGAAGAGGGACCTACTGGATACACTAGGGTCCAGAGGGAAGAAGAGGGGCCTACTGGACACACTAGGGTCCAGAGGGAAGAAGAGGGGCCTACTGGACACACTAGGGTCCAGAGGGAAGAAGAGGGGCCTACTGGACACACTAGGGTCCAGAGGGAAGAAGAGGGGCCTACTGGACACACTAGGGTCCAGTAGGAAGAAGAGGGGCCTACTGGACACACTAGGGTCCAGAGGGAAGAAGAGGGGCCTACTGGACACACTAGGGTCCAGAGGGAAGAAGAGGGGCCTACTGGACACACTAGGGTCCAGAGGGAAGAAGAGGGGCCTACTGGACACACTAGGGTCCAGAGGGAAGAAGAGGGGCCTACTGGACACACTAGGGTCCAGAGGGAAGAAGAGGGGCCTACTGGACACACTAGGGTCCAGTAGGAAGAAGAGGGGCCTACTGGACACACTAGGGTCCAGAGGGAAGAAGAGGGGCCTACTGGACACACTAGGGTCCAGAGGGAAGAAGAGGGGCCTACTGGACACACTAGGGTCCAGTGGGAAGAAGAGGGGCCTACTGGACACACTAGGGTCCAGAGGGAAGAAGAGGGGCCTACTGGACACACTAGGGTCCAGTAGGAAGAAGAGGGGCCTACTGGACACACTAGGGTCCAGAGGGAAGAAGAGGGTCCTACTGGACACACTAGGGTCCAGTAGGAAGAAGAGGGGCTTACTGGACACACTAGGGTCCAGTAGGAAGAAGAGGGGCCTACTGGACACACTAGGGTCCAGTAGGAAGAAGAGGGGCCTACTGGACACACTAGGGTCCAGAGGGAAGAAGAGGGGCCTACTGGACACACTAGGGTCCAGTAGGAAGAAGAGGGGCCTACTGGACACACTAGGGTCCAGAGGGAAGAAGAGGGGCCTACTGGACACACTAGGGTCCAGTAGGAAGAAGAGGGGCCTACTGGACACACTAGGGTCCAGAGGGAAGAAGAGGGGCCTACTGGACACACTAGGGTCCAGTAGGAAGAAGAGGGGCCTACTGGACACACTAGGGTCCAGAGGGAAGAAGAGGGGCCTACTGGACACACTAGGGTCCAGAGGGAAGAAGAGGGGCCTACTGGACACACTAGGGTCCAGAGGGAAGAAGAGGGGCCTACTGGACACACTAGGGTCCAGAGGGAAGAAGAGGGGCCTACTGGACACACTAGGGTCCAGAGGGAAGAAGAGGGGCCTACTGGACACACTAGGGTCCAGAGGGAAGAAGAGGGGCCTACTGGACACACTAGGGTCCAGAGGGAAGAAGAGGGGCCTACTGGACACACTAGGGTCCAGTGGGAAGAAGAGGGGCCTACTGGACACACTAGGGTCCAGAGGGAAGAAGAGGGGCCTACTGGACACACTAGGGTCCAGTGGGAAGAAGAGGGGCCTACTGGACACACTAGGGTCCAGAGGGAAGAAGAGGGGCCTACTGGACACACTAGGGTCCAGAGGGAAGAAGAGGGGCCTACTGGACACACTAGGGTCCAGTAGGAAGAAGAGGGGCCTACTGGACACACTAGGGTCCAGAGGGAAGAAGAGGGGCCTACTGGACACACTAGGGTCCAGAGGGAAGAAGAGGGGCCTACTGGACACACTAGGGTCCAGAGGGAAGAAGAGGGGCCTACTGGACACACTAGGGTCCAGTAGGAAGAAGAGGGGCCTACTGGACACACTAGGGTCCAGAGGGAAGAAGAGGGGCCTACTGGACACACTAGGGTCCAGAGGGAAGAAGAGGGGCCTACTGGACACACTATGGTCCAGAGGGAAGAAGAGGGGCCTACTGGACACACTAGGGTCCAGAGGGAAGAAGAAGGGCCTACTGGACACACTAGGGTCCAGAGGGAAGAAGAGGGGCCCACTGGACACACTAGGGTCCAGAGGGAAGAAGAGGGGCCATGGCATGAAGCAGCTGCTCAGAGAAAGCCTGTCGGCGCTGAGCCAGATGGAACATGCGTATGACCCCTGCCATGCGCCTCCGGTGACCTCGTTTCCTCTGCCGTACTGCCTCGACCGTGGTGGCCTCAGTTACGTGCGCCTGTATCACCTATAAGTGGGAAGGGAAGAGGAGACAGGATAGAATGATACATGCTAGATGATGATAAACTTAGGACATGCACGTACATTTTTTAGACAACTGCTTAAATAAGGCTTAAATTGCATATGGGAAAACATGGTACTGGCTGACATTAATTTCGCTCCTATGCCCCCAAAAAGTGTAATGCCCTACCAACAGTCACTAAGACATGCGAATTAAGAATTAAGACTCCTTCAATACCGTTCTCAAAGGGCACCTATACGGACGGCTGCAATTTGAATGTCCTTGACATGAAAAAGTTTGGGAACCACTGCTTTCCATGTTTTTTCCGCCCCATATGTGAGCGCTACAGCAGCAGTGGGTGGAGAGAGTGAGTGGGTTGGTCCTGGTTACAGTATATAAGCACCGTTCTGTCCCGTGTTGATCTGGGGGAGAGTTTAACCAGGAAGGAGAGCAGAGGACTTGGGTCCAGGAAGACCACAACATTTCGGCAAGTATAAAGTCACATCCCAAACGGTCAGAGCGGGCCTCAAATGTGGACCATCAGACTGGACCGAAGAAGGAGATATTACACTGTTTGGGCTTTTTAAAAGAGAGATGTCGTCCGACAGCTTTCCAGCTGCTGTGTCAGAGAGGCAACAGATGGACCAGGGAGCCATGCTGAAGCAGCCTGTGATAAAGTTACACAGAATAGGTGTGTACATGTTTTTATGTCTCTGTACAATTTTCTTTCAGCTTCAACAGAAAGCAGATGCACAGAAATGTTGTCGGTACTCGGTGGAGACTAGTAATGCTTCCTCCCAGCACGAAATCAACTGTCTGTGTGTGTGTGTGTGTGTGTGTGTGTGTGTGTGTGTGTGTGTGTGTGTGTGTGTGTGTGTGTGTGTGCGCGCGTTGATAGGGAACGTCACTTTAATTCTATGCAATTTATAAACACTGTAATTTCTCTTTTACTCAATCCACTTATATGCAAGAGTGGACTTTGTGTGAGTGTTAGAGATGTCTCCTTAGTCCTTGTCTGGTCAATTTATTGAAGCTGTCATATATATAGTGTTTGTGTAAAGCCTTCTAAGTGCCTAGCAGCGGCACCCAGTGCCTAGCTGTATCAGATTCCTTCTACTGCTCCTCCTTAACCTCAAGGTCACTGCAGGCACCAGTGGTTCCTTGTTTATGCCCTGTTTATCTCTGTGAGCAACCCCTCCCATTCTATGATCCTCTGCGAGCTGTGAACAATATATACTTTGTGCGCTCCTGTGTTCTGTTACGTTGGATGGAACACTTCCATCATTTGTATGCATACAATCCTGGACATTAAAGCCAAAAAGACAACTTTGCTTATTTTATTTTTCTTATCATATAGTATTTACATCAAAGATTGCCTCCACAGCGTGCGCGTGCATGTGTGTGTGGGGGGTGTGTGTGTGTGTGTGTGTGTGTGTTCGCCCATGTGTGTGTGTGTGTGTTATAAGTTATAAGAATCTGATTTAAAGGAGAAGTCAAAAAAAAGAAAAGCTAGTTATCTTCATTCTAATGCAGGTATTTTAGTAGCTCCAAACTTTTTTATTTTTTTCCTTTCATGAAACGTCTATATAGTGTTACCATACGTCCTCTTTTTCCCGGACCAGTCCTCTTTTGGGGGCTGTCCGGGCTTTTTTTTTATAAATTCCTTCAAATGTCCATCATGTAAAAAACACTTGGGCTAACAACAGCCATAGCCACAATGTGCTGATCCCATCACATTTGTTATGACGGCTATGGCCGTTTTTAGCCCAAGGAGTGTTTTTTGTGCAAAACTAATACTTGGAATGGATTCAGAATCATGAAAACCCCCTAGTTTGACATCACGTGCTACTTAAAGCATACGGAAAGTTGGACATTTTTGCCTTAGGATGTTAATGATAGGGTCTCATATAAACCCCTATATAAAAAAGCTCAATGCTGACAGCCGGTCAGCAAGTGGATTAATGAATGTATGTACTGTATATAGACAATATTGTAGGCCAATAAAAAAGACTATATACCGAATGTTGCACAAAAGAGGCCTGATGGCTGCCGGACTAAAGGTTGTCAATACTGGAATGAGCTCCCTGTCACACTGAGGGAGATCCCCCACTTTCACAGCTTTTAAAGGGCAATTGAAACAGTTGTTAAACAACCAGTCTTGTGATCACATAATGACTCTCACTCGACAATAGAGTAGGCCTACCCTAGTAATAGTTTTAATCTTTTCTTATTCTTCTCAATTTCTTATTAGTGTGGTTGCCCTAACAGGGCAACCAGACTATTGTAATTGTAACACTTTATTATTATTTCATTTACTGGAGTAAGACAAACTTTGTATCACTACTCCTCCCACAGTTTTGACTGTACGCACTTGAGCCATATGTCATATTGAATCGTGTGCTTGCTCATTGCTAAGAGAAATATTGTATAGTTTAATTGATATTAATTTATTCGTGCATTAAATTTCCCCATTGACATGAATGGGAAAATGCGAAAACTCACGTTCAAGTATTTTTTCCTCGGAGACCGTAAGCGATATAGTTACAAAACTTGGAGGGATAATTCGTAATACTTACTAAAATTAATTAACTTATAATTATATCGGTCGGCCTCATGGTGGCGCTATAACAGCCCACTTTACGTTTTGGCTTATAACTCTTGAACCGTAGGTCGTAAAAAAAAAAAACGTTTTTCCCTGGATTCCTTGGTTCATGACGCATCTCCCCATATAGGCCACGCCCATTTGCGTCAGGATAGATTTTCCGCCATTTTGAATTTTCTTCAAAACACTTTTATTTTCTGATTCTACAGATTTTGTCCGAATCTCACAGAAATCAGTACACATGATCTCTGGACCTATCGGACCGCGTTTACATTTTTTTCAGATTTTTTCATTTTTTTTTGTCCGTATCGTTTGACCTTAATCGTCGTCCGAAGTTAGTGGGAGGGGCCTATTTTACAAAAAATGCCTAAAATCACGAACGGAATGTCCAATCCATCCCAAATTTGAATCAGATGTCGCGGGTGGTTTAATCAACCAAAAGCCAAAAGCGATTCCATTTTCATCCATAGGGGGCGCCGCAAATGCGTAAAATGTAACCGTTTCTTGCAGGAAATTGTTTTTGGGGGGATAAATCCCCTCCGAATTACTTAAGCATGTTCGCAGGGGTGACGTGACATTGTAATTGGCTGGCAATATTAGTGGGAGGGGCATATGTAAGCGACTGCGGCAACCACACTTTGCAATTTTGAAAAATTGCGACCTTTCTAGTTTTCTATTTTTACTGTGTTTGAAATGTACTTGTATGCTGTCCTCTCGTGTATTATTATGTAAGTACTGTTTTGTGTTAAATGTACGGATGGAAATTAGCATCGCTACATTTGTATGTAATGTGCATTAATGCTCTGACCCGTCCAAATAAACAAATAAAGTAAAGTAATTTAGAACATTATCAGTTGGTAATACAACACAGCTTGCATGTTATTTCAAAAAAATGTATGGGTTTTTTCTCTGTCCTCATTCTCCATCCCAGATGTCTTTCCTGTCCAACTCAAACATGTCTACAGCAGAAATAGACATCTCAAACATCACCAGAGAACTCATACAGGACAGAAACCCTACACCTGTGACCAGTGTGGGATAAGTTTCACCCAGAGCACTACTCTCAAACAACACCAGAGAATTCATACAGGACAGAAGCCCTACACCTGTGACCAGTGTGGGATAAGCTTCAGACAGATTGGTCATCTCAAACGACACCAGATAATTCATACAGGACATAAGCCCTACACCTGTGACCAGTGTGGGATAAGTTTCAACCAGAGCAGTACTCTCAAACAACACCAGAGAATTCATACAGGACATAAGCCCTACACCTGTGACCAGTGTGGGATAAGTTTCAGCCAGAGCAGTACTCTCAAACAACACCAGAGAATTCATACAGGACAGAAACCCTACTACTGTGACCAGTGTGGGATAAGCTTCTACCGGAGCAGTAATCTCAAAGAGCACCAGAGAATCCATACAGGACATAAGCCCTACACCTGTGAGTGTGGGAAAAGCTTCAGCCAGAGCAGTAGTCTCAAACATCACCAGAGAACTCATACAGGACAGAAGCCCTACACCTGTGACCAGTGTGGGATAAGCTTCAGCCAGAGCAGTCATCTCAAAGATCACCAGAGAATTCATACAGGACATAAGCCCTACACCTGTGAGTGTGGGAAAAGCTTCAGCCAGAGCAGTACTCTCACACAACACCAGAGAATTCATACAGGACATAAGCCCTACACCTGTGAGTGTGGAAAAAGCTTCAGCCGGAGCGGTACTCTCAAACAACACCAGAGAATGCATACAGGACAGAAGCCCTACACCTGTGAGTGTGGGATAAGCTTCAGATGGAGCAGTAATCTCAAACAACACCAGAGAATCCATACAGGAGAGTAACCCGTGTGACCAGTGTGGGAAATGGTTCAGCACAAGCAGTGAGTTAAAAAACAACAACATGGCTGCAGTTATAGTTGTACTGCCACCCCAATCAGCTGCGCGGGCAATGGGTCGTACCTCAGACAGACAGACAGACACGGCCAGTGTTTAAACACCGCTCAAAAACTGGCAAACTGTGTGAACCTGTTGATCCGCAAAGTGTTAAACAACCCATTTGTTTGTTTCTATTAGTTACTGCGAGAGTGAGGTCTAGCCAACACTAACTCGGGACTCATGGATCTTTCCCCTCTCTCCTGCTCTCCTGTCTCCCAATTGCCCGTCAATGTGTTGCTTATTTAATCAAGTATGCACAGCCTCTGTTCAATCAATCAATGATATCCTTATTATACTGATATCCCGGACCTCGCTGCGTGCACGTCAACGTGTCTCATGCAATGTTGATGTAGGACAGTACACTCACTGCATTTATCTATGTCATCATTTAATGTTCTCTCATGTAACCTAGACTATTGTACACAATTATAAAGGAGAGGGAAAATATGAATTGTCACCCTCAAATAACAACATTAAATAATAGACTAGGCCTGGGCCATGGCTCAGTGGTCCAGGCACCTTGGCTGGCAATCCAGTCTGGCAGTGTGCCGCAGGTTCGACTGCCGATCCCGACGGCCTTTACTGCATGTCTTCCCCCCATCTCTCTCCCCATTTCCTGTCAGCCTACTGTCTGTCCCTCCATAAAAAAGAACCGAAAATAACCAAAATATTGTACTATAAATAATACAGATGCAGTCAAGGTCCCCAAAAACATATTAATCAACATTGATTTAGGCCAATTAATGTAATTTCAGGCTCTTGATGATCTCCACTGCTCTCAGCTGGTTCCTCAAACACCTGTTTTTTGTACTTCCCTGGTGTAATTGATGTTGGCAATTGGCAATAGCACAGTAAAGATGATAATAATCTAATATGATGTGTGTAGTTATTTATAGAGCTAGCCTCTTCATTTTGATCTCAAAGTGCACCAGATTGAAGCATTTTCTTCGTAAATGTACTTTATTTTATTTCTAATACCATAATCATAGGTCAAATTTAATTTACAATTACTACAACGACATTGAAGAGGCTTTGGATGTATAGGTTAACTTGAGTTGTCAGCTGTTGGGTGTGGGTAAGGAACTGATGTGCATTTGTTTATATTTAATTGTATGTTTTGTGTTTTTTTTTCCTTCAGTTTTTTGTTTGTTTTGTATTCATGGACATATCCTGTTTTTAGTGTTTGTGCTGCCATTTGGGTGAATGAAAAGATATATGTGAATAATTGTTTTAAGAATACTATGTCGTAAAGAAAAATCAATAAACATATGTTTAAAAAAATAAACAATTACTTCAACTATTACCACCGATACCACCATATATCATTGCTATCATTCTCACTACTGTCCTACCCTCATAATTTAATGTACTAATTATCCTGTGATATACTGTATTTAGACAAGAGAATACGCTTGAGCAGTAATTTTAATTGATTGAGATATTTCTGCTGTGTTTGACATCGTCTGACAAGCCATTCCATATTTTCACCCCACAGACAGAAATACACATAATCTTCTGGGTGGTGCTGAGTCTGACACTGAGTTGTTGGAAGTTTAGGCCCCATCTTAACTAAGGGTGCACGATTATGAAATTCTGACCGATTATACAGAAGACCACAATGGAAACAAGCCTTGGCCCAAAGCCTGTTAATAAAGTATTCAATCAATCAATAAAGGTGGGTACAAATCAAACGTGCGCTGGGCAAGCAAACAAGTGCGTGTTTCCCCGTGACATCACCCGGCCCAGGGGTGATGCAATGGAGTCTCAACAGGTGCAGCGTTGGAAAATAATTAATCTCCAGGTCTAATGAGATCTTTTCAAAACATGCTCAAATTAATTAACAACAACAATGTTATTGTCTTATTATAACGGTTTAATATTGGCGTGCTCTGAAATCTCCATACCGGCTCACTAACTGTTTTTAAATGACTAATCTTCTGTTTTGGTTTTATTTTGTTCCATTTTGTTCACCATTTTTCAACCTATCTTCATATAATTGGTCTTCACTGTTCATGATAAAATAGGACAATTAAAGTATGTGTCTCATAAGAGGGCTGTGGGCAGGTCAGAACATCATCAATGGGGAATCCAAGCTAATTGAAACGGCAGACTTTCCATTCTTGAAAAGTTACGATGCTATAATGGAAGCCATCATTCCTGCGATAATAAAAATCTAAATATGCCAGTAAGACACCCCGAGGGTGAGAATGCACGCATCTGCCTGGGTGACGGCAGACTGCTGGGCGAGTGAGTTGCTGGCCGGCTCCATACTGTATATGCAGATCTACAGGTAGGTGATGATCCGGTCTTCTCCATGTATGGCTATCCAGGGTTTGCTGAGGTCAGTGTCGTGATCTTCATATACAGAGATGGCCATATATGGAGTATCGACCATATATGGTGGCGTGACGTGTCACGACGCATAACGGACTGACAGCCATATATGGTGGCTTGACACACGGATCGACGGAACGACGGACAGGTTTTGCAGGTTTTCATAGTAATCTGAAACCTACGGTCAAACATTTTAAAATACTACGAATTCATGCCTTCATGCCTGAAGAAGGCCGAAAGGCCGAAACGTTGCTATATGACTCTTTAAAATAAAGTTCTTGAACCAGCAAGTGGTGAGTCTTTGGTGAGTTGGTGTTGAGCATCTTGGCCTTGAGTTGCTTTCTTTACTAAATTGTCTCCCAAGTGCCAGGTCTGAGCCACATAACAGCAAGAACTTCACAGCAAGGGGAAGATCAGGCTGTTCTTCCTGAGAAGGCTCAGATGGTTTGGTGGTGTCTATCAGTCTGTTATGGCAAGTATACTCTCTTTGGAATAATGTGCTGAGGGGAGGACAACAGAGCGGGTGATCAACTATGTAATACATAATACGGCCAGTTGCGCACAGCTTCAACTTGTAGCGTGGGCAAAAACCACACCAGTGGGTCACCATGCAACTCCTTGCAACAAAACATTTGCGAGTAGATGCATGGCGACCCAATGGCGTGGTTTGGGTTTGGGTCATTGAATTGAACCAGTTGAATCACTTGGGTCGACGTGGGTCAACGTGCAACAGGACATATTACACCGCTGGGACACCGCTGGGGGGAGAGTGGCCAATATGGGATCGCAGGAAATAACGGTCAATTTCATCTCAAGTCCGTCTGTGTGGTAGTTGGTCTTACTGCCTTCATGCAAGTGTCAATGCGGCCCGCAGGTCAATATTGGAATACCGATATATTTCAGCAAACAAACAACAAACATAACCCGCTGAAGTAAATGTCCTACAAAGGAGAGAGACTGCTTTTCCTCTCCCTATAGCCCATAATCAGACCTTAAATACTTAGACTAGAAAACACTCAGGACGGAGAATGAAGTCAACAGCAGAGACAGGCAGATGAAAGTTGTTCCGGTTCCATTTATTTTCAGAGTGTACAAAATACAGCCATGGGCCTAGCCCACCCGCCTGACGGCGTGTGAGCCACTGACTAACACATATAGACATTTCACTAGAGTCTTTATACAGAGACAACAACAGATGCAAAGGTGGTCTCAGGTTACCCCACCCCCCTGAAGTCTAAAGTGGTCAACATTGTCCAAATTGTCTCCATATATGGTCACCAGGAAGCAAGCACAGGAAGAACAGTAGGTGTCCTGGTCGTTTACTGCATGCTATCAGCAAACAACCCGCGACCATTTGGTTGGTCAAGCCCTATTCTGAAATTCCTAGCCTCTGTGTCCTGACATGTTTGCACTGTGCGGTTTTCCATTGGAAATAATACAAGTTGACTGTGGGTGGAACCTTGATGCTCTCTAGCGGAGAGAAGGTGCATCACATTTATGAAGGAGGAATCTGTTTTCAACACGGTACAGGGTAGATGTGCGCATGCGTGAAGACCCGTTCGTGGTTCTATTTTATTTGAGTCGCTGTGAACCTCGACGGTCTGTCGGTACGTATACGAATGTGCCTGTAAATGTTGTTATTATGATGTAAAACTTCTTTATTATACTCATTATATATAGATTATTTTAGTCGCTTGTATGTTCTGCTGTTGATGGTGTGTTTTGTCTGTTTCTTTGTTTGTTACAGTAAAATTACCTGCTGCTTTGCTACAGTGTGCTTCAACGAAGATGCTAACAATCAAACCATATTCTAGCTAGTTCACGCATCGTGCGGGCTGGCCTACATTATCTTGTTATCGCAGTTTAGAGTAGTGTATGTGTGTAAGTGTATGAGTGTGTTTTTCCTATTTTTTATATAAAACTACAAAATACATTTTTGTTGTGGTTTGTGTGTTATTGCGTATAAGTTGGAGTGGAGTAATTGAGCAGTATTGTCGAGTTACAGCGAGCCTTTTCAGAGGGAAATCACTTGGTCAAACGTCTAGATCAAGTGATATCTGAACAGTAATTTTACGGACCAGTAATTTTACGCTACCAGTAATTTTACGGAGAACCAGTAATTTTACGCTACCAGTAATCTTACGTATTTTTGTAACCCTGTGATCAAGTGATCACAGTGAAGTGAGGGTATTTAGCATTTGGCCAGTCCGTGCTCGTGAAGCCTTTGTTATATACCAGTGGGCTAGCCTTTGGCTATAGCTGAGGAAGAGGAGCGGGACTGGCGACGTCGCCTTGAAGTGCCGTTCTAACACCGGAGAGGGACTCCCAACTCTTCGGATCTCAGGAGCCAGAGGCTACCAAATCCAATCCGTTTCGTCGCTTTCCGTGAAGTGACAGGTCGGCGACGACAACGACGGAGGACGGACGTCGATGCTACACCGCAGCCCCGAGTGAAGGACCTCGTCGCACGGTGGAGCGTCGCGTGCAACCACACCACGCAATATTGTTTAACGGGTCGGACGTTCTAATGAGCCGATCCCTGGAGTAACTGTTTGTTGTGTTTATTGACTATGTGCTTTGGATTGCTGGCATAACATTGTTCATTTTGGCTAACTGGCTATCATCATTGGGGAACTAGTTGCTAAGTGCTAACTTTGGGCTACAAGCTAAAGTGCATTTATTTTGCCTTCGAAAGTGTCATTTTTCCTAACGTAAACAAGAAGACCTGACGTCACAAAGGAAAGGAACGGTGAGTCAGGAAGGAGTGTGTTGGCGGAGAATGACCACTTGGCGGCGGTATTGACTTGTGATTGACATTGCATTCTTTTAAAGAGCACATTGAGTGTATTGACGGGGTTTGACCACAGTGGGTCGCCATGGCATCACTTGATGACATGAAAAAGAAACGCACCAATGCACAAAGGGACTTTTCAAGGAGAGTCAATAAAATAACTGACAGTTTGGACCTTTTAAGTGGAGAAGAGCTACTTAACGAGCAGAGGGGACTTCAGATGGCTTATGATGTGTTCTGGGGCATTAATGATGATTACCTAGATGCAATGGAAGAGGATGCAGACACAGACCATCAAAAGGAAGTCGCTGATGTTAGAGGTAAAGGTGAAAGCTGTCGGCAAAAATACAGGGACACCATGCTGCAACTAAAAAGCACAGTATGGAGAGACAATGTTTCGATCCAGTTCGAGAAGGCAAAAATAAGACTTGATGGTGAGTTTGAAAAAGCCAAAGGTCTTAAGCAAAGTGAGATCACCTCAACTCAGTGTGAGGATATGTGCGAACTATTAAACACCACTGCCACGGACCTTGAGGTAATAGTGGACAAGTGGGCCCCTTTCGTCCCCAAGGAGGAGGGTGCTAATATACGGGAGAGCATCAAGGACTACGACCGTAATTTAAAGGTGCATATCAGAGCATTGAAACGCCAAGTGCGTAAAACAGGGAGTGAAGGAAGTGACATTTTTGAGGATACCTTCGACCTCTCTTCGCCTGCTAATGGAGTGCAGGGTAAAGTCATGCAAAGCGAGGCGCCAGTCACAGGCGGGGCTTCAGGTGAGCAGGACGACTATCTTGACGGTGCGCCGGGGGGAGGTGCCGCGCTGGTTAATCCCCCAGGCCAGTCTCAGTTGCCATCACTGCAGGACGTGAACGTTAAGAGGGAAGCACGGGATACGTCGAGCAGCAGTGGGGTGAGGTGGGCGAGCGCTGGGTCTGGTGTCGTGCCAGGCGCGTCAGTCCCAACAGTAGGTGTGGTGGCGCCAAAGCTGACGCTGGCTCCTCTGAGTCTTCCAAAGTTTCACGGGGATAGGAGGAACTACATGCGTTGGAGAGAGAACTGGATCAAACTGCAACGTCTAGCGGAGCCATCGGGCTTACCAGAATTGCAGCTTTTCCACCTGCTGGACAGCCTTGACAAAGCGGTAAAAAGTGAACTCAGGCTGGAGTATTATCGCGATGTGACTGACGTTTTCAATGCGTTGGACGATCGGTATGGGGACGTCTCCTTGATCGCTGATGACATTGTCATGGAGTTGCAGGAGATGCCGGCAGTGCGTGAAAACCAGCCAAGGGAGACTTTGCAGTTAATCCAGAAAGTGGAACGCGCTCTGGATGACCTGACTGACTTGAAGTGTGCCGGGGTTATTAATAACCCGTTGGTGGTCCGTGCGCTTGAAAGCAAACTACCTCATGACCTGCAGACACGGTGGCTTGTGTTTCAGTCCGATCCATTGAACCGGATCACTGCATTGAACCGGTTTAGTGGACTGTTGCACTTTCTTCGGTGTCAAAAGACTGTCCTTACACGGCAGGAGCAACTGCAGGCTAAGCGGCCGGACAATGCCAGGGCAAGTGAGCCACAGCCTCGCAGTAAGCAGACGGGAGACAAAGCACAAGAACGGCGGGCATTCACCAAGGCAACAGTGAGCGGGGAGAAGAGCAGCTCGTCGCGGGGCTCCTGTGTAGCCTGTGGAGAGGAAGGACATTCGACGCAGTTGTATCGGTGCAAAACATTTCGTAAGGCCAGCGCTCCTGACAGAAGAGCCTATGCAAAGAAGGTGAAGGCATGTCTGAAGTGTTTGCATCCCCATGAGGGGACATGTCGGAGGAACTTTTTATGCAGAAACGACGAGTGCAAAAAGGGGGATAATCCTTCGGATCACCACTTCCTTTTGTGCTTTAAACCACGGCCCGCCAAAGACACTATTTCCAGTGACAATGTGAGGGAAGGTGCAAGAGGGGGGCCCAGAGTGGATCAGGACAGAGAGCCTCGGAGCCCAGCTGCACAGCAGGGGAGTGTTTCCGAGAAGATCAGCTCACTGGAGAAACAGTTGGCTGAACTCAGGCAGGCCCACACACATCAGGTGAAGACAACTGTCTGTGTGGGGACAAGGGGGCCAAAAGTACACCCGGTCCTCATGATGTTAATCAACGTCGAAACCATGCGAGGGGACTGGATCGGAACGTTGATTGATTTAGCGTCCGATACCAACTATATAACCCACCAGGCGGCAGAGAGGCTGGGGTTGTATGGTGAACCTGTCACACTATCTGTACATGGTGTGGCTGGGATGAAGACTACAGTGAAGACAAGGAAGTACACTGTGGAGTTGAATGTGGCAACGAAGAAAGGGTCTCGGCCAGTTCACAAGATGGACTGCTATGGACTAGATGAGATTGCCAGGATCGGTTATGCAGTGGATGTGAGGCGTTTGGAGAAGCTCTTTCCACGAGCTGGAGATCTCAAGCGTCCACATAAAGTGGAGCTGCTCATCAGTGCCAGGGAGGGTCGCCTCGCTCCTCAGCGTTTGAGGAGGCGTGGTGATTTGGTCCTTTGGGAATCGCCGTTGGGGAAAACGGTCACAGGTGTTCATCCTGACTTGGCTGAGGACGTGGAGGTGACAGCACAGGTGGCTACACATTGTGCTCTGACTATGAGAGCGGAGGCTGTGAGGGTGGAAATACCTGTTAGCTGTCCGGAGCAGAGCTGTGGAGAAGGCTCGACTGCTGCCTGCAACGCTGATGTCATGGAGTGGCTGCGGTGGGACAGTATTGGAGCTGCCTGCAATCCTGTATGCGGAGGTTGTCGGTGTGGAAAGTGCGCTCCAGGGGGAAAGGAAATGACTCTTGCTGACGAGAGAGAGCTCGAGATAATCAAGAGAGGCCTGACCTTCAGAGTGAGCGACGCGCACAGTGACAAGCCACATTGGGATGCCAGCTACCCATGGAAGGAAGACCCATCTACCCTGCCAAACAATCGCAATGCAGTCAAAGCTACATTCCTGAATTCCGAGAGGCGTCTCGGTCGCAATCCGGAGTGGAAGGAGACGTATGCGAGGCAGGTGCATGACATGGTCGAGAGAGGAGCTGCTGTCAAGCTGTCAAAGGTTGTGATGGAGGAGTGGAGCGGAGCTGTGTGGTACATCAACCACCTCATGGCGCCTAATCCGCATTCAACTTCCACGCCGGTGAGGATTGTGTGGGACAGCAGTCAGGAGTTCCAGGGGGTGAGCATGAATAGCATTCTGCTGAAGGGCCCGGACGTTCTGAACTCCATCCGTGCGGTGTTGCTGCGGTTTCGTGAGGGGGAGTATGCTGCCATTGGCGATATTTCCAAGATGTACAATTCTGTCTGGTTGGAGGAACAGGAGGTGCACGTGCATCGGTTCTTGTGGAGGGACTCCCCAGAAGAAGAGGTTGAGGATTACGCCGTGGTGCGCGTGAATATGGGAGATAAACCTGCTGGGTGCATCGCACAGGTTTGCATGCGTGAAACTGCTTGTTTGCCACAGTTCAGTAGCATGATTGAGGAGAAGAGCGTCATAATGGACGGCTCATACGTCGATGATCTTTTGCTTTCCCATAATGTCCCCGAGAGACTGAATGACATTTTGGCGGGGGTCAAGACCATTCTGGCCACTGGGGGGTTTCACCTGAAGCCTTGGGTGCGGTCTGGCCAAAGTGGGAGGCAGGAAGTCGGCGAGGGCAAGCGAGAGACTGTCTTATTGCCAAACCAGATGCGTGAAGAGGACAACAAGGCACTTGGGGTTGGTTACCACGTGGGGGAGGACAGCCTCTTCCTCATGGTGGCAATCAATTTCTCTGCGCGGAAGAGGAAACTGCGCACAGGGCTTGACCTCACCGTGGACGAAGTGGAAAGAGAGACACCAGACCCTCTTACTCGTCGTGAGCTACTGAGTCAGGTGGCTGGGTTGTATGACCCTCTTGGTCTTGCAACGCCTCTCAAGCAGAAGGGTGTCATTCTGGTGAGGAGAGCGTTTCAAGAAGCTGGAACATTGACGAAGGACACCTGGGATAAGCCTCTTTCCGACGAGCTTCGAGGGAGAGCGATTGAACTTTTCAAAGAGTACGCTCAGTTGAGCTCTGTCACGTTTCCCAGGTCCATTACTCCACCTGGCTGGGTGGGTAAGCCATGGGGAATCACCTTCTCTGACGGAAGTTCAGAGTCGTATGGAGCAGTGCTTTACTTGCGCTGGGAGACAGCGAGTGGAGTCGAGATCCGGCTAGTGGAGTCCAAGGCTAAGCTGGCTCCCCTGGATCAAAAGGGTGACCCAGTGAAGGCGGAGATCTGCGGGGCTGTCTTTGCCTCCAGGTTGAAGGGGCACATGTTGAAGCATGGCCGGTTGGAGGTGGAGAAATGGTTCCACTTCGTGGATAGCCAGACAGCGTTGGGCGCTATACAGAGGGACAGTTACGGGTTCCAGACCTTTTTTGCCAATCGGGTTGGTGAGATTCAAAAGGCCGGGCCTGTAACGGACTGGTGGTGGATTCCCGGCGAGGAGAACATAGCTGACCTTGTCACGAGAGGGAGCACTCTTGAACAGCTGAGCAGTGGTTCTCTGTGGCAGCAAGGTCCCAGGTTCCTTACAGCACCAGTGGAGGAGTGGCCAATGAAGTCCGCTGCGGAGGTGGCTGCTGGGTCCAGGGAGGCTGTTGGAGCACTGCAAAGGAAGGCGTTTTCTGCTGTCACTACTAGGGCTCAGGCTAAGCGCCAGGGTCCTACGTCAGGTAGTGATGGTGGCTCTGACTCGTCTCCAGGCGGTGATGGGAGGTCTTCGCCGATCAACGACGGTGGTGCACCAGCTGCTGCTGATGTGGGGTCTGTGTCAGACTCGGATGAGGAACCTGCGGTGACGTCTATTGACTGGACGAAGAAGCTGTGGGGGTCGGCTCTCATTGACCATGTGGACTTGACACGTAGTAGCACGCTAACCAAGCTCTGCGGTGCGGTAGGCTACTGGCGCCGACTACTACGGAACATGATGGATCGTGTGGCCAGACAAGGAGAACAGGAGGTTGTACTCTCAGTCAAAGAGCGTGAAGCAGCGTTCCTTGACTTATGTCTTGCAGCCCAGGCAGGAGCGTCTTTTGCCACGACGACTCTCAATCGTCTGGTAGTGAGCAAGGATAAGGAGACAGGCCTGTTGCTGTGTCATGGTCGCGTTCAGGCTGTGAATGGAGGAAGAGATGGGGTTCCATTGATTCCCTACGGAGAACGTGTCGGTTATCTTCTGGGCGAGGAGGCTCATCGTGCGAACCACGAGGGGATCGCTGGGACACTCCTTCGAATGAGGAAGAAAGCCTGGGTGGTGCAGGGGTCGAGAGTCGCACGCAAAGTATGTGACTCGTGCCTGCTCTGCCGGAAGAGGAGGGCTAAGTTGGGCTCTCAAGTGATGGGCGATCTCCCTACGGAACGAACAACGCCAGCGGCTCCTTTCGAGTTCACAACACTGGATTTGTTCGGCCCCTACATGATCAGAGATCTGGTGAAGAGACGGACAAAGAAGAAGGTCTGGGGTGTCGTTTTCAGCTGCATGGCCTCACGCGCTATTCACGCAGACCTGGTAGAAGATCTATCTACTGAGGGGTTTCTGAAAACGTACCTGCGCTTCACAGCTCTGAGGGGTCACCCGAGGAAGCTCTGGTCTGACATGGGGACTAATTTTGTGGGGGCTAGACCAGCCCTGGGAGCCCTCTATAGTTTCCTGGCAAAGGTCGACAAGGATGATGTCCAGAGGAAAGCGGCAGTGGCTGGAACTGACTGGGTGTGGGTGTTTAGCCCAGCAGATTCGCCACATCGGAACGGAGCGGCAGAAGCAGCTGTCCGAGTTCTGAAGAAAGCCATGAGCAGCGTTGGGGAGGACGAAGATTTGACTACCCTGGAGTTCCAGACACTTCTTTACCTCGCAGCTAATCTGACTAATGAGAGGCCCATCGGCGCCAGAGCTCAGGTCCAGGAGGAGTCGGTGGATGTCATAACTCCCAACTCTCTGCTGTTGGGGCGAGTGAGACCTGAGGGAGATGTCTTGGGGTTTGATTTCCCCTCGTATCCCTTCAGTCGACTTCGGGCGGTCCAGATCGAGGTGGACAAGTTTTGGAGGCGGTGGAGTCAGCTGGCGGGGCCTCAACTGTTCGTGCGGCAGAAGTGGCACGTTCCAGTCCGGAACGTTGCTGTCGGCGACCTGGTGTGGATGGCGGACCAGAACGCTCTTCGTGGTCGGTTCCGGTTGGGTCGAGTCGGAGAGGTGTTTCCGGATGGCCAGGGAGTCGTGCGGGATGTCATGGTGCGGACGTGTCCGTGTCAACCAATCAGCTGGTCGCAGGTGCGGAAAGACGGAGCGTCGGGGCCGTCGACCTTGCTCCGGAGAGATGTGCGGCGACTGGTGGTCCTAATTCCCGTGGAGGACCAACAACAAAGTCCTCACTGAGAAATACCCAAACAAAAGACTATTTGACTTTGTGTGTGTGTGTTTCCATTTAGTAAGTGGGTGTTTCTCTGTGAGGTGGCTGAGAGTGGGTAAATCGGCTCTCAGTTAAGGAGTTAGGTCGTCGTACTGACCTCCTTTAGTTAGTTTTACATTTACTGATTTTGCATGTCGGGTAAAACTTTGTTTCTTTATCTATTTTCTCTTTTTTCCATTGGTGAACTGTTTAAGGCTTGTTTATTTTGTACGTGTGCCAATTTAAGTAAATATCGGAAGTAGGGGTGTGTGACCTACTTCGTTCGTGTCACTCGTAGATCAAGTGGGAGGTGTGCGGTTTTCCATTGGAAATAATACAAGTTGACTGTGGGTGGAACCTTGATGCTCTCTAGCGGAGAGAAGGTGCATCACATTTATGAAGGAGGAATCTGTTTTCAACACGGTACAGGGTAGATGTGCGCATGCGTGAAGACCCGTTCGTGGTTCTATTTTATTTGAGTCGCTGTGAACCTCGACGGTCTGTCGGTACGTATACGAATGTGCCTGTAAATGTTGTTATTATGATGTAAAACTTCTTTATTATACTCATTATATATAGATTATTTTAGTCGCTTGTATGTTCTGCTGTTGATGGTGTGTTTTGTCTGTTTCTTTGTTTGTTACAGTAAAATTACCTGCTGCTTTGCTACAGTGTGCTTCAACGAAGATGCTAACAATCAAACCATATTCTAGCTAGTTCACGCATCGTGCGGGCTGGCCTACATTATCTTGTTATCGCAGTTTAGAGTAGTGTATGTGTGTAAGTGTATGAGTGTGTTTTTCCTATTTTTTATATAAAACTACAAAATACATTTTTGTTGTGGTTTGTGTGTTATTGCGTATAAGTTGGAGTGGAGTAATTGAGCAGTATTGTCGAGTTACAGCGAGCCTTTTCAGAGGGAAATCACTTGGTCAAACGTCTAGATCAAGTGATATCTGAACATGCACTATACTAAACAGTTGTTTAAGCTATATTAATGTGAATTGTGGTTTCCATATACATCACCGCTTTAATGACTTCAGTCTATGTTAGTATCTTAATGACTGGTATTACAATGTTATTGCCTTTTTATGCCCAATGTATTTGTATTTAAAGGTATATTCAGTGATTTTACTTAATTCAAATATCACTTATTTTTTCTTTTTTTCTGGATAATCCTCCCTACTATAGAGTGTGCTGACCTTATAAGGAGTTCCTCCCTGTCCCCAGTGAGCCCCTGGGGTCAAAAAACCCTAGTTTCAGTTTTGGTGGCGGGTGGCAAAGCCTTCATCCAATCAGGATGAGAGGGGCCTTCCTCCAATCATGATCGACTTGGTGCACATGCTGTTGGCCTGTTGCACTTCCCCCCACTGTAGAGCGTGCATGTGCACATTACTTACCGGGGCGGACTGGGTGGTTTTCCAAATCACCCAAATCACTGAATGCTCCTTTAAGTTCATAAAGTTAACTAAATGCAATGCATTTGAAATGAAAAAAATATGTAACTTTTCAGGATTCCAATTCAAAAATAGCAAAAAGAAAATGCAGGATTCAAATTCAAATAAATATAGCAAAGATAGCAGATATACATGGCGTTTTGAGCATGGAAATAGTGGCCCTACATCTCCATCATCAAAGTTGCCCACCCCTGAACTAACCCTAACCCACCCCTGAACTAGGGCATCGCTTTACGGAAAAACACATACTGTAACAAAAGTTAAAACGTGGAGATAAGAGGTTTCTGCCCGACAGGCGGCGAAAGCATTGCCCAGCCTCTACTTCTGCCTGGCTCATGAGATGGGTGAAGGATTACGTAATGGCACGGGTTGGCACAGGGCAGGGGGGGGGGGGGGGGGGGTGGCATAGCACTTGTGTATAAAACGTAGTAACTGGACAAACAATTTGGGCAAGGTGGTCACAGACAGAGGAGGAGAGTCATGAGGGCTCCTCTAGGCATATGCTTGCTTTCATACCTGCACTTGACCGTAATATTGCACTCTTCTTTCTCTGCTTTGTCTTCCTCTCCTTGCGAGTTACAGGCACAGTTGTATACCCTCAACAGAATGTACAAAGATGGGGACTTTATTCTGGGTGGCTTGTTTGACATCTACCTCTCCCCTGTCTTCCCCGAGCTGTCTTTCAGCTCCAAGCCACAAGACCCCAATTGCTTCGGGTGAGTAACACGAATACAATAGCAAGCAAGGCAACAAGGGGAACTTATTTTTATGTCGATTGAGAGGATTAGTTGATGTTGTATGTACAGTTGGAGGCCATCGATATTGTCCTTTTCTTTTTGCTGAGGTTTGCGTGATCTGCGCAAAAGGACAGTTAACCCATTTTGGGCGGGAACCCCTTTTGGTGTTTTAAACATTATGTTATAATTTAGCTATTGAAAAATAGCAGATCTACAAGCTCATAGCGCGAGTGGCGCGCTACGAGCTTGTAGGTCTGCTATTTTTGAAAAATCGTGAAAATATTTATTTCAGAAAACTGGAGGATTTAGAAGGATTTTTAAAAATTGAGGTCAGGCCTAAATGGGTCAAATGATAAGGGACAATATCGGTGGCACCCAACTGTATATACAAGTTTTACAGTAGCGTTGTGTGTGTGTGTGTGTGTGTTAGTTTTAACATTGAAGGTTTCAGATGGGCCCAAACCATGGCTTTTGCAATCGCGGAGATCAACAGAAACACCAGCCTGCTACCCGATGTCACCCTGGGGTACAATCTCCATAGCAACTGTTTCACGCGTGGAGTTGCCTTCCGCTCAGCATATCAGTATATCAGTGGGAGAGAGGAACACATTAGTTTAAATGAGAGCTGTGTTAACTCTGTTAAGACGCTCGGATATCTGAGTGATCACTCGTCACATTCTGTTGCCATCGGCGGTTTCTTTGCTCTGTACGGAGTGCCCCTGGTAAGTTTCTTACTTGAACCCACATCACCAATTTCACATACTGTACCGTCACTGTCGGGCAGAAACCAGCAATCTCCATTCTTTTTTTTAATGATTTGTACTTTATTAATTTATTTTGTATATGAAACATTGACATAGACAGACAAAACACAACCAAAGAAATGCATAACAAAACAAACACATAACAAAACAAAACAAAACAATATAACAGAGATGCACAGAAATATCCCGCAGTCCACCCCAGGCCCAATTCCAGACATATTCCTTCAGTGTATTTTTCTAAAGTTGCAGCCCGTTCAGAGCTCACTCAGAGCCAGAAACTAATCAGAGTCCTGATACGTGCATATGGAAAAAGCCCCATTTTAAGTCATAGTCGTCCATCCTATTAAGCAGCCTGTATGACAGTCGCTCGTAAGCGGCAGCAATCTCCATTCTTCAGCTTTCAGTAAATCAGTGCTATTGAACAGTACTTACGACTGTGTGTTCGTTTTACAAATATTGAACCAGTGAAACTTATTAAAAAGCACTTCTGACTAAACCTCCTAACTTGGTTTTCAACAGATTTTGACCAGGAGACCATACTATCCTGACTTAGAGAAACTTTTTTCTTCCTTCATTTCCTGGAAAGTCAATATGTTTGACATAGCTGGTTTCGATCTGCCTGACAGCAGAGACATGCCTAATTAGGTTATTTGGTTACAAATATATGATGTACAATGTATAAAGAAGGTCAGAGTGCAAGGCAGGATGGCATGCATCCAAGGTACATATGTGCATAGTCATGATGACTTGTATTTGCTCCACAGTCCACACGCATGCTTTGCTTGCAGGGCAGTTTGTTCAAAATATGTAGCATAACACAGAACATAATGTCTTTTGCCTTCAACAGGTAAGCTACTATGCCTTTTGCACCTGTCTGAGTGACCGTAAGAAGTTCCCTTCCTTCTTTAGAACAGCGCCACATAACGCCGTCCAGGTGAATTTACGCACACAATAGATGTGATTGTTGGCAGCAAATAGTTCATGTTCCACACATTTAACAAAAGCACTCCTCTAGTGTCATCAATATTGCATATCACCTCTCATTTGTGACTGCTCGAGCTGAACGTCTCTGTTGACAGTATTAAAAGAGGATTGTGGAATCTAGGAGATTCACACTTATGTGAATAATATGTCTTAACCTAAGTACTTATCTCTAGTACATTCTCTAATCAAGGTTCATCACCATGCTGGCTTGTGTTGATCATTTGTCAAAATATTTTTTTTTGCTATGGACATAATACAATTAGTAGACAATATTATATTACCAGCAAAAAGGGCAAGCCCTGAATGACCGTAACCGTTAAGGTCTGTAACTCTGAGAGTGTACAAATGAAATGGTTCCATTTGTACACTCTCTTAGAGTTATGGTGGTCCTTGCAAATAGATTCCTAATATGCCATAGTGACATAGTAAAGAAGTGGCATGTACATATTATGAAGAAAACCTGGAGAATAGAAAATCTAAGATTTGACACGGACAAGACCAAGTCTTTGCCACAGACTCATCTGTCCGAGTGTCCGTATACAGACATTATTGATGACACCTGTCTCCAATTCAACCAGGTGGAAGCTATGCTCCAGGTTATGAGACGCTTTGAGTGGACCTGGGTAGGAGTGCTGACTAGAGATGACGCCTATGGTCACGATGCTGCTCGGATCTTCCAGTCCGAGCTGGCCAAGTCTGGTTTGGGTTGCATGTCTTATTTGGTGTACATGCCCTGGGACAGTGACCCAGCTGAGCTCCAGAGGATTGTCTCTATGATGAAGAGATCCACAGCTCGTGTCATCATTTGTATTATATATGGGATGCGTATGACTAAACTCATGGAGGAGGTTGTGATGTTAATTTAGTGATTCATAATGATAATGAATGAATCGATAGTTTATAGATTGTTTTATCATCATTAGTAGTGGTGGTGGTGGTGGTGGTATCTTTAGGATTATTATTGTTGTTCAATTCAATCAACAGGTGGTAAAGCAGAATTTGACGGGTCTACAGTGGGTAGCCGATGTGGGCTGGGCAAATGACCCTACTTTCCAGACTCCTGAGTTCATGCCGTATCTTAGAGGCACGCTGGGTTTCGCCATCCATCACGGAAATATACCAGGTCTTAGGGACTTCTTGTCACAAATACATCCTGGAAATGTCCATGACAACAACAAAGACAACATCATAGTGAGTCTCTTCTTTAATTTCAAGGCTGAAGCTTATAAGAATACAAAATATTTTGTTGTTGGCATTGTAGTAGCCTCGATACCCAGGCTTTCATTTTATCTGCGCGAAAAAGCATTGTAGCAGCTGTAAACGTTACCTGTGCAGTCGTAGCCTGGCTAATAAGCCAGACTCAAATGTTTTTTTTTGCCAACGGCTGATTCGGTCTGGTTTATTAGCCAGGCTAGTGCAGTCGTGCCATTGCCCTGGGGTGGGTGGGGGGTGGGGGTGTTCTCAAGGATTACTTTGGCTAGTTCGTTCAAGTGTCTGATTGTCTTGGGGAAGAATCTCTTTAGTAGTCTACTGCAGTGGCCTTGTGAGTGTGGTATCAACTGTAACGCTGTGAGCTTTGCTGACACAGTGTTCATCGCATTACGTTCAGCTGTCCACACAATAAATAGTATTTAAGATGCCAATTCATTCATTCTTATGTCTGTTCTTAAATATTATTTTTTTATTCATTCTGATGTCTGTTTTTAAATATTCTATTTTCTGTATTTTTTTTTCTTTTTTTTGTATTTATGTTTCTGTTTAAGACCCCTTTTTATTTCTTCAGGTGAGGCAGTTTTGGGAGAACACATTTAAATGCAAATTTGCACCCCTTCAGTCAGAGTGGGTGGCTGCTGGTGGAAGGGTGTGCACTGGACAAGAGGACCTAAGAACGGCAGAATCTAAATTTCTGGATATGTCTGATCTCAGACTGGAGTACAGTGTGTACAAGTCTACGTATTCTCTGGCCCATGCCCTCCATGACATGTTGCAGTGTGTGCCAGGAAGAGGGCCTTTCACTGGGCACAGCTGTGCCAATGTGCAGACCATCCAGCCATGGCAGGTGCAATATTAACACATACTTTGTCAATGTTTCTAGTTAGATTTAATAATAATGAATGTATAAATATGACGTTGGTTTAAAGTGATCATGTCTGCACCGATATATCGGCCGTATATCGTATCGGGCGATATTTGCCTCATTGACTGCCATCTAGTGTATAATATCGCAGCGCATGTAGCGCAACTACACATACAATGACTTGTCTTTTAGTTCTACTGGAACGCTTCTCCTTAACATTTTAGTCTAGTTTTTGACTAAATTGTCAGTATGTTTGGTCATAGTTTTAGTATGACCAAACATAAGCATAGCTTAGTTTTTATTTCATTTTTCGTCATAGTTTTAGTCAATGGAATTAACACTCATTTTGTGCTGCTATGTTGGTTGGGTGAGTTATCTGCAGTGGTATAGCGCTTTCAGATTCGGAACAGATGTATGCATTATGCAAAGAATCAAACGGCAGATGTTTTTCATTTTTTGCCGATGGGCTCAGAACCTGATGAAAGACCTTTTTTTTGTATGGGCGCTAGCCCCTCCTATGTCCAGCTTTTAGTGTGTGTGCACAAACTTTGTCCTATACATTAAATTCCCATTGACAATGAATGGACAATTTTACGTCATAGTGTAAACACAAACATTGATATGTTGTATATATAGCCAGGAGCCTTTCAACTCAACTGTAAATAAGAAGTCGGCGATGATGATGTAAGATGATAAGGGCGCCCCTCACTTCACACAAGTGTGATTTTTTTTCACTCTTTAAGAGGGGTGCTAGCCCCTTCTATAAACAGCTTTTGTCCCCACACATCTCAAGATTTGCCATTGACAATGAAAAGGGAATTCAGGTCAAATGACCACTAAACCTTGTCCCCACACGTCTCAATATTTGCCATTGACAATGAACGGAGAAATTAGGTCAAATATCTGCTAAATTAAATTAAACATCAAAACATTAAACGCCATTGACACTTTTGAGGGGCGCTCCTATATACACAGCTCTTTGTCCTACCTCGTGTCACATTTGCCATTGACAATGAAAGAAAAATGTATGTCATGTGTCTGAGCAAATCGGCTTTTTGTGGCAACACAAACATTAAATGCCATCGACAATGAAAGGAGAATTTATGTCTGAGCAAATCGTCTTTTTGTGCCAACACAAACATTAAATGCCATCGACAATTAATGTAGAATTTACGTCATATCGTGTCTGAGCAAATCGGCTATGTATATAATTCTCGAAGATAAGAGCGCCCCTCACTTCACACGGGTGTGATTTTTTATTTATTTTTTTAACTTTGCCTATAGTCATGCAACAAATAAAGACCTTTCAACTTTTGCAACTGAATACTTGAACAGTGTGCCTTGGATTCGTTCTAAGTTCGCCTGAAGTAGCCTACTTACCTGAAGTAGCCTACTTACCTGAAGTAGCCTACTTACCTACAGTGTCTCAACAGAAGGAAGGAAATTAAAACCTATGACACATTGATATCCCTGATCAAACGACACTTTCACTTTCGCTATAATTAAAAGATTCCTGATGAAGATCTGGGTCCATACACACCCCTGGAGTTCTACTTTATAATTATAACTCTCTTACATATTGTACAGTTTATGTTCATGTTGTGTTGTAACTACTGAATGTAGACCCTGTCGGTGCCACGTTTGTGTATTTTGTGTCTTATTTTCTTCATTGTTTCTCATCACCATTTCTAGCTTGTGTATTACCTGGAAAGGGTCAACTTCACCACATCATATGGTGAGCAAGTATCATTTGATGAGAATGGTGATCCTGGTGAACCAATCTGTGATATCATCAACTGGGTGTGGCTCCCCGACGGAAGCACAAAGATTCAGACTGTAGGCATGTTCATTAAGTCCCCCTCCAGAGGTGAAGAACTCATCCTTGATGAAGACAGAATCTTCTGGAGATTTGAATCCACAAAGGTCACTTTGGCTGGCTAAAATAACCTAATGTTGAGCTCATGATGTGAATGTAATTTTAGTTTAGACTGAAATTGACCTTTGCTACTTTCCTCTAGCCGATTCGGGCGGTGTGCAGTGAGAGCTGTTCCCCTGGAACCCGAGTGGCCATAAGGAAAGGAGAACCTGTCTGCTGCTTTGACTGCATTCCGTGCTCTGACGGAGAGATCAACAATGAGACTGGTACTGTAGATTTACATTATATGTGTACAGAAGGTTTTCTTTAGAATGATACTGTACTTGTCTGTCTATTTAAGCGTGCCCTCTTTGTTAAGACTCTACAGAGTGCACCAGTTGTCCAGAGGACTTCTGGTCCAGTCCCCAGCGTACTCACTGTGTCCCAAAGATAGTGGAGTTCCTCTCCTACCATGAGGCCCTGGGCATCTCCTTGACAACCATCTCATTGCTAGGCACAATTATCTGTGCCATTGTCATGGGGATCTTCATTTATCATCGAGACACACCCATGGTGCGAGCCAACAACTCAGAACTCAGCTTCCAAACTTTGCTGTCACTCAAACTATGTTTCATGTGTTCCCTTCTGTTCATTGGCCGTCCCGTGCTCTGGACTTGTCAGCTGAGGCATGCAGTATTTGGGATCAGCTTTGTGCTGTGTGTCTCGTGTATCCTGGTAAAGACTATGGTGGTGTTGGCTGTGTTCAGGGCCTCCAAGCCTGGGGGTGCAAACATTATGAAGTGGTTCAGTGCTACGCAGCAGAGAGGAACAGTTCTGGTTCTTACTTCCATCCAAGCAATAATCTGCTTAGTCTGGCTGGTATCTGCCTCACCAACTCCTCATAAAAACACACAATACCTCAGTGGTAAGATAGTCTATGAGTGTGAAGTGGGATCAACAGTTGGTTTTGCAGTGTTACTAGGTTATGTTGGTTTACTGGCACTCCTCAGCTTCGTCCTAGCATTCTTGGCAAGGAATCTTCCAGGAAACTTCAATGAAGCCAAGCTAATCACTTTCAGCATGTTGATCTTCTGTGCCGTGTGGATAGCCTTCATCCCAGCATATATCAGCTCTCCGGGGAAATATGCAGATGTAGTGGAGGTGTTTGCTATTTTAGCGTCTAGTTTTGGCCTTTTGCTGACGCTGTTTGGACCAAAGTGTTATATAATGCTTTTGAAACCTGAGAAAAACACTAAGAAGTTCATTATGGGTAAGGCGTAGTAACATAAATGTAATGGCAACATATGCCCTCTGTCTGTATCTTAAATCAATAATTGTAAATGAATACATTTTATTGCTGATAAAGTTGTTGGCAGTATAGATTCTGTTTTCTACCAGATTAAACAAGCAATCGAGTCCTAGATGCAAATTAACATGTATCATCTATCATGAAGTAAAAAGTTGATTACCCTCCATTAAAGGCTACGTTTGGTGAATGTAGAACTATATATATCTTTAAAATACTAAATTCTCTGATAGCACATTAGCACAGCAGATACAGTATGTCCAGTTGTCACTTGGGAGCCACGCTTTACCCATCAGAATTGGAATCAATGTTGCGGCATACAGGCGTACAGGCATACAGGTGTACAGGCGTACAGGCGTACAGGCATACAGGCGTACAGGCATACAGGCGTACAGGCGTACAGGCATACAGGCGTACAGGTAAAACAGTGAGTTTTCCATAAGAAATAATTCCATTAGAGAAAGGGGAGAAGAGGAGGGGGAAGGTCAAAGAGATCAATAACAAAAAACGAATTATCTAAAACTAATGTGTACGACTACGTACACACACACACACACACACACACAGTCACACACACACACACTGACACACACCAAATGAGACTGCACACAGAGTCACAGAGACTACAGCGAGCCATCATGATGAATTGAACATGGTGGACCCTATTGTAAACAAGTGTAATGCTTAATTGGGTCGTCCACTCACAGTTAACAGTCTTTGTATTGAGTTTGTGCTTGAAATGTACTGTAATTCTGCAAACTGTTAATAAATATTTCAATCAATCAATCAATCATAGAGATCATCATCATAGAGATCAGATGTAGTCTGCAGCCTAGCTAGCCGCAATTTGCAACTCTAGATTTTTTTATAATGGGATGAATCTAGAGTTGCAATACCCTCCATTGACTCCCCACTCATCATTTTGCGTTTGCGATCTGCTTGTCTTAAACGACGTTAAACTCACCAACATTGCAGCTGTAGTCCAAGCTTGAATTATTCTCTTTCAATCTGCCGAGCTTGTTTTTCATAAATCCCCCATAGACATGTTATGAGCTACTTTCTGTCAAGAAATTCTGTGCAAGTGATTATTTTTCTAAGTGCTGGAGTTTGGAAGCGCTCGTCGTAAGTCACTGAACGTCCCTGCATGCATCTGTTTCGCATTTGCACATAATGCAGGAGGCAGCAGCGCGACCCCTTAAGACAAACGAGCGCTTCCAAACTCCAACATTTCTTCTTCTTGACAGAAAGTAGCTCATAACATGTCTACGGGGGATTTTTATGAAAAACAAGCTCGGCAGATTGAAAGAGAATAATTCAAGCTTGGACTACAGCTGCAATGTTGGTGAGTTTAACGTCGTTTAAGACAAGCAGATCGCAAACGTAAAATGATGAGTGGGGAGTCAATGGAGGGTATTGCAACTCTAGATTCATCTCATTATATAGAGTTGCAAATTGCGGCTACAGCCTAGCCAGCAGCAGCACCACCACCACCACCACGCACTTAACGTGGGTCAGCTGTACAACAGACAACAACGTCAACAACCGGACCAACAAACAGTCACTGCAGTCTACATGTTTATTTACCTGGTTGCAGTTGCCGCAGTTCACGCTGACGCATTTTATTTTTCTCGTATCCATTAGGATAAACTCGCTTCATAGATATCTGTTCTGTCTCAAAACAAATGTAGCAAACACTTTGAAAGGGGGGCGGGCCGCGCGGGAAAAATATACGTCTGCCATGGTACGTCGTTCCATTATTCCATAGATAGACATATAAACGTAGACGCCCTTTCCGGCTCTGATCGAACAAAGCGAACAACACTCTCATCACTGACAAGCTTGATGTGGCCAACTACTTGAACATCTTCTTTACAAACATATCAACAACGCTGGTTAACAATCTGCCCTCCCACTCTGGGCTCTTTGGTGTAGAGCACATTAAAACCTTCTACAGAAACCTAGGTGTTTGTAAAGACGATTTTAAATTAGTTATGGTAACAACTGATGAGGTACTTAAGAAACTGAGTGCCCTCCAACCCCACAAGGCCACTGGCCATGACAATATTCCCTCCAAATTTCTCAGAGACTCAGCCATCTCTATAGCTCCAATCATCACCCACATAGTAAACCTCTCCATCAAACAGGGACAGGTCCCCCTAGATTTCAAACTGGCCAAAGTAACCCCCCTGCACAAGTAAGGGAGTAAATTAGACCCCGGCAACTACCGCCCTATTTCTATTCTAAGCTCCATCTCGAAAGTGATGGAAAAAATAGTCTATGAACAGGTTGAAAAGTATCTTGCCACTAATACATTATTGTACGAGTTCCAATCTGGCTTCAGAACATCCCACTCCACTGACACATGCCTTCTCTATTTGAGCGACCACATCAAACAAGAGGTGGACGCTGGCAAATACTGCGGCATGGTCATGCTGGACCTCCAAAAGGCTTTTGATACAGTGAACCACTCCATACTGGTTAACAAGCTAAAAGCAATTGGTTTCGATAGCACATCAGTGAGCTGGATGCAATCCTACCTGGAGGGGAGAGCACAGATGGTGGAAGTGAACGGAACACTGCCCCCCCCCCTCCCAGTGAGCTGTGGCGTTCCACAAGGAAGCATACTAGGGTCTCTACTGTTCCTAATATATGTTAACGACATGACTTCAGCTTGTGACTGCAACTTGTTCCTGTTCGCAGATGACTCGGCACTGCTGGTCTCGGACAGGGACAAACTGCAGGTTGAAAATGCCCTCAGCTCTGAACTCGGTAGAATCTGCACCTGGCTCGCTGCACCTGGCTCGCTGATAACAAACTATGTGGTGACCTCAACTCGGACTGCGAAAAATCTGGGTGTGACCCTGGACGATCAACTGACGTTCTCGGCAAACATCGCATCAGTGACAAGGTCCTGCAGATTCCTCCTCTACAACATCAGGAGGATTCGCCCCTTCCTCACGGAGAAGGCAGCCCAGGTGCTCATCCAGGCTCTCGTCATCTCCCGCCTGGACTACTGCAACTCCCTCCTTGCTGGTGCTCCGGCATCTGCCATCAGACCTCTGGAGCTTGTTCAGAAAGCTGCGGCTCGTCTGGTGTTCAACCGCCCCAAGTTCTCCCACACAACCATCCTTCTCCGTTCTCTACACTGGCTCCCCGTAGCGGCCCGCATCCAGTTCAAAACCCTGGTGTTAGCCTATAGGGCAGTGAAAGGAACAGCTCCTTCCTACCTCCGGGCTATGGTCGATGCCTACACCCCTGCCCGACCACTTCGGTCTGCCACCTCGGGGCGACTGATTGCCTCGTCACTCAAGGGTCCTTCTGGCCTTTCTGTTCTGGCCCCACAGTGGTGGAATGAATATGGGCAGAGTCACTGCCCATATTTCGCCGCAGGTTGAAAACCCACCTCTTCAGGAAACACTACCCTTCCTCTCTGCCTGACCTACTTGTTGTTAACTAGTTGTACGAACGCTTGTTTTCTATTGTTGTATTGTTTATTGGATCTTGTTTAGTCGATACACTTAATTGTTTTAGCTCATGCTCATTTGATTTAGCTATTTTGTCTCATCTGTTTAAGGAAATAGGTAGCTGATATATTGCACTTTTACCTTAGCGCTAGGTATACTCTTGGTTGCTTGTTTTTGCAGAAAATGCACTAAAGACTTCTGGTGATTAGTAGTTTTTATTCCCTACCTATGTTGAATACACTTATTGTAAGTCGCTTTGGATAAAAGCGTCTGCTAAATGACTGTAATGTAATGTAATGTAATGTAATGTATCTTTACACCTGGGAAAAACTGAATCCATTCTCTTTGGATCTAATAGTAATCTCAGCAAGGCAAATGGCTTCTTGGTTAGAGTGGGTGACAATGTTATCACACGTAAAGATGAAATTACCTACCTAGGTTCCATCCTGGAGGCTAATCTTTCCGGTGATAAAATGGCCACCAACGTAATCAAAAAAGTCAACCAAAGAACAAGATTCCTTTACAGGATCTCCTCACTGGTCGACAAAAACACCTTGAAGACCTTAACAGGAGCCCTTGTACAAGGCTTCTTTGACTATGCATGCACCTCCTGGTACCACAGCACCTCAAAGGCCCTTAAAACTAGGCTCCAGACCTCCCAAAACAAACTGGTCAGGCTCCTACTTGGCCTCACCCCCCGAACCCACCTCACCCCTGCCCACTTTGACAGACTGGCATGGCTTAGGGTCGGCGACAGAGTACAGCATCTTGCAATGGGTCTGGTCCACAAGATTCGATACTCCACCAAGATACCCATGTACCTGTGTAGATACTTCCTTAATGTTAACGAAGTCCACACCCACAACACCAGAGGGAGTGCAACGAATCATGTTCAACCCAGATTCGGCACAAACAAGGGACTAAATTATTTTCGCTCCTATGCCACCAAAATGTGGAACGCCCTACCAACAGTCATTAAGACATGCGAATCCCTTGACTCCTTCAAAACCGCTCTCAAAGGGCACCTACGGATGGCTGCAATTCGAAACTGGCCCCCGTAAAATCTGAATCCCCCCCCCACCGCCCCCCCTTTTTTCCCCTCACTGTATATGTTTCTTTTCCCTTTTTACCTCCATTATGATGAATTCCTGTACTGTTCTTTGTCTATATAGAAGTGTCTATTTGTACGTCTCTAAATGTTTTGATGAATTGAACATGGTGGACCCTGTTGTAAACAAGTGTAATGCTTAATTGGGTCGTCCACTCACAGTTAACAGCCTTTGTATTGAGTTTGTGCTTGAAATGTACTGTAATTCTGCAAACTGTTAATACAATTTTCAATCAATCAATCAATCGAGGCGCGTGTGAGTATAACAATAAATATGTATGACATCAGCTTTTTTTGTTATGCTAATTGGCTGAAGAGGTTGTCTGTCAACACTTTACAGTCCAAATGATTGAAATTAAGCTGGAGCAGTCAACTTTTTTATTTTAGTCTGAGCTCATACAGGAGCCCTCGTACAAGGTTTCTTTGACTATGCATGCACCTCTTGGTACCACAGCACCTCAAAGGCCCTTAAAACAAGGCTCCAGACCTCCCAAAACAAACTGGTCAGGCTCCTACTTGGCCTCACCCCCCGAACCCACCTCACCCCTGCCCACTTTGACAGGCTGGAATGGCTTAGGGTCGACGACAGAGTACAGCATCTTGCAATGGGTCTGGTCCACAAGATTCGATACTCCACCAAGATACCCATGTACCTGTCTAAATACTTCCTTAATGTTAACGAAGTCCACACCCACAACACCAGAGGGAGTGCAACAAACCATGTACAACCCAGATTCGGCACAAACAAGGGACTAAATTATTTTCGCTCCTATGCCACCAAAATGTGGAACGCCCTACCAACAGTCATTAAGACATGTGAATCCCTTGACTCCTTCAAAACCGCTCTCAAGGGGCACCTACGGACGGCTGCAATTCAAAACTGGCCCCCGTAAAATCTGAATCCCCCCCCCCTTTTCCCCTCAGTGTATATGTTTCTTTTCCCTTTTTACCTCCTTTATGATGAATTCCTGTTCTGTTCTTTGACTATATAGAAGTGTCTATTTGTACGTCTCTAAATGTTTTGATGAATTGAACATGGTGGACCCTCTTGTAAACAAGTGTAATGCTTAATTGGGTCGTCCACTCACCGTTAACAGTCTTTGTATTGAGTTTGTGCTTGAAATGTACTGTAATTCTGCAAACTGTTAATAAATATTTCAATCAATCAATACGGTAGGCCTCTCATGGTCACATGGTGGGACCATACAGTAGGCTATTTGGCTATATGATGTTCCTATGTGTTCCCATTCTTTTCACATTAGCATAAATTGCATTATTCTTTACAAAATTCAGACAAAATTCAGTCAACATTTTACCATGTCATTAATATACCTTAGAGCTGTTGTGTGGAAATAATAAAAAAGTCCCCCCATGCTGTGTTTCCTAGAACTGGAGGTCTGAAAAGAAATCATTAACATGGTGAAACACATCTTGATGATGTCATCAAGATGTGTTTCACCATGTTAATAATTTTTTTCATACTTGGACACACAGCATGGGGGTAGTTTTTTATTATTGTCTTTCCTGCCCAACTCAAACATGTCTACAGCAGAAATAGACATCTCAAACATCACCAGAGAACTCATACAGGACAGAAGCCCTACACCTGTGACCAGTGTGGGATAAGTTTCAGCCACAGCAGTAATCTCAAACAACACCAGAGAATTCATACAGGACAGAAACCCTACTACTGTGACCAGTGTGGGATAAGTTTCAGCCAGAGCACTCATCTCAAACAACACCAGAGAATTCATACAGGACAGAAGCCCTACACCTGTGAGTGTGGGAAAAGCTTCAGCCAGAGCACTCATCTCAAACAACACCAGAGAATTCATGCAGGACAGAAGCCCTACACCTGTGACCAGTGTGGGATAAGTTTCAGCCAGAGCAGTATTCTCAAACGACACCAGAGAATTCATACAGGACATAAGCCCTACACCTGTGAGTGTGGGAAAAGCTTCAGCCAGAGTGGTACTCTCAAACAACACCAGAGAATTCATACAGGACAGAAGCCCTACACCTGTGACCAGTGTGGGATAAGCTTCAGACAGAGCAGTAACCTTAAAAATCACCAGAAAATTCATACAGGACAGAAGCCCTACACCTGTGACCAGTGTGGGATAAGCTTCAGACAGAGCAGTAACCTTAAAAATCACCAGCTAATTCATACAGGACAGAAACCCTACTACTGTGACCAGTGTGGGATAAGCTTCAGAGAGAGCAGTAACCTTAAAAATCACCAACTAATTCATACAGGACAGAAACCCTACTACTGTGACCAGTGTGGGATAAGCTTCAGACAGAGCAGTAGTCTCAAAGAGCACCAGAGAATCCATACAGGACAGAAGCCCTACACCTGTGAGTGTGGGAAAAGCTTCAGCCAGAGCGGTACTCTCAAAAAACACCAGAGAATTCATACAGGACAGAAGCCCTACACCTGTGAGTGTGGGAAAAGCTTCAGCCAGAGCAGTACTCTCAAACGACACCAGAGAATTCATACAGGACAGAAGCCCTACACCTGTGAGTGTGGGAAAAGCTTCAGCCGGAGCGGTACTCTCAAACAACACCAGAGAATTCATACAGGACATAAGCCCTACACCTGTGAGTGTGGGAAAGCTTCAGCCACAGCAGTCATCTCAAACAACACCAGAGAATTCACACAGGACATAAGCCCTACACCTGTGAGTGTGTTAAAGCTTCAGTCAGAGCAGTACTCTCAAACAACACCAGAGAATCCATACAGGAGAGTAACCTGTGTGACCAGTGTGGGAAATGGTTCAGCACAAGCAGTGAGTTAAAAAACAACAACAACATGGCTTCAGTTATGGTTGTACTGCCACCCCAATCAGCTGCACGGTCAATGGGTCGTACCTCAGACAGACAGACAGACAGACAGACAGACAGACATTGGAGTGCTTAGACACCGCTCAAAAACTGGCAAACTGTGTGAACCTGTTGATCCGCAAAATGTTAAACAACCCATTTGTTTGTTTCTATTAGTTACTGCGAGAGTGAGGTCTAGCCAACACTAACTCGGGAGTCCTGGATCTTTCCCCTCTCTCCTGCTCTCCTGTCTCCCAATTGCCCGTCAATGTGTTGCTTATTTAATCAAGTATGCACAGCCTCTGTTCAATCAATCAATGACATCCTTATTATCCTGATATCCCGGACCTCGCTGCGTGCACGTCAACATTATCTTTATCAGAATGTCTCATGCAATGTTGATGTAGGACAGTACACTCACTGCATTTATCTATGTCATCATTTAATGTTCTCTCATGTAACCTAGACTATTGTAAAATTAAATAATAGACTTACTAGAAATATTGTTCCTGAAGAAACAATGCGGGGTCGCTGCAAGCCCCAAGTCCCCAAAGAAATATTAATCAACATTAATTTAGGCCAATTAATGTAATTTCAGGCTCTTGATGATCTCCACTGCTCTCAGCTGGTTCCTCAAACTCCTGTTTCTTTGTACTTCTTCCCTGGTGTAATTGATGTTGGCAATTGGCAATAGCACAGTAAAGATGATAATAATATAATATGTGTGTAGTTATTTATAGAGCTAGCCTCTTAATTTTGATCTAAAGTGCACCAGATTGAAGCATTTTCTTCGTAAATTTAATTTATTTTATTTCTAATACCATAATCATAGGTCAAATTTAATTTACAATTACTACAACGACATTGAAGAGGCTTTGGATGTATAGTGGTTAACTTGAGTTATCAGCTGTTGGGTGGGGGTAAGGAACTGTGATGTGCATTTGTTTATATTTAATTGTATGTAATGTGTTTTTTTCTTCAGTTTTTTGTTTGTTTTGTATTCATGGACATGTCCTGTTGTTTCTTTGAAGATTTTGTTTTAGTGTTTGTGCTGCCATTTGGGTGAATGAAAAAATATATGTGAATAATTGTTTTAAGAATACTATGTCGTAAAGAAAAATCAATAAACATATGTTTAAAAAAAGAAACAATTACTTCAACTATTACCACCGATACCACCAAATATCATTGCTATCATTCTCACTACTGTCATACCCTCATAATTTAATGTACTAATTATCCTGTGATATACTGTATTTAGACAAGAGAATACGCTTGAGCAGTAATTTGAATTGATTGAGATATTTCTGCTGTGTTTGACAAGCCATTCCATATTTCCCCCCTACAGAAAGAAATACACATAATCTTCTGGGTGGTGCTGAGTTGTTGGAAGCTTAGGCCCCATCTTAACTAAGGGTGCACGATTATGAAATTCTGACCGATTGTACAGAGGACCACAATGGAAACAAGCCTATAGGGGCATGGCCCAAAGCCTGTTAATAAAGTATTCAATCAATCAATAAATAAATATAGCCTATACTCTTTTCCAAGTGTCTGTTTTCACAACTGAATGACTACTGAATGAGATGAGTACACAAATTAAATGTAGAAAAATGTAAAGTTTATTTTTACATCATGTTTGATTTGGCTTTTGTTCTAGACTAGAGGTACTAGACCATTTTGATTTATATTGAACTCATTGATGAATTTTAACTTTTTTCTTTCTTTGTTGCTGAAAACCGATTCAATAATCGGGATACCGATATGGCATTTTTATGGCCGATATGGGCGATTCCGATTATGCTACCGATTATATCGTGCATCCCTAATCTTAACTCATATGCACCTTGCATTATTGGATGGCAGAATAGCCATGGGTGCAACCCAGACACACTATAGTTCAAACAGTGGTGGAAAAACTACTCAATTGTTTTACTTAAAAGTAGCAATACTGCAATGTAGAACTACTCTGAATTCAAAATGTACTTGAGTAAAGGTATAAATGTATTGGCATCAACATGTACTTGTAGAAAGCACTCACTATGCAGAATGTCCCATTTTCAGGTTTTCAAATGTACAGCTATTTTCTTTTTTAAATATATTTTTTATCCCACGATTTTGTAACCCATTTTTCACCCCTGTGTCAATTATCTAATGTGATCCTGGGCTCTACACACCCTCCGCCAACCTAGTGGGCACTGATGACGTGGAGGAGGAAACACACCGCCAGCACCCACAGCGTCCCGAGTGGGAATCGAACCCAGGACCTTCTAGCTGTCGAGGCGACAGTACTACCAACTGTGCCACCGTGCCCCCTGTACAGCTATTTTCAAATGGCAGATATGTAGGGCTGGAGTGGTTAACGTATGTTTTATAATATTAATCCAAATCTACAACGTAACTAGTAAATAAAGGTCCCTGCACACTGGACGCGTTTTCGGATTTTTAGCTGCGTTTTCCGAAAAACGCGTCCAGTGTGCATTGACCACCTTTAGACTTTGAAATGATCGTAGTGGAGTAAAAGTACAATATTTGCATCTGAGATGGCATAGAAGTGAAAGTACAGGACATTGAAAATATTCAACTAAAGTAGGCCTACAAATAACTTCGTTACTTTCCCACCACTGGACACACTAGGGTCCAGAGGGAAGAAGAGGGGCCTACTGGACACACTAGGGTCCAGAGGGAAGAAGAGGGGTCTACTGGACACACTAGGGTCCAGTGGGAAGAAGAGGGGCCTACTGGACACACTAGGGTCCAGTAGGAAGAAGAGGGGCCTACTGGACACACTAGGGTCCAGAGGGAAGAAGAGGGGCCTACTGGACACACTAGGGTCCAGAGGGAAGAAGAGGGGCATACTGGACACACTAGGGTCCAGTAGGAAGAAGAGGGGCCTACTGGACACACTAGGGTCCAGAGGGAAGAAGAGGGGCCTACTGGACACACTAGGGTCCAGTAGGAAGAAGAGGGGCCTACTGGACACACTAGGGTCCAGAGGGAAGAAGAGGGGCATACTGGACACACTAGGGTCCAGTAGGAAGAAGAGGGGCCTACTGGACACACTAGGGTCCAGAGGGAAGAAGAGGGGCATACTGGACACACTAGGGTCCAGTAGGAAGAAGAGGGGCCTACTGGACACACTAGGGTCCAGAGGGAAGAAGAGGGGCCTACTGGACACACTAGGGTCCAGAGGGAAGAAGAGGGGCCTACTGGACACACTAGGGTCCAGAGGGAAGAAGAGGGGCCTACTGGACACACTAGGGTCCAGAGGGAAGAAGAGGGGCCTACTGGACACACTAGGGTCCAGTGGGAAGAAGAGGGGCCTACTGGACACACTAGGGTCTAGTAGGAAGAAGAGGGTCCTACTGGACACACTAGGGTCCAGAGGGAAGAAGAGGGGCCTACTGGACACACTAGGGTCCAGTAGGAAGAAGAGGGGCCTACTGGACACACTAGGGTCCAGTGGGAAGAAGAGGGGCCTACTGGACACACTAGGGTCCAGCAGGAAGAAGAGGGGTCTACTGGACACACTAGGGTCCAGTGGAAAGAAGAGGGGCCTACTGGACACACTAGGTTCCAGTAGGAAGAAGAGGGGCCTACTGGACACACTAGGGTCCAGAGGGAAGAAGAGGGGCCTACTGGACACACTAGGGTCCAGTAGGAAGAAGAGGGGCCTACTGGACACACTAGGGTCCAGAGGGAAGAAGAGGGGCCTTGGCATGAAGCAGCTGCTCAGAGAAAGCCTGTCGGCGCTGAGCCAGATGGAACATGCGTATGACCACTGCCATGCGCCTCCGGTGACCTCGTTTCCTCTGCCGTACTGCCTCAACCGTGGTGGCCTCAGTTACGTGCGCCTGTATCACCTATAAGTGGGAAGGGAAAAGGAGACAGGATAGAATGATACATGCTAGATACATGCATGTACATTTTTTAGACAACTGCTTAAATAAGGCTTAAATTGCATATTTGCCGATTGCATTGGGAAAACATGGTACTGGCTGACATTCATTTCGCTCCTATGCCACCAAAAAGTGTAAATCCCTACCAACAGTAATTAAGACATGCGAATTAAGAATGAAGAATTAAGACTCCTTCAATACCACTCTCAAAGGGCACCTATACGGACGGCTGCAATTTGAATGTCCTTGACATGAAAAAGTTTGGGAACCACTGCTTTCCATGTTATTTCCGCCCCATATGTGAGCGCTAAAGCAGCAGTGGGTGGAGAGAGTGAGTGGGTTGGTCCTGGTTACAGTATATAAGCACCGTTCTGTCCCGTGTTGATCTGGGGGAGAGTTTAACCAGGAAGGAGAGCAGAGGACTTGGGTCCAGAAAGACCACAACATTTCGGCAAGTATAAAGTCACATCCCAAACGGTCAGAGCGGGCCTCAAATGTGGACCATCAGACTGGACCGAAGAAGGAGATATTACACTATTTGGGCTTTTTAAAAGAGAGATGTCGTCCGACCGCTTTCCAGCTGCTGCGTCAGAGAGGCAACAGATGGACCAGGGAGCCATGCTGAAGCAGCCTGTGATAAAGTTACACAGAATAGGTGTGTACATGTTTTTATGTCTCTGTATTTTCTTTCAGCTTCAACAGAAAGCAGATGCACAGAAATGTTGTCGGTACTCGGTGGCTTCCTCCCAGCATGAAATCAACTGTCTGTGTGTGTGTGTGTGGTGTGTGGTGTGTGGTGTGTGGTGTGTGGTGTGTGGTGTGTGTGTGTGTGTGTGTGTGTGTGTGTGTGTGGTGTGTGTGTGTGGTGTGTGGTGTGTGTGTGTGTGTGTGTGTGTGTGTGTGTGTGTGTGTGTGTGCGCATTGATAGGGAACGTCACTTTAATTCTATGCAACTTATAAACACTGTAATTTCTCTTTTACGCAATCCACTTATATGCAAGAGTGGACATTGTGTGAGTGTTAGAGATGTCTCCTTAGTCCTTGTCTGGTCAATTTATTGAAGCTGTCATATATATAGAGTTTGTGTAAAGCCTTCTAAGTGCCTAGCAGCGGCACCCAGTGCCTAGCTGTATCGGATTCCTTCTACTGCTCCTCCTTAACCTCAAGGTCACTGCAGGCACCAGTGGTTCCTTGTTTATGCCCTGTTTATCTCTATGTGCGCAACCCCTCCCATTCTATGATCCTCTCTCCTGGGAACAAGAACAATATATACTCACAACATTGGATGGAACACTTCCATCATTTGTATGCATACAATCCTGGGCATTAAAGCCAAAAAGACAACTTTGCTCGGATTTTTTATTTTTCTTATCGTTTCTAGTATTTACATCAAAGATTGCCTCCACAGTGTGCGTGCGTGCGTGCGTGCGTGCGTGCGTGCGTGCGTGCGTGTGTGCGTGCGTACGTGTGTGTGTGGGGAGGGGGGGTCACAAATTAGGTCAGAAGTTATAAGAATCTGATTTAAAGGAGAAGTAAAAAAAAAAAAAAAAAAAATAAGCTAGTTATCTTCATTCTAATGCAGGTATTTTAGTAGCTCCAAACTTTTTTCTTTTTTTCTTTTCATGAAACGTCTATATAGTGTTACCATATGTCCTCTTTTTCCTGGACCAGTCCTCTTTTGGGGGTCTGTCCGTTTAAAAAAGACTATATACCGAATGATGCACAAAAGAGGCCTGATGGCTGCCGGACTAAAGGTTGTCAATACTGGAATGAGCTCCCTGTCACACTGAGGGAGATCCAGAATGAGCTCCCTGTCACACTGAGGGAGATCCGCAAATTGAAACAGTGGTTAAACAACCAGTCTTGTGATCACATATGACTCTCACTCGACAATAGAGTAGGCCTACCTTAGTAATAGTTTTAATCTTTTCTTATTCTTCTCAATTTCTTATTTTCTCTTTTTACTGTGTTGTATGCTGTCTTCTCGTGTATTATTATGTACTATTTAGTACTGTTTAGTGTTAAATGTCTGGGGACTACGGATGGAAATTAGCATTGCTACATTTGTATGTAATGTGCATTAATATGCTCTGACCCGTCCAAATAAACTAATAAAGTAAAGTAATTTAGAACATTATCAGTTGGTAATACAACACAGCTTGCATGTTATTTCAAAACATTTTATGTTTTTTTTCTCTGTCCTCATTCTCCATCCCAGATGTCTTTCCTGCCCAACTCAAACATATCTACAGCAGAACTAGACATCTCAAACATCACCAGAGAACTCATACAGGACAGAAGCCCTACACCTGTGACCAGTGTGGGATAAGCTTCAACCGGAGCGGTAGTCTCAAACGACACCAGAGAATTCATACAGGACAGAAACCCTACACCTGTGACCAGTGTGGCAAACTGTTCAGCCGGAGCAGTACTCTCAAAGAACACCAGAGAATCCATACAGGACAGAAGCCCTACAGCTGTGACCAGTGTGGGATAAGTTTCAGCCAGAGCAGTACTCTCAAACAACACCAGAGAATTCATACAGGACAGAAGCCCTACACCTGTGACCAGTGTGGGTCAAGTTTCAGCCACAGCAGTACTCTCAAACAACACCAGAGAATTCATACAGGACAGAAGCCCTACACTTGTGAGTGTGGGAAAAGCTTCAGCCAGAGCAGTAGTCTCAAAAAACACCAGAGAATTCATACAGGACAGAAGCCCTACACCTGTGAGTGTGGGAAAAGCTTCAGCCAGAACAGTAGTCTCAAAAAACACCAGATAATTCATACAGGACAGAAGCCCTACACCTGTGAGTGTGGGGAAAGCTTCAGCCAGAGCGGTAGTCTCAAACAACACCAGAGAATTCATACAGGACAGAAACCCTACTACTGTGACCAGTGTGGGATAAGCTTCAACCAGAGCGGTAATCTCAAACAACACCAGCGAACTCATACAGGACAGAAGCCCTACACCTGTGACCAGTGTGGGATAAGTTTCAGCCACAGCACTAATCTCAAACGACACCAGAGAATTCATACAGGACAGAAGCCCTACACCTGTGACCAGTGTGGGATAAGTTTCAGCCACAGCAGTACTCTCAAACAACACCAGAGAATTCATACAGGACAGAAGCCCTACACCTGTGACCAGTGTGGGATAAGCTTCAGACAAAGCAGTAACCTTAAAAATCACCAGAAAATTCATACAGGACAGAAACCATACTACTGTGACCAGTGTGGGATAAGCTTCAACCAGAGCAGTACTCTCAAAGAGCACAAGAGAATCCATACAGGATATAAGCCCTACACCTGTGAGTGTGGGAAAAGCTTCAACCAGAGCGGTAATCTCAAACAACACCAGCGAATTCATACAGGACATAAGCCCTACACCTGTGAGTGTGGGAAAAGCTTCAGCCAAAGCAGTACTCTCAAACGACACCAGAGAATTCATACAGGACATAAGCCCTACACCTGTGAGTGTGGGAAAAGCTTCAGCCTGAGCGGTAGTCTCAAACAACACCAGATAATTCATACAGGACAGAAGCCCTACACCTGTGAGTGTGGGAAAAGCTTCAGCCGGAGCGGTACTCTCAAACAACACCAGAGAATTCATACAGGACATAAGCCCTACACCTGTGAGTGTGGGAAAAGCTTCAGCCGGAGCGGTACTCTCAAACAACACCAGAGAATTCATACAGGACATAAGCCCTACACCTGTGAGTGTGGGAAAGCTTCAGCCACAGCAGTCATCTCAAACAACACCAGAGAATTCACACAGGACAGAAGCCCTACACCTGTTAGTGTGTTAAAGCTTCAGCCAGAGCAGTACTCTCAAACAACACCAGATAATCCATACAGGAGAGTAACCTGTGTGACCAGTGTGGGAAATGGTTCAGCACAAGCAGTGAGTTAAAAAACAACAACATGGCTGCAGTTATGGTTGTACTGCCACCCCAATCAGCTGCACGGTCAATGGGTCGTACCTCAGACAGACAGACAGACAGACAGACAGACAGACAGACAGACAGACAGACAGACAGACAGACAGACATTGGAGTGCTTAGACACCGCTCAAAAACTGGCAAACTGCGTGAACCTGTTGATCCGCAAAATGTTAAACAACCCATTTGTTTGTTTCTATTAGTTACTGCGAGAGTGAGGTCTAGCCAAAACTAACTCGGGACTCCTGGATCCTTCCCCTCTCTCCTGCTCTCCTGTCTCCCAATTGCCCGTCAATGTGTTGCTTATTTAATCAGTATGCACAGCCTCTGTTCAATCAATCAATGACATCCTTATTATCCTGATTACATTATCTTTATCAGAATGTCTCATGCAATGTTGATGTAGGACAGTACACTCACTGCATTTATCTATGTCATCATTTAATGTTCTCTCATGTAACCTAGACTATTGTACACAATTATATAGGACAGGGAAAATATGAATTGTCACCCTCAAATAACAACATTAAATAATAGACTTACTAGAAATATTGTTCCTGAAGAAACAATGCGGGGTCGCTGCAAGCCCCAAGTCCCCAAAAAAATATTAATCAATATTCATTTAGGCCAATTAATGTAATTTCAGGCTCTTGATGATCTTCACTGCTCTCAGCTGGTTCCTCAAACACCTGTTTTTTGTACTTCTTCCCTGGTGTAATTGATGTTGGCAATTGGCAATAGCACAGTAAAGATGATAATAATCTAATATGTGTGTAGTTATTTATAGAGCTAGCCTCTTAATTTTGATCTAAAGTGCACCAGATTGAAGCATTTTCTTCGTAAATTTACTTTATTTTATTTCTAATACCATAATCATAGGTCAAATTTAATTTACAATTACTACAACGACATTGAAGAGGCTTTGGATGTATAGTGGTTAACTTGAGTTATCAGCTGTTGGGTGGGGGTAAGGAACTGTGATGTGCATTTGTTTATATTTAATTGTATGTAATGTGTTTTTTTCTTCCGTTTTTTGTTTGTTTTGTATTCATGGACATGTCCTGTTGTTTCTTTGAAGATTTTGTTTTAGTGTTTGTGCTGCCATTTGGGTGAATGAAAATATATATGTGAATAATTGTTTTAAGAATACTATGTCGTAAAGAAAAATCAATAAACATATGTTTAAAAAAAGAAACAATTACTTCAACTATTACCACCGATACCACCATATCATTGCTATCATTCTCACTACTGTCCTACCCTCATAATTTAATGTACTAATTATCCTGTGATATACTGTATTTAGACAAGAGAACACGCTTGAGCAGTAATTTGAATTGATTGAGATATTTCTGCTGTGTTTGACATCGTCTGACAAGCCATTCCATATTTCCCCCCCACAGAAAGAAATACACATAATCTTCTGGGTGGTGCTGAGTCTGACACTGGGTTGTTGGAAGCTTAGGCCCCATCTTAACTAAGGGTGCACGATTATGAAATTCTGACCGATTGTACAGAGGACCACAATGGAAACAAGCCTATAGGGGCTTGGCCCAAAGCCTGTTAATAAAGTATTCAATCAATCAATAAATAAATATAGCCTATACTCTTTTCCAAGTGTCTGTTTTCACAACTGAATGACTACTGAATGAGATGAGTACACAAATTAAATGTAGAAAAATGTAAAGTTTATTTTTACATCATATTTGATTTGGCTTTTGTTCTAGACTAGAGGTACTAGACCATTTTGATTTATATTGAACTCATTGATGAATTTTTACTTTTTTCTTTCTTTGCTGCTGAAAACCGATTAAATAATCGGGATACCGATATGGCATTTTTATGGACGATATGGGCGATTCCGATTATGCTACCGATTATATCGTGCATCCCTAATCTTAACTCATATGCACCTTGCATTATTGGATGGCAGAATAGCCATGGGTGCAACCCAGACACACTATAGTTCAAACAGTGGTGGAAAAACTACTCAATTGTTTTACTTAATAAAAGTAGCAATACTGCAATGTAGAACTACTCTGAATTAAAAATGTACTTGAGTAAAGGTACAAATGTATTGGCATCAACATGTACTTGTAGAAAGCACTCACTATGCAGAATGTCCCATTTTCAGGTTTTCATGTACAGCTATTTTCTTTTTTAAATATATTTTTTATCCAACGATTTTGTAACCCATTTTTCACCCCTGTGTCAATTATCTAATGTGATCCTGGGCTCTACACACCCTCAGCCAACCTAGTCCCCATATATGGCGGACATGGGGAGAGCAACGGACTTGAACTCATGCTTCCTTCATGCCTGAGTGTCCAAGTTGCTCCTTTACACCTGACAGGGGGGAGTTTTCCCGGTTGGACGTAGCGTGTGGAAGGAACACGTTATTCCAACCAGTTCCTTTCCCCTCCATCAGGCGCCCCGGCTGGCCAGGGGGAGGCAGTTTAGAGACCAGGATTACTGCATGTTTTTTGTGAGGGTACCTACCTACCCTAGGGGACACGGGGAGAACATGCAAACTCCACACAGAAAGGCCCTTTCGCCAACCCTGCCTTGGGTATGGACATTGGGCACTGATGACGTGGAGGAGGAAACACGCCGCCAGCACCCACAGCGTCCCGAGTGGGAATCGAACCCAGGACCTTCTAGCTGTGAGGCGACAGCACTACCAACTGTGCCACCGTGCCCCCTGTACAGCTATTTTCAAATGGCCGATATGTAGGGCTGGAGTGGTTAACGTATGTTTTATAATAATAATACAAATCTACAACGTAACTAGTAAATAAAGGTCCCTGTACACTGGACGCGTTTTGCTGCGTTTTCCGAAAAACGCGTCCAGTGTGCAACCACCTTTAGACTTTAAAATGATCGTAGTGGAGTAAAAGTACAATATTTGCCTCTGAGATGGGATAGAAGTGAAAGTACAGGACATTGAAAATACTCAACTAAAGTAGGCCTACAAATAACTCAGAATTGTACTTAAGTACAGTAAATGTACTTCGTTACTTTCCCACCACTGGACACACTATAGGGTCCAGTAGGAAGAAGAGGGGCCTACTGGACACACTAGGGTCCAGAGGGAAGAAGAGGGGCCTACTGGACACACTAGGGTCCAGTAGAAAGAAGAGGGGCCTACTGGACACACTAGGGTCCAGAGCGAAGAAGAGGGGCCTATTGGTCCAGAGGGAAGAAGAGGGGCCTACTGGACACACTAGGGTCCAGTGGGAAGAAGAGGGACCTACTGGACACACTAGGGTCCAGAGGGAAGAAGAGGGGCCTACTGGACACACTAGGGTCCAGAGGGAAGAAGAGGGGCCTACTGGACACACTAGGGTCCAGAGGGAAGAAGAGGGGCCTACTGGACACACTAGGGTCCAGAGGGAAGAAGAGGGGCCTACTGGACACACTAGGGTCCAGAGGGAAGAAGAGGGGCCTATTGGACACACTAGGGTCCAGTAGGAAGAAGAGGGGCCTACTGGACACACTAGGGTCCAGTAGGAAGAAGAGGGGCCTACTGGACACACTAGGGTCCAGAGGGAAGAAGAGGGGCCTACTGGACACACTAGGGTCCAGAGGGAAGAAGAGGGGCCTACTGGACACACTAGGGTCCAGTAGGAAGAAGAGGGGCCTACTGGACACACTAGGGTCCAGTAGGAAGAAGAGGGGCCTACTGGACACACTAGGGTCCAGAGGGAAGAAGAGGGGCCTACTGGACACACTAGGGTCCAGAGGGAAGAAGAGGGGCCTACTGGACACACTAGGGTCCAGTAGGAAGAAGAGGGGCCTACTGGACACACTAGGGTCCAGAGGGAAGAAGAGGGGCCTACTGGACACACTAGGGTCCAGAGGGAAGAAGAGGGGCCTACTGGACACACTAGGGTCCAGAGGGAAGAAGAGGGGCCTACTGGAAACACTAGGGTCCAGAGTGAAGAAGAGGGGCCTACTGGACACACTAGGGTCCAGAGGGAAGAAGAGGGGCCTATTGGACACACTAGGGTCCAGTAGGAAGAAGAGGGGCCTACTGGACACACTAGGGTCCAGAGGGAAGAAGAGGGGCCTACTGGACACACTAGGGTCCAGAGTGAAGAAGAGGGGCCTACTGGATACAATAGGGTCCAGAGGGAAGAAGAGGGGCCTACTGGACACACTAGGGTCCAGAGGGAAGAAGAGGGGCCTACTGGAAACACTAGGGTCCAGAGGGAAGAAGAGGGGCCTACTGGACACACTAGGGTCCAGTAGGAAGAAGAGGGGCCTACTGGACACACTAGGGTCCAGTAGGAAGAAGAGGGGCCTACTGGAAACACTAGGGTCCAGAGTGAAGAAGAGGGGCCTACTGGACACACTAGGGTCCAGAGGGAAGAAGAGGGGCCTACTGGACACACTAGGGTCCAGAGGGAAGAAGAGGGGCCTATTGGACACACTAGGGTCCAGTAGGAAGAAGAGGGGCCTACTGGACACACTAGGGTCCAGAGGGAAGAAGAGGGGCCTACTGGACACACTAGGGTCCAGTAGGAAGAAGAGGGGCCTACTGGAAACACTAGGGTCCAGAGGGAAGAAGAGGGGACTGGACACACTAGGGTCCAGAGGGAAGAAGAGGGGCCTACTGGACACACTAGGGTCCAGAGGGAAGAAGAGGGGCCTACTGGACACACTAGGGTCCAGTGGGAAGAAGAGGGGCCTTGGCATGAAGCAGCTGCTCAGAGAAAGCCTGTCGGCGCTGAGCCAGATGGAACATGCGTATGACCCCTGCCATGCGCCTCCGGTGACCTCGTTTCCTCTGCCGTACTGCCTCGACCGTGGTGGCCTCAGTTACGTGCGCCTGTATCACCTATAAGTGGGAAGGGAAGAGGAGACAGGATAGAATGATACATGCTAGATGATGATAAACTTAGGACACGCACGTACATTTTTTAGACAACTAAAAATAAGGCTTAAATTGCATATTTGCCGATTGCATTGGGAAAACATGGTACTGGCTGACATTCATTTCGCTCCTATGCCACCAAAAAGTGTAATGCCCTACCAACATGTCATTAAGACATGCAAATTAAGAATTAAGACATGTGACTCCTTCAAAACCGCTCTCAAAGGGCACCTACGGACGGCTGCAATTCGAATGTCCTTGACATGAAAAAGTTTGGGAACCACTGCTTTCCATGTTATTTCCGCCCCATATGTGAGCGCTAAAGCAGCAGTGGGTGGAGAGAGTGAGTGGGTTGGTCCTGGTTACAGTATGTAAGCACCGTTCTGTCCCGTGTTGATCTGGGGGAGAGTTTAACCAGGAAGCAGAGCAGAGGACTTGGGTCCAGAAAGACCACAACATTTCGGCAAGTATAAAGTCGCATCCCAAACGGTCAGAGTGGGCCTCAAATGTGGACCATCAGACTGGACCGAAGAAGGAGATATTACACTATTTGAGCTTTTTAAAAGAGAGATGTCGTCCGACAGCTTTCCAGCTGCTGCGTCAGAGAGGCAACAGATCGACCAGGGAGCCATACTGAAGCAGCCTGTGATAAAGTTACACAGAATAGGTGTGTACATGTTTTTATGTCTTATGTTTTATGACAATTTTCTTTCAGCTTCAACAGAAAGCAGATGCACAGAAATGTTGTCGGTACTCGGTGGAGACTAGTAATGCTTCCTCCCAGCACGAAATCAACTGTCTGTGTGTGTATGTGTGTGTGTGTGTGTGTGTGTGTGTGTGTGTGTGTGTGTGTGTGTGTGTGTGTGTGTGTGCGCGCGCGCGCGCGTGCGTTTGCATGCTCGTTGATAGGGATAGGGAACGTCACTTTAATTCTATGCAACTTATAAACACTGTAATTTCTATTTTACTCAATCCACTTATATGCAAGAGTGGACATTGTGTGAGTGTTAGAGATGTCTCCTTAGTCCTTGTCTGGTCATATATAGTGTTTGTGTAAAGCCTTCTAAGTGCCTAGCAGCGTCACCCAGTGCCTAGCTGTATCGGATTCTTTCTACTGCTCCTCCTTAACCTCAAGGTCACTCAAGGTTTATGCCCTGTTTATCTCTATGTGAGCAACCCCTCCCATTCTATGATCCTCTCTCTTGTGAACAATATATACTTTGTGCGCTCCTCTGTTCTGTGTGTTACTCACAACGTTGGATAGAACACTTCCATCATTTGTATGCATACAATCCTGGGCATTAAAGCCAAAAAGACAACTTTGCTCTGATTTTTTTATTTTTCTTATCGTTTCTAGTATTTACATCAAAGATTGCCTCCACAGCATGTGTGCGTGCGTGCGTGCGTGCGTGTGTGCGTGCGTGCGTGTGTGTATGTGTGTGTGTGTGTGGGGGGGGGGGGGTCACAAATTTGGTCAGAAGTTATAAGAATCTGATTTAAAGGAGAAGTCAAAAAAAGAATAGCTAGTTATCTTCATTCTAATGCAGGTATTTTAGTAGCTCCAAACTTTTTTCTTTTTTTCTTTTCATGAAACGTCTATATAGTGTTACCATACGTCCTCTTTTTCCCGGACCAGTCCTCTTTTGGGGGTCTGTCCGTTTTTTTTTTATTCCTTCAAATGTCCATCATGTAAAAAACACTCGGGCTAAAAACAGCCATAGCCACAATGTGCTGATCTCATCACATTTGTTATGACGGCTATGGACGTTTTTAGCCCAAGGAGTGTTTTTTGTGCAAAACTAATACTTGGAATGGATTCAGAATCATGAAAACCCCCTAGTTTGACATATCACATGCTACTTAAAGCATAAGGAAAGCTGGACATTTTTGACATTTTTGCCTTAGGATGTTAATGATAGGGTCTCATAAAAAACCCTATATAAAAAAGCTCAATGCTGACAGCCGGTCAGCAAGTGGATTAATGAATGTATGTACTGTATATAAACAATATTTTAGGCCAATAAAAAAGACTATATACCGAATGTTGCACAAAAGAGGCCTGATGGCTGCCGGACTAAAGGTTGTCAATACTGGAATGAGCTCCCCGTCACACTGAGGGAGATCCAGAATGAGCTCCCTGTCACACTGAGGGAGATCCAGAATGAGCTCCCTGTCACACTGAGGGAGATCCAGAATGAGCTCCCTGTCACACTGAGGGAGATCCAGAATGAGCTCCCTGTCACACTGAGGGAGATCCAGAATGAGCTCCCTGTCACACTGAGGGAGATCCGCAAATTGAAACAGTGGTTAAACAACCAGTCTTGTGATCACATATGACTCTCACTCGACAATAGAGTAGGCCTACCCTAGTAATAGTTTTAATCTTTTCTTATTCTTCTCAATTTCTTATTTTCTCTTTTTACTGTGTTTACTGTGTGTACTATGTATTTGTATGCTGTCCTCTCGTGTATTATTATGCAAGTACTGTTTAGTGTTAAATGTCTGGGGACTACGGATGGAAATTAGCATTGCTACATTTGTATGTAATGTGCATTAATATGCTCTGACACGTCCAAATAAACGAATAAAGTAAAGTAATTTAGAACATTATCAGTTGGTAATACAACACAGCTTCCATGTTATTTCAAAACATTTTATGTTTTTTTTCTCTGTCCTCATTCTCCATCCCAGATGTCTTTCCTGCCCAACTCAAACATGTCTACAGCAGAAATAGACATCTCAAACATCACCAGAGAACTCATACAGGACAGAAGCCCTACACCTGTGACCAGTGTGGGATAAGCTTCAACCGGAGCGGTAGTCTCAAACGACACCAGAGAATTCATACAGGACAGAAACCCTACTACTGTGACCAGTGTGGGATAAGTTTCAGCCAGAGCACTCATCTCAAACAACACCAGAGAATTCATACAGGACAGAAGCCCTACACCTGTGAGTGTGGGAAAAGCTTCAGCCAGAGCACTCATCTCAAACGACACCAGAGAATTCATGCAGGACAGAAGCCCTACACCTGTGACCAGTGTGGGATAAGTTTCAGCCACAGCTGTAATCTCAAACAACACCAGAGAATTCATACAGGACAGAAGCCCTACACCTGTGACCAGTGTGGGATAAGTTTCAGCCACAGCTGTAATCTCAAACGACACCAGAGAATTCATACAGGACATAAGCCCTACACCTGTGAGTGTGGGAAAAGCTTCAGCCAGAGCGGTACTCTCAAACAACACCAGAGAATTCATACAGGACAGAAGCCCTACACCTGTGACCAGTGTGGGATAAGCTTCAGACAGAGCAGTAACCTTAAAAATCACCAGAAAATTCATACAGGACAGAAACCCTACTACTGTGACCAGTGTGGGATAAGTTTCAGCCAGAGCAGTACTCTCAAACAACACCAGAGAATTCATACAGGACAGAAGCCCTACTACTGTGACCAGTGTGGGACAAGTTTCAGCCACAGCAGTACTCTCAAACAACACCAGATAATTCATACAGGACAGAAACCCTACTACTGTGACCAGTGTGGGACAAGTTTCAGCCAGAGCAGTACTCTCAAACAACACCAGAGAATTCATACAGGACATAAGCCCTACTACTGTGACCAGTGTGGGATAAGTTTCAGCCAGAGCACTCATCTCAAACAACACCAGAGAATTCATACAGGACAGAAGCCCTACTACTGTGACCAGTGTGGGATAAGTTTCAGCCAGAGCAGTACTCTCAAACAACACCAGAGAATTCATACAGGACAGAAGCCCTACTACTGTGACCAGTGTGGGATAAGTTTCAGCCAGAGCACTCATCTCAAACAACACCAGAGAATTCATACAGGACAGAAACCCTACTACTGTGACCAGTGTGGGATAAGTTTCAGCCAGAGCAGTACTCTCAAACAACACCAGAGAATTCATACAGGACAGAAGCCCTACTACTGTGACCAGTGTGGGATAAGTTTCAGCCAGAGCAGTGATCTCAAACGACACCAGATAATTCATACAGGACAGAAGCCCTACACCTGTGAGTGTGGGATAAGCTTCAGCCGGAGCAGTAGTCTCAAAGATCACCAGATAATTCATACAGGACATAAGCCCTACACCTGTGAGTGTGGGAAAAGCTTCAGATACAGAAGTAATCTCAAACGACACCAGATAATCCATACAGGAGAGTAACCTGTGTGACCAGTGTGGGAAATGGTTCAGCACAAGCAGTGAGTTAAAAAACAACAACATGGCTGCAGTTATGGTTGTACTGCCAACCCAATCAGGTCAATGGGTCGTACCTCAGACAGACAGACAGACAGACAGACAGACAGACATGGCCAGTCATTGGAGCGGTTAGACACCGCTCAAAAACTGGCAAACTGTGTGAACCTGTTGATCCGCAAAGCGTTAAACAACCCATTTGTTTGTTTCTATTAGTTACTGCGAGAGTGAGGTCTAGCCAACACTAACTCAGGACTCATGGATCTTTCCCCTCTCTCCTGCTCTCCTGTCTCCCAATTGCCCGTCAATGTGTTGCTTATTTAATCAAGTATGCACAGCCTCTGTTCAATCAATCAATGATATCCTTATTATCCTGATATCCCGGACCTCGCTGCGTGCACGTCAACATTATCTTTATCAGAATGTCTCATGCAATGTTGATGTAGGACAGTACACTCACTGCATTTATCCATGTCATCATTTAATTTAATCTCTCATGTAACCTAGACAATTGAAAAGGTGTACCCAACCCAGGAAAGGCGACCCAAAGTCACACACTGCATACGACACTGACACGTCACTGACACACTGCAACACGCTACACTCACACGACAGTGACGTCACAGACTTACCCTCCGCGTCGATCCACGGCTATCTCCTCATGTCGCGCAGCACACTGACACTCAACACACCCCCCCGAAACAATATGTCATTGCACTGCCACTAAAGCCGGCTGCCTTCCACACTCACAAATAATATCAATATCAATAATAAACACAAAAACGCCACAAGCACCGACACCCCCGCACGCACACACTCACACACGGGCCACGGAACACTGTTGCCAGGTCTATGCAAACAAGCCCAGAAAAAATGCCATACAACACGCTACTCACACACACTACAACACGCTACAACACGCTTAAAACTCGCGGACCTGGCAACACTGCATCCTTTTTTCCCATTGGCTACTGTTGCTAATTTGTTGCCACGTCTATGAAAACAAGCACAGAAAAAATGCCATTCAACACGCTACTTACACACACTACCACTCGCTTACAATACGCGGACCTGGCAACACTATATTCCCTCTCCCATTTGCTCAAAGCCCACCACGTCACCCACGAGTTTTTATGATACGTATCTTACATCCGGATGCACCACCGGACGTTACACACTACACACACACACATTAGGATAACAACAAGACGAACGCTTGATAGCCAGCCACACACACACACACACACAAACACGCACACGCTTGCCAGCCACACACACACACACTGTACAGCCTGCCGGAAAACAACAGTAGAAGAAGAAGAACAACACCACACCGCACACACTGATTCTAACTTGGATGGACAGCGCCGCGATTACATACACAGTTAAAATAATGCAAACACGACAATTGCGCGAACGACTGCGTCGACACCTGGCTTGGAACAAACGGGACGAACCGAGGCGCATATATGGATAAGAACAACAACACCAACACTACACGCAGACGCGCGCGCTGCAACAACGCGCTGCAACACAAAACAGCTACGTACAACGCAGTATCACTGCAGACACGTGTGTGTGTGTGTGTGTGTGTGTGTGTGTGCGTGCGTGCGGGGGGGGGGGATTTTGGATCGCCTCGCGATGCAGCTCAAATGGCACGGACACACACACACACACACGCCACAAAACGCCAATAATCATACAAAATAAGAACACTACACTAATAACAACAATAATATCAACAGTACAGACAACAGTACAGTACACATGAGACATGAGTACAGTACAGAAAGAAAGCTCACATCAGAATATTAATCCATGTAATAATAATAATAAAAAATAAGAACACAACACTAATAACAATTATAATATCAACAGTACAGAGTACAGTACAGTACATCAGAATATTACTCCATGTAATAATAATAATAAAAAATAAGAACACAACACTAATAACAACAGTACAGTGAACAGTACAGTACACATGAGTACAGTACAGTACAGTACAAATACTTACAGTACAGTACAGTATACTGTTCCTGCGCCTTGCCATGCTCGCTTTCATACGCAAATACACAAAACCAAACAAGGCCACTCAGCCAGCTTGGCAACTTTGCGCTTTCCAAGCAAATGCATAAATGAAAACATGATGGGTTGCCATTGCCTTCTTCCCATTTGCGTATCGCATGGCGCTAGGATGAGCGGGCCGAAGGCCCGCGAAATTCTAGTTGTACACAATTATAAAGGAGAGGGAAAATATGAATTGTCACCCTCAAATAACAACATTAATTAATAGACTAGGCCTGGGCCATGGCTCAGTGGTCCAGGCACCTTGGCCGGCAATCCAGTCTGGCAGTGTGCCGCAGGTTCGACTCCCGACCCCGACGGACTTTACTGCATGTCTTCCCCCCATCTCTCTCCCCATTTCCTGTAAGCCTACTGTCTGTCCCTCCATAAAAAATAAAAAATAAAAGGCGAAAGCCACAAAAAAATAAAACATTTAAAAAATATATATAGACTAGAAATATTGTTCCTGAAGAAACAATGCGGGGTCGCTGCAAGCCAAAAGATTGTACTATAAATAGTACAGATGCAGTCAAGGTCCCCCAAAAAATATTAATCAACATTAATTTAGGCCAATGAATGTAATTTCAGTTTCTACAAGGATCAGCAGGCTCTTGATGATCTCCACTGCTCTCAGCTGGTTCCTCAAACACCTGTTTTTTGTACTTCTCCCCTGGGGTAATTGATGTTGGCAATTGGCAATAGCACAGTAAAGATGATAATAATCTAATATGATGTGTGTAGTTATGTATAGAGCTAGCCTCTTAATTTTGATCTGAAAGTGCACAGATTGAAGCATTTTCTTCGTAAATGTAATTTATTTTATTTCTAATACCATAATCATAGGTCAAATTTAATTTACAATTACTAACGACATTGAAGAGGCTTTGGATGTATAGTGGTTAACTTGAGTTGTCAGCTGTTGGGTGGGGGTAAGGAACTGTGATGTGCATTTGTTTATATTTAATTGTATGTAAATGTATTTTTTTCTTCAGTTTTTTGTTTGTTTTGTATTCATGTCCTGTTGTTTCTTTGAAGATTTTGTTTTAGTGTTTGTGCTGCCATTTGTGAATGAAAAAATATATGTGAATAATTGTTTTCAGAATACTATGTCGTAAAGAAAAATCAATAAACATATGTTTAAAAAAAGAAACAATTACTTCAACTATTACCACCGATACCACCATATATCATTGCTATCATTCTCACTACTGTCCTACCCTCATAATTGAATGTACTAATTATCCTGTGATATACTGTATTTAGACAAGAGAATACGCTTGAGCAGTAATTTTAATTGATTGAGATATTTCTGCTGTGTTTGACATCGTTTGACAAGCCATTCCATATTTTCACCCCACAGACAGAAATACACATAATCTTCTGGGTGGTGCTGAGTCTGACACTGAGTTGTTGGAAGTTTAGGCCCCATCTTAACTAAGGGTTCACGATTATGAAATTCTGACCGATTATACAGAGGACCACAATGGAAACAAGCCTATAGGGGCTTGGCCCAAAGCCTGTTACAACTCATCCAGTGCCACCTGGATACAGGTTTTGGCCCTCGTTGCCACCGAAGCCCATTATAAATAAAAGAAAGAAAATGAAATTCTATTGTGCATGTCATGTGCATGTCATCATCTGCACGCCAGATTAGAGGAATTTTCTAAATATGGATTTTAAAAAAAAAGATATATATATATATATTTTGTTTTTGTTTTTTTTTCTTTTTCAAAAAGGCGTCCAAAGGCGACATTGGCACTCTCGGCCACCAGGGGGAGGCGTCCAAAGGCGTCAGGTGGCACTGAGACAATTTTTATAAAGTATTCAATCAATCAATAAATAAATATAGCCTATACTCTTTTCCAAGTGTCTGTTTTCACAACTGAATGACTACTGAATGAGATGAGTACACAAATTAAATGTAGAAAAATGTAAAGTTTATTTTTACATCATATTTGATTTGGCTTTTGTTCTAGACTAGAGGTACTAGACCATTTTGATTTATATTGAACTCATTGATGAATTTTAACTTTTTTCTTTCTTTGCTGCTGAAAACCGAAAATAAATAAATCGGGATACCGATATGGCATTTTTATGGCCGATATGGGCGATTCCGATTATGCTACCGATTATATCGTGCATCCCTAATCTTACAATTTACAATTTACAATTTAGGCATTTAGCAGACGCTCTTAATCCAGAGCGATTTACATTAGGCAAGAACAAAAGCATGGGAATACATCACATATATAAAATGCATTCATCATGAAACATGCGTAAGCTAAGAACGTAACTAGAACATATCTATATAATGACACTATACATATAACCTATACATATATACTATACTATGCTATACATATGTACTATGATGTGCTATGACTACATACAATGCAATTATTGTGCTGTCTACATGACATGCTATAAGTCTGTTTCAAATGCTATCTAAGTCTAAGAAGTGCTATCTAAGGGGGTAGGATAAGTGCTATGGGCCATGATGGAGTCTGAAAAGGTGGGTCTTCAGACTACGGCGGAAGATTGGGAGTGATGCTGCAGTTCTGATTGCAATGGGGAGTGCATTCCACAGTTTTGGGGCCAGAAGGGAGAAGAGTTTGGGACGTGTGGAGCGTTGTCCCGGCGTTTTTAGTGAGGGTACTTCCAGCTTTCCTGTGTTGGCTGATCTTAACTCATATGCACCTTGCATTATTGGATGGCAGAATAGCCATGGGTGCAACCCAGACACACGTGTTCATTATTGGATGGCAGAATAGCCATGGGTGCAACCCAGACACACTATAGTTCAAACAGTGGAAAAACTACTCAATTGTTTTACTTAAGTAAAAGTAGCAATACTGCAATGTAGAACTACTCTGAATTCAAAATGTACTTGAGTAAAGGTATAAATGTATTGGCATCAACATGTACTTGTAGAAAGCACTCACTATGCAGAATGTCCCATTTTCAGGTTTTCAAATGTACAGCTATTTTCTTTTTTAAATATATTCTTTATCCCACGATTTTGTAACCCATTTTTCACCCGTGTCAATTATCTAATGTGATGACAGGGGGGAGTTTCCCCGGTTGGACGTAGCGTGTGGAAGGAACACGTTATTCCAACCAGTTCCTTTCCCCTCCATCATGTGCCCCGGCTGGCCAGGGGGAGGCAGTTTAGAGACCAGGATTACTGCATGTTTTTTGTGAGGGTACCTACCTACCCTAGGGGACACAGGGAGCACATGCAAACTCCACACAGAAAGGCCCTTTCGCCAACCCTGCCTTGGGTATGGGCATTGGGCACTGATGACGTGGAGGAGGAAACACGCCGCCAGCACCCACAGCGTCCCGAGTGGGAATCGAACCCAGGACCTTCTAGCTGTGAGGCGACAGCACTACCAACTGTGCCACCGTGCCCCCTGTACAGCTATTTTCAAATGGCAGATATGTAGGGCTGGAGTGGTTAACGTATGTTTTATAATAATAATCCAAATCTACAACGTAACTAGTAAATAAAGGTATGAAGTATGAAGAAGAGGGGCCTACTGGACACACTAGGGTCCAGTAGGAAGAAGAGGGGCCTACTGGACACACTAGGGTCCAGTGGGAAGAAGAGGGGCCTACTGGACACACTAGGGTCCAGTAGGAAGAAGAGGGGCCTACTGGACACACTAGGGTCCAGTAGGAAGAAGAGGGGCCTACTGGACACACTAGGGTCCAGTATGAAGAAGAGGGGCCTACTGGACACACTAGGGTCCAGTAGGAAGAAGAGGGGCCTACTGGACACACTAGGGTCCAGTAGGAAGAAGAGGGGCCTACTGGACACACTAGGGTCAAGTAGGAAGAAGAGGGGCCTACTGGACACACTAGGGTCCAGTAGGAAGAAGAGGGGCCTACTGGACACACTAGGGTCCAGTAGGAAGAAGAGGGTCCTACTGGACACACTAGGGTCCAGTAGGAAGAAGAGGGGCCTACTGGACACACTAGGGTCAAGTAGGAAGAAGAGGGGCCTACTGGACACACTAGGGTCCAGTATGAAGAAGAGGGGCCTACTGGACACACTAGGGTCCAGAGGGAAGGAGAGGGGCCTACTGGACACACTAGGGTCCAGTGGGAAGAAGAGGGGCCTACTGGACACACTAGGGTCCAGTAGGAAGAAGAGGGGCCTACTGGACACACTAGGGTCCAGAGGGAAGAAGAGGGGCCTACTGGACACACTAGGGTCCATTAGGAAGAAGAGGGGCCTACTGGACACACTAGGGTCCAGTAGGAAGAAGAGGGGCCTACTGGACACACTAGGGTCCAGTAGGAAGAAGAGGGGCCTACTGGACACACTAGGGTCCAGAGGGAAGAAGAGGGGCCTACTGGACACACTAGGGTCCAGTAGGAAGAAGAGGGGCCTACTGGACACACTAGGGTCCAGAGGGAAGAAGAGGGGCCTACTGGACACACTAGGGTCCAGAGGGAAGAAGAGGGGCCTACTGGACACACTAGGGTCCAGAGGGAAGAAGAGGGGCCTACTGGACACACTAGGGTCCAGAGGGAAGAAGAGGGGCCAAGAAGAGGGGCCTACTGGACACACTAGGGTCCAGTATGAAGAAGAGGGGCCTACTGGACACACTAGGGTCCAGTATGAAGAAGAGGGGCCTACTGGACACACTAGGGTCCAGTATGAAGAAGAGGGGCCTACTGGACACACTAGGGTCCAGTAGGAAGAAGAGGGGCCTACTGGACACACTAGGGTCCAGTAGGAAGAAGAGGGGCCTACTGGACACACTAGGGTCCAGTATGAAGAAGAGGGGCCTACTGGACACACTAGGGTCCAGTGGGAAGAAGAGGGGCCTACTGGACACACTAGGGTCCAGAGGGAAGAAGAGGGGCCTACTGGACACACTAGGGTCCAGAGGGAAGAAGAGGGGCCTACTGGACACACTAGGGTCCAGAGGGAAGAAGAGGGGCCTACTGGACACACTAGGGTCCAGTGGGAAGAAGAGGGGCCTACTGGACACACTAGGGTCCAGAGGGAAGAAGAGGGGCCTACTGGACACACTAGGGTCCAGAGGGAAGAAGAGGGTCCTACTGGACACACTAGGGTCCAGAGGGAAGAAGAGGGGCCTACTGGACACACTAGGGTCCAGTGGGAAGAAGAGGGGCCTACTGGACACACTAGGGTCCAGAGGGAAGAAGAGGGGCCTACTGGACACACTAGGGTCCAGTAGGAAGAAGAGGGGCCTACTGGACACACTAGGGTCCAGTAGGAAGAAGAGGGGCCTACTGGACACACTAGGGTCCAGTAGGAAGAAGAGGGGCCTACTGGACACACTAGGGTCCAGTAGGAAGAAGAGGGGCCTACTGGACACACTAGGGTCCAGAGGGAAGAAGAGGGGCCTACTGGACACACTAGGGTCCAGAGGGAAGAAGAGGGGCCTACTGGACACACTAGGGTCCAGAGGGAAGAAGAGGGGCCTACTGGACACACTAGGGTCCAGTAGGAAGAAGAGGGGCCTACTGGACACACTAGGGTCCAGTAGGAAGAAGAGGGGCCTACTGGACACACTAGGGTCCAGTAGGAAGAAGAGGGGCCTACTGGACACACTAGGGTCCAGTAGGAAGAAGAGGGGCCTACTGGACACACTAGGGTCCAGTAGGAAGAAGAGGGGCCTACTGGACACACTAGGGTCCAGTAGGAAGAAGAGGGGCCTACTGGACACACTAGGGTCCAGTAGGAAGAAGAGGGGCCTACTGGACACACTAGGGTCCAGTAGGAAGAAGAGGGGCCTACTGGACACACTAGGGTCCAGTGGGAAGAAGAGGGGCCTACTGGACACACTAGGGTCCAGTAGGAAGAAGAGGGGCCTACTGGACACACTAGGGTCCAGTGGGAAGAAGAGGGGCCTACTGGACACACTAGGGTCCAGTAGGAAGAAGAGGGGCCTACTGGACACACTAGGGTCCAGAGGGAAGAAGAGGGGCCTACTGGACACACTAGGGTCCAGAGGGAAGAAGAGGGGCCTACTGGACACACTAGGGTCCAGTAGGAAGAAGAGGGGCCTACTGGACACACTAGGGTCCAGAGGGAAGAAGAGGGGCCTACTGGACACACTAGGGTCCAGTGGGAAGAAGAGGGGCCTACTGGACACACTAGGGTCCAGAGGGAAGAACAGGGGCCTACTGGACACACTAGGGTCCAGAGGGAAGAAGAGGGGCCTACTGGACACACTAGGGTCCAGTAGGAAGAAGAGGGGCCTACTGGACACACTAGGGTCCAGTATGAAGAAGAGGGGCCTACTGGACACACTAGGGTCCAGTAGGAAGAAGAGGGGCCTACTGGACACACTAGGGTCCAGTAGGAAGAAGAGGGGCCTACTGGACACACTAGGGTCCAGAGGGAAGAAGAGGGGCCTACTGGACACACTAGGGTCCAGTAGGAAGAAGAGGGGCCTACTGGACACACTAGGGTCCAGTAGGAAGAAGAGGGGCCTACTGGACACACTAGGGTCCAGAGGGAAGAAGAGGGGCCTACTGGACACACTAGGGTCCAGTAGGAAGAAGAGGGGCCTACTGGACACACTAGGGTCCAGTAGGAAGAAGAGGGGCCTACTGGACACACTAGGGTCCAGTAGGAAGAAGAGGGGCCTACTGGACACACTAGGGTCCAGAGGGAAGAAGAGGGGCCTACTGGACACACTAGGGTCCAGTAGGAAGAAGAGGGGCCTTGGCATGAAGCAGCTGCTCAGAGAAAGCCTGTCGGCGCTGAGCCAGATGGAACATGCGTATGACCCCTGCCATGCGCCTCCGGTGACCTCGTTTCCTCTGCCGTACTGCCTCGACCGTGGTGGCCTCAGTTACGTGCGCCTGTATCACCTATAAGTGGGAAGGGAAGAGGAGACAGGATAGAATGATACATGCTAGATGATGATAAACTTAGGACACGCACGTACATTTTTTAGACAACTGCTTAAATAAGGCTTAAATTGCATATGGGAAAACATGGTACTGGCTGACATTCATTTCGCTCCTATGCCACCAAAAAGTGTAATTCCCTACCAACAGTCATTAAGACATGCGAATTAAGAATTAAGACTCCTTCAATACCGCTCTCAAAGGGCACCTATACGGACGGCTGCAATTTGAATGTCCTTGACATGAAAAAGTTTGGGAACCACTGCTTTCCATGTTATTTCCGCCCCATATGTGAGCGCTACAGCAGCAGTGGGTGGAGAGAGTGAGTGGGTTGGTCCTGGTTACAGTATGTAAGCACCGTTCTGTCCCGTGTTGATCTGGGGGAGAGTTTAACCAGGAAGGAGAGCAGAGGACTTGGGTCCAGAAAGACCACAACATTTCGGCAAGTATAAAGTCACATCCCAAACGGTCAGAGCGGGCCTCAAATGTGGACCATCAGACTGGACCGAAGAAGGAGATATTACACTGTTTGGGCTTTTTAAAAGAGAGATGTCGTCCGACAGCTTTCCAGCTGCTGCGTCAGAGAGGCAACAGATGGACCAGGGAGCCATGCTGAAGCAGCCTGTGATAAAGTTACACAGAATAGGTGTGTACATGTTTTTATGTCTCTGTACAATTTTCTTTCAGCTTCAACAGAAAGCAGATGCACAGAAATGTTGTCGGTACTCGGTGGAGACTAGTAATGCTTCCTCCCAGCACGAAATCAACTGTGTGTGTGTGTGTGTGTGTGTGTGTGTGTGTGTGTGTGTGTGTGTGTGTGTGTGTGTGTGTGTGTGTGTGTGTGCGCGCGCGTTGATAGGGAACGTCACTTTAATTATATGCAACTTATAAACACTGTAATTTCTCTTTTACTCAATCCACTTATATGCAAGAGTGGACATTGTGTGAGTGTTAGAGATGTCTCCTTAGTCCTTGTCTGGTCAATTTATTGAAGCCCTCATATATAGTGTTTGTGTAAAGCCTTCTAAGTGCCTAGCAGCGGCACCCAGTGCCTATAGCTTTATCAGATTCCTTCTACTGCTCCTCCTTAACCTCAAGGTCACTGCAGGCACCAGTGATTCCTTGTTTATGCCCTGTTTATCTCTATGTTAGCAACCCCTCCCATTCTATGATCCTCTGCGAGCTGTGAACAATATATACTTTGTGCGCTCCTGTGTTCTGTTACGTTGGATGGAACACTTCCATCATTTGTATGCATACAATCCTGGGCATTAAAGCCAAAAAGACAACTTTGCTCAGATTCTTTTATTTTTCTTATCATATAGTATTTACATCAAAGATTGCCTCCACAGCGTGCGCGTGCATGTGTGTGTGTGTGTGTGTGTGTGGGGGGGGGGGGGGGTGTGTGTGTGTGTGTTCGCCCATGTGTGTGTGTGTGGGGGGGGGGGGGGGTCACAAATTTGGTCAGCAGTTATAAGAATCTGATTTAAAGGAGAAGTCAAAAAAAAGAAAAGCTAGTTATCTTCATTCTAATGCAGATATTTTAGTAGCTCCAAACTTTTTTCTTTTTTTCTTTTCATGAAACGTCTATATAGTGTTACCATACGTCCTCTTTTTCCCGGACCAGTCCTCTTTTGGGGGCTGTCCGGGCTTTTTTTTAATAAATTCCTTCAAATGTCCATCATGTAAAAAACACTTGGGCAACCGGCAACCACACTTGCGACCTTTCTAGTTTTCTCTTTTTACTGTGTTTGAAATGTACTTGTATGCTGTCCTCTCGTGTATTATTATGTAAGTACTGTTTAGTGTTAAATGTACGGATGGAAATTAGCATCGCTACATTTGTATGTAATGTGCATTAATGCTCTGACCCGTCCAAATAAACAAATAAAGTAAAGTAATTTAGAACATTATCAGTTGGTAATACAACACAGCTTGCATGTTATTTCAAAACATTTTATGGGTTTTTTCTCTGTCCTCATTCTCCATCCCAGATGTCTTTCCTGCCCAACTCAAACATGTCTACAGCAGAAATAGACATCTCAAACATCACCAGAGAACTCATACAGGACAGAAGCCCTACACCTGTGTTACGGACCACGGTCCTGTTGTGATTTGATTATATTTGTTTAAGTATAATTATTATTTATGGTGACTATTAAACTGGGATAATAATTATAAGTTGGAAATCTATTATATATTGTATTATATAAGGCATATTATAAGCTGTGTTTCTTTTGTTCCCTAATAATGAATGAGACGATGAGACTGTTGGCTACAGATCTCATATGGATGAATACAGACATGGCTGTGAGTGACAGGTCCCTGACTGGACCTGCCCCTCCCTTCCTTATTCGCTCTCCCCGACAACACCAGTTTCCTGTTGGCTGAGCACTCTTCCTGTCGCTCTATAAAAGCTCAGTTGAACTTGGACTGCATCGGAGGACGACAGCATATCTAGCAGCAGAGACTCGATCCCTCTGTCCTTCGCTCGTTCGCCTGCCTTTTGTTTTGTTTAGTTTGTTCTTTATTCATTCGTTCAGTTCTGCCGTAAGTTGCCTTAGATCTATTTTTGTTTGGTTTTGTTGCCCAGTTATTTCGTTATTTAATATATATATATCTTCACTCATATATATATATATATATAATAATTGTTACTATTCAGTCTGTAAATTGCTATTTATCTGTATGTAAAGCCCGGTTCCTACTCCACCATGTAGGGGTGCCAGGTAGTTTTCTTTTCCCTGATTTATTGTAATTTTGGTTAGTTAGGTTAGTTAGGGATTTAGAATTGTATTTTTGTTTAACTCTCGGTTAGGGCCTAAGTTAGGGGTAAACTTTTGATTTCCAGTTAGAGCCGTTTTCCTTAGAATAGAACCTGCACCTTGAAGCCAATACTATACAGTTGTGAAAATGTGAACCAAAGAACAAGAAATGTAAACTTTGTCTCTGCTAAACGGAAAAAGAGCTACAACAATAAACTAAGTTCTTTTTTCAACCCTGTCTCCTCTTGAATTATGTTATGTTCCTTCACCCTAGACGAAGGTGCGTAACAACCTGTGACCAGTGTGGGATAAGCTTCAGACAGATTGGTCATCTCAAACGACACCAGATAATTCATACAGGACATAAGCCCTACACCTGTGACCAGTGTGGGATAAGCTTCAACCAGAGCAGTACTCTCAAACAACACCAGAGAATTCATACAGGACAGAAGCCCTACACCTGTGACCAGTGTGGGATAAGCTTCAGCCAGAGCAGTAATCTCAAACAACACCAGAGAATTCATACAGGACAGAAACCCTACTACTGTGACCAGTGTGGGATAAGCTTCAGCCAGAGCGGTACTCTCAAACAACACCAGAGAATTCATACTGGACAGAAACCCTACTACTGTGACCAGTGTGGGATAAGCTTCTACCGGAGCAGTAATCTCAAAGAGCACCAGAGAATCCATACAGGACATAAGCCCTACACCTGTGAGTGTGGGAAAAGCTTCAGCCAGAGCAGTAGTCTCACACAACACCAGAGAATTCATACAGGACAGAAGCCCTACACCTGTGACCAGTGTGGGATACGCTTCAGCCAGAGCAGTACTCTCAAACAACACCAGATAATTCATACAGGACAGAAGCCCTACACCTGTGAGTGTGGGAAAAGCTTCAGCCGGAGCGGTAGTCTCAAACATCACCAGAGAACTCATACAGGACAGAAGCCCTACACCTGTGACCAGTGTGGGATAAGCTTCAGCCAGAGCAGTCATCTCAAAGATCACCAGAGAATTCATACAGGACATAAGCCCTACACCTGTGAGTGTGGGAAAAGCTTCAGCCAGAGCAGTACTCTCACACAACACCAGAGAATTCATACAGGACATAAGCCCTACACCTGTGAGTGTGGGAAAAGCTTCAGCCGGAGCGGTACTCTCAAACAACACCAGAGAATGCATACAGGACAGAAGCCCTACACATGTGAGTGTGGGATAAGCTTCAGATGGAGCAGTAATCTCAAACAACACCAGAGAATCCATACAGGAGAGTAACCCGTGTGACCAGTGTGGGAAATGGTTCAGCACAAGCAGTGAGTTAAAAAACAACAACATGGCTGCAGTTATGGTTGTACTGCCACCCCAATCAGCTGCGCGGGCAATGGGTCGTACCTCAGACAGACAGACAGACACGGCCAGTGTTTAGACACCGCTCAAAAACTGGCAAACTGTGTGAACCTGTTGATCCGCAAAGTGTTAAACAACCCATTTGTTTGTTTCTATTAGTTACTGCGAGAGTGAGGTCTAGCTAACACTAACTCGGGACTCATGGATCTTTCCCCTCTCTCCTGCTCTCCTGTCTCCCAATTGCCCGTCAATGTGTTGCTTATTTAATCAAGTATGCACAGCCTCTGTTCAATCAATCAATGATATCCTTATTATCCTGATATCCCGGACCTCGCTGCATGCACGTCAACATGTCTCATGCAATGTTGATGTAGGACAGTACACTCACTGCATTTATCTATGTCATCATTTAATGTTCTCTCATGTAACCTAGACTATTGTACACAATTATAAAGGAGAGGGAAAATATGAATTGTCACCCTCAAATAACAACATTAAATAATAGACTAGGCCTGGGCCATGGCTCAGTGGTCCAGGCACCTTGGCTGGCAATCCAGTCTGGCAGTGTGCCGCAGGTTCGACTCCCGATCCCGACGGCCTTTACTGCATGTCTTCCCCCCATCTCTCTCCCCATTTCCTGTCAGCCTACTGTCTGTCCCTCCATAAAAAAGAACCGAAAAGAACCAAAAGATTGTACTATAAATAATACAGATGCAGTCAAGGTCCCCAAAAACATATTAATCAACATTGATTTAGGCCAATTAATGTAATTTCAGGCTCTTGATGATCTCCACTGCTCTCAGCTGGTTCCTCAAACACCTGTTTTTTGTACTTCCCTGGTGTAATTGATGTTGGCAATTGGCAATAGCACAGTAAAGATGATAATAATCTAATATGATGTGTGTAGTTATTTATAGAGCTAGCCTCTTCATTTTGATCTCAAAGTGCACCAGATTGAAGCATTTTCTTCGTAAATGTACTTTATTTTATTTCTAATACCATAATCATAGGTCAAATTTAATTTACAATTACTACAACGACATTGAAGAGGCTTTGGATGTATAGGTTAACTTGAGTTGTCAGCTGTTGGGTGTGGGTAAGGAACTGATGTGCATTTGTTTATATTTAATTGTATGTTTTGTGTTTTTTTTTCCTTCAGTTTTTTGTTTGTTTTGTATTCATGGACATATCCTGTTTTTAGTGTTTGTGCTGCCATTTGGGTGAATGAAAAGATATATGTGAATAATTGTTTTAAGAATACTATGTCGTAAAGAAAAATCAATAAACATATGTTTAAAAAAAGAAACAATTACTTCAACTATTACCACCGATACCACCATATATCATTGCTATCATTCTCACTACTGTCCTACCCTCATAATTTAATGTACTAATTATCCTGTGATATACTGTATTTAGACAAGAGAATACGCTTGAGCAGTAATTTGAATTGATTGAGATATTTCTGCTGTGTTTGACATCGTCTGACAAGCCATTCCATATTTTCACCCCACACAGAAATACACATAATCTTCTGGGTGGTGCTGAGTCTGACACTGAGTTGTTGGAAGTTTAGGCCCCATCTTAACTAAGGGTGCACGATTATGAAATTCTGACCGATTATACAGAGGACCACAATGGAAACAAGCCTATAGGGGCTTGGCCCAAAGCCTGTTAATAAAGTATTCAATCAATCAATAAATAAATATAGCATATACTCTTTTCCAAGTGTCTGTTTTCACAACTGAATGACTACTGAATGAGATGAGTACACAAATTAAATGTAGAAAAATGTAAAGTTTATTTTTACATCATGTTTGATTTGGCTTTTGTTCTAGACTAGAGGTACTAGACCATTTAGATTTATATTGAACTATATTGAAATAAGGATACCAATATGGCATTTTTATGGACGATATGGGCGATTCCGATTATGCTTAACTCATATGCACCTTGCATTAATAGCCATCCAATAATGCATATTCTCAAATGGCCGATATGTATATAGGGCTGGAGTGGTTAATGTATGTTTATAATAATAATCCAAATCTACAAAGTAACTATAGTAACTAAGACTTTGAAATGATCGTAGTGGAGTAAACATATTTGCCTCTAAGATGGAGTAGAAGTAAAAGTACAGGACATTGGAAATACTCAACTAAAGTAGGCCTACAAATAACTCGTACTTAAAGGACCTCTTCACCACTTTTCAGCCCTCGAAGGCGGTGCCTACTCGCACGTCACTTTCCCGTGTATAGCACGGGAAATCATCGGTAAGTCCACTCGATGGCTCCGCCTAGCGGAGGAACTATCATATATTGGAGTGATCCAATATAGCGCTACATAACTGCCCTTTCCAGACCACGAATGCAGCATTTACTATGGTGAAAGAAATGCAAATGCCTCTCCTTTCCATGCCATGCTGGAAGGCAGCATTCAGGAGAATAGGCCTATCTCACAGCCCCCTTTCCACGCCCCCTTCCGGTAGCTAGTGGTGTCATTTAACATTAGCATTTACACGTTTTTTTCTCTGGAGAATCTAAGTACATTTCCTAATGTAAAAATGTGACAGACCAATATTATTATGAAGCAAACAAGATGGTAAATCAGCTCGAACAGATAGAACAAACCTTACCTTGAGAAAACAAAAGTTGTAGACTTCTTAAATTACCTCTGTTAACATGTAGTGTCTATGGAGTGACGTCACGCTATCACCACTAGCTCCGAAAGGGGGCGTGGAAAGGGGGCGGGGAAATTCTGTGAGATAGGCCTATTGCTTTTTTCCGAAGTCTCCAGAACTTGAACACAGTATTTTGAATTGAACAAATTTGTTTAGAAATCCATGTCGTATACACCGCATCTCTAAAGCTAAAGAGTGCTGGGTTGCTCCCCGAAAATTGCTGATCTACAAGCTCTCGACGCGTCGCAGCGTGACGCGTTGTGAGCTTGTAGATCTGCTATTTTTTGCATTTTTTTGTCCAAAAGTGCCCTCTTACGGGATTTCAGCCCCTTCTTTCAGCCCCCTCTCTGCATGTCCCTGACTAGAGTTACAGTATGCGATCTCTCAGAGTTGCAAAAACTGCTCGGAAACAAATTAGGAATTATGTTGAAAACTAAACAAGCAGTGCATAACCAATCCAAAGTGGGAAGAGCTTTGTGTTCTCGCTGGTGCAGTGCAACTATAGGGCATTCAGAAGTGTCCACGTCTCTGCTTAACCCATTTTGGGTGGGAACCCATTTTGGTGTTAGCATTATGCTATGCTTTAGCTATTGAAAAATAGCAGATCTACAAGCTCATAGCGCGCCACCGAGTGGCGCGCTACGAGCTTGTAGGTCTGCTAATTTGGAAAAATCGTGAAAATGTGCCTCAAATTTGGAATATATTCTTTCAGAACGAACGTTTCTAACTCAAATCTTTGCTTCTGGAGGGTCCCTGGAACAACATATTTTCAGATGGGGGTCGGAGGCCAATTACAGATCATTTTTGGGGTCCTTGACATGAAATATTGAGTGATATAGGCCTCGAAACATAGGTATTTCAGAAAACTGTCAGGATTTAGAAGACATTTTTTTCAGGCCTAAATGGGTTAATTGTCTGGTGGGTGGCAGCAACACCCGATACCCAGGTGGGTACACATCAAACGTGCGCTGGGCAAGGTGACATCACCTGGCCCAGGGGTGATGCAATGTCTCAACAGGTGCAGCATTGTAAAATAATTAATCTCCAGGTCTAATGAGATCTTTTCAAAACATGCTCAAATTAATTAACAACAACAATGTTGTTGTTGTCTTATTATAACAGTTTAATATTGGCGTGCTCTGAAATCTCCATACCGGCTCACTAACTGTTTTTAAATGACTAATCTTCTGTTTTGGTTTTATTTTGTTCCATTTTGTTCACCATTTTTCAACCTATCTTCATATAATTGGTCTTCACTGTTCATGATAAAATATGTGTCTCATAAGAGGGCTGTGGGCAGGTCAGAACATCATCGATGGGGAATCCAAGCTAATTGAAACTGCAGACTTTCCATTCTTGAAAAATTACGATGATATAATGGAAGCCATCATTCCTGCGATAATAAAAATCTAAATATGCCAGTAAGACACCCCGAGGGTGAGAATGCACGCATCTGCCTGGGTGACGGCAGACTGCTGGGCGAGTGAGTTGCTGGCCGGCTCCATACTGTATATGCAGATCTACAGGTAGGTGATGATCCAGTCTTCTCCATGTATGGCTATCCAGGGTTTGCTGAGGTCAGTGTCGTGATCTTCATTATACAGAGATGGCCATATATGGAGTATCGACCATATATGGTGGCGTGACGTGTCACAACGCATAACGGACTGACAGCCATATATGGTGGCGTGACACACGGATCGACGGAACGACGGACAGGTTTTGCAGGTTTTCATAGTAATCTGAAACCTACGGTCAAACATTTTAAAATACTACGAATTCATGCCTTCATGCCTGAAGAAGGCCGAAAGGCCGAAACGTTGCTATATGACTCTTTAAAATAAAGTTCTTGAACCAGCAAGTGGCAGTGTGCGGGTCTCTCCTCCTTCCTCATAACGTTTGCTGTACTGCCAGGACCTATACGCACCTGCTATAAAACTGAACCGGGTGTGCGGAAGTCAACCCTCAAAAAAATACTACGAATAAAATGGTGTTCATGAACAGTGAGGACCAAGAAGATAGGTTGAAAAGTGGTGAGGTTGACGCAACGCGTCACGTTGTGAGCTTACACCTCAACAGAAACCCTTTTGTCATTCCTTGCACTCTTTTTGACCTCCCTTATCCTTGATTTTATAGGATAGGCTTCTTGGACGTCTTTGGTGAGTTGGTGTTGAGCATCTTGGCTTGGGTTGCTTTCTTTACTAAATTGTCTCCCAAGTGCCAGGTCTGAGCCACATAACAGAAAGAACTTCACAGCAAGGGGAAGAGTAGGCTGTTCTTCCTGAGAAGGCTCAGGTGGTTTGGTGTCTATCAGTCTGTTATGGCAAGTACTCTCTTTGGAATAATGTGCTGAGGGGAGGACAACAGAGCGGGTGATCAACTATGTAATACATAATACGGCCAGTTGCGCACAGCTTCAACTTGTAGCGTGGGCAAAAACCACACCAGTCACCATGCAACTCCTTGCAACAAAACATTTGCGAGTAGATGCATGGCGACCCAATGGCGTGGTTTGGGTTTGGGTCATTGAATTGAACCAGTTGGATCACTTGGGTCGACGTGGGTCGACGTGCAACAGGACATATTACACCGCTGGGACACCGCTGGGGGGAGAGTGGCCAATATGGGATCGCAGGAAATAACGGTCAATTTCATCTCAAGTCCGTCTGTGTGGTAGTTGGTCTTACTGCCTTCATGCAAGTGTCAACGCGGCCCGCAGGTCAATATTGGAATACCGATATATTTCAGCAAACAAACAACAAACATAACCCGCTGAAGTAAATGTCCTACAAAGGAGAGAGACTGCTTTTCCTCTCCCTATAGCCCATAATCAGACCTTAAATACTTAGACTAGAAAACACTCAGGACGGAGAATGAAGTCAACAGCAGAGACAGGCAGATGAAAGTTGTTCCGGTTCCATTTGTACCATGTGTACAAAATACAGCCATGGGCCTAGCCCACCCGCCTGACGGCGTGTGAGCCACTGACTAACACATATAGACATTTCACTAGAGTCTTTATACAGAGACAACAACAGATGCAAAGGTGGTCTCAGGTTACCCCACCCCCCTGAAGTCTAAAGTGGTCAACATTGTCCAAATTGTCTCCATATATGGTCACCAGGAAGCAAGCACAGGAAGAACAGTAGGTGTCCTGGTCGTTTACTGCATGCTATCAGCAAACAACCCGCGACCATTTGGTTGGTCAAGCCCTATTCTGAAATTCCTAGCCTCTGTGTCCTGACATGTTTGCACTATACTAAACAGTTGTTTAAGCTATATTAATGTGAATTGTGGTTTCCATATACATCACCGCTTTAATGACTTCAGTCTATGTTAGTATCTTAATGACTGGTATTACAATGTTATTGCCTTTTTATGCCCAATGTATTTAAAGGTATATTCAGTGATTTTACTTAATTCAAATATCACTTATTTTTTCTTTTTTTCTGGATAATCCTCCCTACTATAGAGTGTGCTGACCTTATAAGGAGTTCCTCCCTGTCCCCAGTGAGCCCCTGGGGTCAAAAAACCCTAGTTTCAGTTTTGGTGGCGGGTGGCAAAGCCTTCATCCAATCAGGATGAGAGGGGCCTTCCTCCAATCATGATCGACTTGGTGCACATGCTGTTGGCCTGTTGCACTTCCCCCCACTGTAGAGCGTGCATGTGCACATTACTTACCGGGGCGGACTGGGTGGTTTTCCAAATCACCCAAATCACTGAATGCTCCTTTAAGTTCATAAAGTTAACTAAATGCAATGCATTTGAAATGAAAAAAATATGTAACTTTTCAGGATTCCAATTCAAAAATAGCAAAAAGAAAATGCAGGATTCCAATTCAAATAAATATAGCAAAGATAGCAGATATACATGGCGTTTTGAGCATGGAAATAGTGGCCCTACATCTCCATCATCAAAGTTGCCCACCCCTGAACTAACCCTAACCCACCCCTGAACTAGGGCATCGCTTTACGGAAAAACACATACTGTAACAAAAGTTAAAACGTGGAGATAAGAGGTTTCTGCCCGACAGGCGGCGAAAGCATTGCCCAGCCTCTACTTCTGCCTGGGCTCATGAGATGGGTGAAGGATTACGTAATGGCACGGGTTGGCACAGGGCAGGGGGGTGGGGGGGGGGGGGGTGGCATAGCACTTGTGTATAAAACGTAGTAACTGGACAAACAATTTGGGCAAGGTGGTCACAGACAGAGGAGGAGAGTCATGAGGGCTCCTCTAGGCATATGCTTGCTTTCATACCTGCACTTGACCGTAATATTGCACTCTTCTTTCTCTGCTTTGTCTTCCTCTCCTTGCGAGTTACAGGCACAGTTGTATACCCTCAACAGAATGTACAAAGATGGGGACTTTATTCTGGGTGGCTTGTTTGACATCTACCTCTCCCCTGTCTTCCCCGAGCTGTCTTTCAGCTCCAAGCCACAAGACCCCAATTGCTTCGGGTGAGTATCACGAATACAATAGCAAGCAAGGCAACAAGGGGAACTTATTTTTATGTCGATTGAGAGGATTAGTTGATGTTGTATATTTCTGCAAAGATGCATACATGTACAGTTGGAGGCCATCGATATTGTCCTTTTCTTTTTGCTGAGGTTTGCGTGATCTGCGCAAAAGGACAGTTAACCCATTTTGGGCGGGAACCCCTTTTGGTGTTTTAAACATTATGTTATAATTTAGCTATTGAAAAATAGCAGATCTACAAGCTCATAGCGCGCCACCGAGTGGCGCGCTACGAGCTTGTAGATCTGCTATTTTTTTGAAATCGTGAAAATATTTATTTCAGAAAACTGGAGGATTTAGAAGGATTTTTAAAAATTGAGGTCAGGCCTAAATGGGTCAAATGATAAGGGACAATATCGGTGGCACCCAACTGTATATAAAAGTTTTACAGTAGCGTTGTGTGTGTGTGTGTGTGTGTGTGTGTGTGTGTGTGTGTGTTAGTTTTAACATTGAAGGTTTCAGATGGGCCCAAACCATGGCTTTTGCAATCGCGGAGATCAACAGAAACACCAGCCTGCTACCCGATGTCACCCTGGGGTACAATCTCCATAGCAACTGTTTCACGCGTGGAGTTGCCTTCCGCTCAGCATATCAGTATATCAGTGGGAGAGAGGAACACATTAGTTTAAATGAGAGCTGTGTTAACTCTGTTAAGACGCTCGGATATCTGAGTGATCACTCGTCACATTCTGTTGCCATCGGTGGTTTCTTTGCTCTGTACGGAGTGCCCCTGGTAAGTTTCTTACTTGAACCCACATCACCATAATTTCACATACCGTCACTGTCGGGCAGAAACCAGCAATCTCCATTCTTCAGCTTTCAGTAAATCAGTGCTATTGAACAGTACATACGACTGTGTGTTCGTTTTACAAATATTGAACCAGTGAAAAGTATTAAAAAAAGCACTTCTGACTAAACCTCCTAACTCGGTTTTCAACAGATTTTGACCCGGAGACCATACTATCCTGACTTAGAGAAACTTTTTTCTTCCTTCATTTCCTGGAAAGTCAATATGTTGGACATAGCTGGTTTCGATCTGCCTGACAGCAGAGACATGCCTAATTAGGTTATTCGGTTACAAATATATGATGTACAATGTATAAAGAAGCTCAGAGTGCAAGGCAGGATGGCATGCATCCAAGGTGCATATGTGCATAGTCATGATGACTTGTATTTGCTCCACAGTCCACACGCATGCTTTGCTTGCAGGGCAGTTTGTTCAAAATATGTAGCATAACACAGAACATAATGTCTTTTGCCTTTAACAGGTAAGCTACTATGCCTTTTGCAGCTGTCTGAGTGACCGTAAGAAGTTCCCTTCCTTCTTTAGAACTGCGCCACATAACGGCGTCCAGGTGAATTTACGCACACAATAGATGTGATTGTTGGCAGCAAATAGTTCATGTTCCACACATTTAACAAAAGCACTCCTCTAGTGTCATCAATATTGCATATCACCTCTCATTTGTGACTGCTCGAGCTGAACGTCTCTGTTGACAGTATTAAAAGAGGATTGTGGAATCTAGGAGATTCACACTTATCAATATGTGAATAATCTTTCTTAACCCAAGTACTTATCCCTAGTACATTCTCTAATCAAGGTTCATCACCATGCTGGCTTGTGTTGATCATTTGTCAAAATATATCTTTTTTGCTACGGACATAATACAATTAGTAGACAATATTATATTACCAGCAAAAAGGGCAAGCCCTGAATGACCGTAACCGTTAAGGTCTGTAACTCTGAGTGTACAAATGAAATGGTTCCATTTGTATACTCTCTTAGAGTTATGGTGGTCCTTGCAAATAGATTCCTAATATGCCATAGTGACATAGTAAAGAAGTGTCATGTACATATTATGAAGAAAACCTGGAGAATAGAAAATCTAAGATTTGACACGGACAAGACCAAGTCTTTGCAACAGACTCATCTGTCCGAGTGTCCGTATACAGACATTATTGATGACACCTGTCTCTAATTCAACCAGGTGGAAGCTATGCTCCAGGTTATGAGACGCTTTGAGTGGACCTGGGTAGGAGTGCTGACTAGAGATGACGCCTATGGTCACGATGCTGCTCGGATCTTCCAGTCCGAGCTGGCCAAGTCTGGTTTGGGTTGCATGTCTTATTTGGTGTACATGCCCTGGGACAGTGACCCAGCCGAGCTCCAGAGGATTGTCTCTATGATGAAGAGATCCACAGCTCGTGTCATCATTTGTATTATATATGGGATGCGTATGACTAAACTCATGGAGGAGGTTGTGATGTTAATTTAGTGATTCATAATGATAATGAATGAATCGATAGTTTATAGATTGTTTTATCATCATTACTCATTAGTAGTAGTAGTAGTAGTAGTGGTGGTGGTGGTGGTATCTTTAGGATTATTATTGTTGTTCAATTCAATCAACAGGTGGTAAAGCAGAATTTGACAGGTCTACAGTGGGTAGCCGATGCGGGCTGGGCAAATGACCCTACTTTCCAGACTCCTGAGTTCATGCCGTATCTTAGAGGCACGCTGGGTTTCGCCATCCATCACGGAGATATACCAGGTCTTAGGGACTTCTTGTCACAAATACATCCTGGAAATGTCCATGACAACAACAAAGACAACATCATAGTGAGTCTTTTCTTTAATTTCAAGGCTGAAGCTTATAAGAATACAAAATATTTTGTTGTTGGCATTGTAGTAGCCTCGATACCCAGGCTTTCATTTTGTCTGCGCGAAAAAGCATTGTAGCAGCTGTAAACGTTACCTGTGCAGTCGTAGTCTGGCTAATAAGCCAGACTCAAATGTTTTTTTTTTTGCCAACGGCTGATTCGGTCTGGTTTATTAGCCAGGCTAGTGCAGTCGTGCCATTGCCCTTTTTATTGCACAGCCTTGGGAGGATCAAGGGGTGGGTTCTCAAGGATTACTTTGGCTAGTTCGTTCAAGTGTCTGATTGTCTTGGGGAAGAATCTCTTTAGTAGTCTACTGCAGTGGCCTTGTGAGTGTGGTATCAACTGTAACGCTGTGAGCTTTGCTGACACAGTGTTCATCGCATTACGTTGTAACAGCTGTCCACACAATAAATAGTATTTAAGATGCCAATTCATTCATTCTTATGTCTGTTCTTAAATATTATTTTTGTATTCATTCTGATGTCTGTTTTTAAATATTCAATTTTTTGTATTTTTTTTTTCTTCTTGTTTTTGTATTTATGTTTCTGTTTAAGACCCCTTTTTATTTCTTCAGGTGAGGCAGTTTTGGGAGAACACATTTAAATGCAAATTTGCACCCCTTCAGTCAGAGTGGGTGGCTGCTGGTGGAAGGGTGTGCACTGGACAAGAGGACCTAAGAACAGCAGAATCTAAATTTCTGGATATGTCTGATCTCAGACTGGAGTACAGTGTGTACAAGTCTACGTATTCTCTGGCCCATGCCCTCCATGACATGTTGCAGTGTGTGCCAGGAAGAGGGCCTTTCACTGGGCACAGCTGTGCCAATGTGCAGACCATCCAGCCATGGCAGGTGCAATATTAACACATACTTTGTCAATGTTTCTAGTTAGATTTAATAATAATGAATGTATAAATATGATGTTGGTTTAAAGTGATCATGTCTGCACCGATATATCGGCCGTATATCGTATCGGGCGATATTTGCCTCTTTGACTGCCATCCAGTGTATAATATCGCAGCGCATGTAGCGCAACTACACATACAATGACTTGTCTTTTAGTTCTACTGGAACGCTTCTCCTTAACATTTTAGTCTAGTTTTTGACTAAATTGTCAGTATGTTTGGTCATAGTTTTAGTATGACCAAACATAAGCATAGCTTAGTTTTTATTTCATTTTTCGTCATAGTTTTAGTCAATGGAATTAACACTCATTTTGTGCTGCTATGTTGGTTGGGTGAGTTATCTGCAGTGGTATAGCGCTTTCAGATTCGGAACAGATGTATGCATTATGCAAGGAATCAAACGGCAGATGTTTTTCATTTTTTGCCGATGGGCTCAGAACCTGATGAAAGACCTTTTTTTTTTATGGGCGCTAGCCCCTCCTATGTCCAGCTTTTAGTGTGTGTGCACAAACTTTGTCCTATACATTAAATTCCCATTGACAATGAATGGACAATTTTACGTCATAGTGTAAACACAAACATTGATATGTTGTATATATAGCCAGGAGCCTTTCAACTCAACTGTAAATAAGAAGTCGGCGATGATGATGTAAGATGATAAGGGCGCCCCTCACTTCACACAAGTGTGATTTTTTTTTCACTCTCTAAGAGGGGGTGCTAGCCCCTTCTATAAACAGCTTTTGTCCCCACACGTCTCAATATTTGCCATTGACAATGAACGGAGAAATTAGGTCAAATATCTGCTAAATTAAATTAAACATCAAAACATTAAACGCCATTGACACTTTTGAGGGGCGCTCCTATATACACAGCTCTTTGTCCTACCTCGTGTCACATTTGCCATTGACAATGAAAGAAAAATGTATGTCATGTGTCTGAGCAAATCGGCTTTTTGTGGCAACACAAACATTAAATGGAAATGCCATCGACAATGAAAGGAGAATTTATGTCTGAGCAAATCGTCTTTTTGTGCCAACACAAACATTAAATGCCATCGACAATTAATGTAGAATTTACGTCATATCGTGTCTGAGCAAATCGGCTATGTATATAATTCTCGAAGATAAGAGCGCCCCTCACTTCACACGGGTGTGATTTTTTATTTATTTATTTTTTTAACTTTGCCTATAGTCATGCAACAAATAAAGACCTTTCAACTTTTGCAACTGAATACTTGAACAGTGTGCCTTGGATTCGTTCTAAGTTCGCCTGAAGTAGCCTACTTACCTGAAGTAGCCTACTTACCTGAAGTAGCCTACTTACCTGAAGTAGCCTACTTACCTACAGTGTCTCAACAGAAGGAAGGAAATTAAAACCTATGACACATTGATATCCCTGATCAAACGACACTTTCACTTGGCTATAATTAAAAGATTCCTGATGAAGATCTGGGTCCATACACACCCCTGGAGTTCTACTTTATAATTATAACTCTCTTACATATTGTACAGTTTATGTTCATGTTGTGTTGTAACTACTGAATGTAGACCCTGTCGGTGCCACGTTGGTGTATTTTGTGTCTTATTTTCTTCATTGTTTCTCATCACCATTTCTAGCTTGTGTATTACCTGGAAAGGGTCAACTTCACCACATCATATGGTGAGCAAGTATCATTTGATGAGAATGGTGATCCTGGTGAACCAATCTGTGATATCATCAACTGGGTGTGGCTCCCCGACGGAAGCACAAAGATTCAGACTGTAGGCATGTTCATTAAGTCCCCCTCCAGAGGTGAAGAACTCATCCTTGATGAAGACAGAATCTTCTGGAGATTTGAATCCACAAAGGTCACTTTGGCTGGCTAAAATAACCTAATGTTGAGCTCATGATGTGAATGTAATTTTAGTTTAGACTGAAATTGACCTTTGCTACTTTCCTCTAGCCGATTCGGGCGGTGTGCAGTGAGAGCTGTTCCCCTGGAACCCGAGTGGCCATAAGGAAAGGAGAACCTGTCTGCTGCTTTGACTGCATTCCGTGCTCTGACGGAGAGATCAACAATGAGACTGGTACTGTAGATTTACATTATATGTGTACAGAAGGTTTTCTTTAGAATGATACTGTACTTGTCTGTCTATTTAAGCGTGCCCTCTTTGTTAAGACTCTACAGAGTGCACCAGTTGTCCAGAGGACTTCTGGTCCAGTCCCCAGCGTACTCACTGTGTCCCAAAGATAGTGGAGTTCCTCTCCTACCATGAGGCCCTGGGCATCTCCTTGACAACCATCTCATTGCTAGGCACAATTATCTGTGCCATTGTCATGGGGATCTTCATTTATCATCGAGACACACCCATGGTGCGAGCCAACAACTCAGAACTCAGCTTCCAAACTTTGCTGTCACTCAAACTATGTTTCATGTGTTCCCTTCTGTTCATTGGCCGTCCCGTGCTCTGGACTTGTCAGCTGAGGCATGCAGTATTTGGGATCAGCTTTGTGCTGTGTGTCTCGTGTATCCTGGTAAAGACTATGGTGGTGTTGGCTGTGTTCAGGGCCTCCAAGCCTGGGGGTGCAAACATTATGAAGTGGTTCAGTGCTACGCAGCAGAGAGGAACAGTTCTGGTTCTTACTTCCATCCAGGCAATAATCTGCTTAGTCTGGCTGGTATCTGCCTCACCAACTCCTCATAAAAACACACAATACCTCAGTGGTAAGATAGTCTATGAGTGTGAAGTGGGATCAACAGTTGGTTTTGCAGTGTTACTAGGTTATGTTGGTTTACTGGCACTCCTTCGTCCTAGCATTCTTGGCAAGGAATCTTCCAGGAAACTTCAATGAAGCCAAGCTAATCACTTTCAGCATGTTGATCTTCTGTGCCGTGTGGATAGCCTTCATCCCAGCATATATAAGCTCTCCAGGGAAATATGCAGATGTAGTGGAGGTGTTTGCTATTTTAGCGTCTAGTTTTGGCCTTTTGCTGACGCTGTTTGGACCAAAGTGTTATATAATGCTTTTGAAACCTGAGAAAAACACTAAGAAGTTCATTATGGGTAAGGCGTAGTAACATAAATGTAATGGCAATATAATGCCCTCTGTCTGTATTTTAAATCAATAATTGTAAATGAATACATTTTATTGCTGATAAAGTTGTTGGCAGTATCATTCTGTTTTCTACCAGATTAAACAAGCAATCGAGTCCTAGATGCAAATGAACATGTATCATCTATCATGAAGCATCTATCATGAAGTAAACAGTTGATTACCCTCCATTAAAGGCTACGTTTGGTGAATGTAGAACTATATATATCTTTAAAATACTAAATTCTCTGATAGCACATTAGCACTGCAGATACAGTATGTCCAGTTGTCATCAGAATTGGAATCAATGTTGCGGCGTACAGGCGTACAGGCGTACAGGAGTACAGGCGTACAGGCGTACAGGAGTACAGGAGTACAGGCGTACAGGCATACAGGCGTACAGGAGTACAGGCGTACAGGCGTACAGGCGTACAGGCGTACAGGCGTACAGGCGTACAGGCGTACAGGCATACAGGCGTACAGGAGTACAGGCGTACAGGCGTACAGGCTACAGGCGTACAGGCGTACAGGCGTACAGGCGTACAGGCTACAGGCGTACAGGCGTACAGGCGTACAGGCTACAGGCGTACAGGCGTACAGGCATACAGGCATACAGGAGTACAGGCGTACAGGCGTACAGGCTACAGGCGTACAGGCGTACAGGCGTACAGGAGTACAGGCGTACAGGCGTACAGGAGTACAGGCGTACAGGCGTACAGGCGTACAGGCGTACAGGCGTACAGGAGTACAGGAGTACAGGCGTACAGGCGTACAGGCGTACAGGCATACAGGCGTACAGGTAAAACAGTGAGTTTTCCATAAGAAATAATTCCATTAGAGAAAGGGGAGAAGAGGAGGGGGAAGGTCAAAGAGATCAATAACAAAAAACTAATTATCTAAAACTGATTATGTGTACGACTACGTACACACACACACACAGTCACACACACACACACACTGACACACACACACACACCAAATGAGACTGCACACAGAGTCACAGAGACTACAGCGAGCCATCATGATGAATTGAACATGGTGGACCCTATTGTAAACAAGTGTAATGCTTAATTGGGTCGTCCACTCACAGTTAACAGTCTTTGTATTGAGTTTGTGCTTGAAATGTACTGTAATTCTGCAAACTGTTAATAAATATTTCAATCAATCAATCAATCATAGAGATCATCATCATAGAGATCAGATGTAGTCTGCAGCCTAGCTAGCCGCAATTTGCAACTCTAGATTTTTTTTATAATGGGATGAATCTAGAGTTGCAATACCCTCCATTGACTCCCCACTCATCATTTTGCGTTTGCGATCTGCTTGTCTTAAACGACGTTAAACTCACCAACATTGCAGCTGTAGTCCAAGCTTGAATTATTCTCTTTCAATCTGCCGAGCTTGTTTTTCATAAAAATCCCCCGTAGACATGTTATGAGCTACTTTCTGTCAAGAAATTCTGTGCAAGTGATTATTTTTCTAAGTGCTGGAGTTTGGAAGCGCTCGTCGTAAGTCACTGAACGTCCCTGCATGCATCTGTTTCGCATTTGCACATAATGCAGGAGGCAGCAGCGCGAAGACAAACGAGCGCTTCCAAACTCCAACATTTCTTCTTCTTGACAGAAAGTAGCTCATAACATGTCTACGGGGGATTTTTATGAAAAACAAGCTCGGCAGATTGAAAGAGAATAATTCAAGCTTGGACTACAGCTGCAATGTTGGTGAGTTTAACGTCGTTTAAGACAAGCAGATCGCAAACGCAAAATGATGAGTGGGGAGTCAATGGAGGGTATTGCAACTCTAGATTCATCTCATTATAAAAAAATCTAGAGTTGCAAATTGCGGCTACAGCCTAGCCAGCAGCAGCACCACCACCACCACGCACTTAACGTGGGTCAGCTGTACAACAGACAACAACGTCAACAACCGGACCAACAAACAGTCACTGCAGTCTACATGTTTATTTACCTGGTTGCAGTTGCCGCAGTTCACGCTGACGCATTTTATTTTTCTCGTATCCATTAGGATAAACTCGCTTCATAGATATCTGTTCTGTCTCAAAACAAATGTAGCAAACACTTTGAAAGGGGGGCGGGCCGCGCGGGAAAAATATACGTCTGCCATGGTACGTCGTTCCATTATTCCATAGATAGACATATAAACGTAGACGCCCTTTCCGGCTCTGATCGAACAAAGCGAACAACACTCTCATCACTGACAAGCTTGATGTGGCCAACTACTTGAACATCTTCTTTACAAACATATCAACAACGCTGGTTAACAATCTGCCCTCCCACTCTGGGCTCTTTGGTGTAGAGCACATTAAAACCTTCTACAGAAACCTAGGTGTTTGTAAAGACGATTTTAAATTAGTTATGGTAACAACTGATGAGGTACTTAAGAAACTGAGTGCCCTCCAACCCCACAAGGCCACTGGCCATGACAATATTCCCTCCAAATTTCTCAGAGACTCAGCCATCTCTATAGCTCCAATCATCACCCACATAGTAAACCTCTCCATCAAACAGGGACAGGTCCCCCTAGATTTCAAACTGGCCAAAGTAACCCCCCTGCACAAGAAAGGGAGTAAATTAGACCCCGGCAACTACCGCCCTATTTCTATTCTAAGCTCCATCTCGAAAGTGATGGAAAAAATAGTCTATGAACAGGTTGAAAAGTATCTTGCCACTAATAAATTATTGTACGAGTTCCAATCTGGCTTCAGAACATCCCACTCCACTGACACATGCCTTCTCTATTTGAGCGACCACATCAAACAAGAGGTGGACGCTGGCAAATACTGCGGCATGGTCATGCTGGACCTCCAAAAGGCTTTTGACACAGTGAACCACTCCATACTGGTTAACAAGCTAAAAGCAATTGGTTTCGATAGCACATCAGTGAGCTGGATGCAATCCTACCTGGAGGGGAGAGCACAGATGGTGGAAGTGAACGGAACACTGTCCCCCCCCCTCCCAGTGAGCTGTGGCGTTCCACAAGGAAGCATACTAGGGCCTCTACTGTTCCTAATATATGTTAACGACATGACTTCAGCTTGTGACTGCAACTTGTTCCTGTTCGCAGATGACTCGGCACTGCTGGTCTCGGACAGGGACAAACTGCAGGTTGAAAATGCCCTCAGCTCTGAACTCGGTAGAATCTGCACCTGGCTCGCTGATAACAAACTATCTTTACACCTGGGAAAAACTGAATCCATTCTCTTTGGATCTAATAGTAATCTCAGCAAGGCAAATGGCTTCTTGGTTAGAGTGGGTGACAATGTTATCACACGTAAAGATGAAATTACCTACCTAGGTTCCATCCTGGAGGCTAATCTTTCCGGTGATAAAATGGCCACCAACGTAATCAAAAAAGTCAACCAAAGAACAAGATTCCTTAACAGGATCTCCTCACTGGTCGACAAAAACACCTTGAAGACCTTAACAGGAGCCCTTGTACAAGGCTTCTTTGACTATGCATGCACCTCCTGGTACCACAGCACCTCAAAGGCCCTTAAAACTAGGCTCCAGACCTCCCAAAACAAACTGGTCAGGCTCCTACTTGGCCTCACCCCCCGAACCCACCTCACCCCTGCCCACTTTGACAGACTGGCATGGCTTAGCATCTTGCAATGGGTCTGGTCCACAAGATTCGATACTCCACCAAGATACCCATGTACCTGTGTAGACACTTCCTTAATGTTAACGAAGTCCACACCCACAACACCAGAGGGACTGCAACGAATCATGTTCAACCCAGATTCGGCACAAACAAGGGACTAAATTCTTTTCGCTCCTATGCCACCAAAATGTGGAACGCCCTACCAACAGTCATTAAGACATGCGAATCCCTTGACTCCTTCAAAACCGCTCTCAAAGGGCACCTACGGATGGCTGCAATTCGAAACTGGCCCCCGTAAAATCTGAATCCCCCCCCCACCGCCCCCCCTTTTTTCCCCTCACTGTATATGTTTCTTTTCCCTTTTTACCTCCATTATGATGAATTCCTGTACTGTTCTTTGTCTATATAGAAGTGTCTATTTGTACGTCTCTAAATGTTTTGATGAATTGAACATGGTGGACCCTGTTGTAAACAAGTGTAATGCTTAATTGGGTCGTCCACTCACAGTTAACAGCCTTTGTATGGGGTTTGTGCTTGAAATGTACTATAATTCTGCAAACTGTTAATAAATATTTCAATCAATCAATACGGTAGGCCTCTCATGGTCACATGGTGGGACCATACAGTAGGCTATTTGGCTATATGATGTTCCTATGTGTTCCCATTCTTTTCACATTAGCATAAATTGCATTATTCTTTACAAAATTCAGACTTGTCAACATTTTACCATGTCATTAATATACCTTAGAGCTGTTGTGTGGAAATAATAAAAAAAAGTCCCCCCCATGCTGTGTTTCCTAGAACTGGAGGTCTGAAAAGAAATCATTAACATGGTGAAACACATCTTGATGATGTCATCAAGATGTGTTTCACCATGTTAATAATTTTTGTCATACTTTTCATACTAGGACACACAGCATGGGGGTAGTTTTTTATTATTGTCTTTCCTGCCCAACTCAAACATGTCTACAGCAGAAATAGACATCTCAAACATCACCAGAGAACTCATACAGGACAGAAGCCCTACACCTGTGACCAGTGTGGGATAAGTTTCAGCCACAGCAGCATTCTCAAACAACACCAGAGAATTCATACAGGACAGAAACCCTACTACTGTGACCAGTGTGGGATAAGTTTCAGCCAGAGCACTCATCTCAAACAACACCAGAGAATTCATACAGGACAGAAGCCCTACACCTGTGAGTGTGGGAAAAGCTTCAGCCAGAGCACTCATCTCAAACAACACCAGAGAATTCATGCAGGACAGAAGCCCTACACCTGTGACCAGTGTGGGATAAGTTTCAGCCAGTGCAGTATTCTCAAACGACACCAGAGAATTCATACAAGACATAAGCCCTACACCTGTGAGTGTGGGAAAAGCTTCAGCCAGAGTGGTACTCTCAAACAACACCAGAGAATTCATACAGGACAGAAGCCCTACACCTGTGACCAGTGTGGGATAAGCTTCAGACAGAGCAGTAACCTTAAAAATCACCAGAAAATTCATACAGGACAGAAGCCCTACACCTGTGACCAGTGTGGGATAAGCTTCAGACAGAGCAGTAACCTTAAAAATCACCAGCTAATTCATACAGGACAGAAACCCTACTACTGTGACCAGTGTGGGATAAGCTTCAGACAGAGCAGTAGTCTCAAAGAGCACCAGAGAATCCATACAGGACAGAAGCCCTACACCTGTGAGTGTGGGAAAAGCTTCAGCCAGAGCGGTACTCTCAAAAAATACCAGAGAATTCATACAGGACAGAAGCCCTACACCTGTGAGTGTGGGAAAAGCTTCAGCCAGAGCAGTACTCTCAAACGACACCAGATAAGTCATACAGGACATAAGCCCTACACCTGTGAGTGTGGGAAAAGCTTCAGCCTGAGCGGTAGTCTCAAACAACACCAGAGAATTCATACAGGACAGAAGCCCTACACCTGTGAGTGTGGGAAAAGCTTCAGCCGGAGCGGTACTCTCAAACAACACCAGAGAATTCATACAGGACATAAGCCCTACACCTGTTAGTGTGGGAAAGCTTCAGCCACAGCAGTCATCTCAAACAACACCAGAGAATTCACACAGGACATAAGCCCTACACCTGTGAGTGTGTTAAAGCTTCAGTCAGAGCAGTACTCTCAAACAACACCAGAGAATCCATACAGGAGAGTAACCTGTGTGACCAGTGTGGGAAATGGTTCAGCACAAGCAGTGAGTTAAAAAACAACAACAACATGGCTGCAGTTATGGTTGTACTGCCACCCCAATCAGCTGCACGGTCAATGGGTCGTACCTCAGACAGACAGACAGACAGACAGACAGACAGACAGACAGACAGACAGACAGACAGACATTGGAGTGCTTAGACACCGCTCAAAAACTGGCAAACTGTGTGAACCTGTTGATCCGCAAAATGTTAAACAACCCATTTGTTTGTTTCTATTAGTTACTGCGAGAGTGAGGTCTAGCCAACACTAACTCGGGAGTCCTGGATCTTTCCCCTCTCTCCTGCTCTCCTGTCTCCCAATTGCCCGTCAATGTGTTGCTTATTTAATCAAGTATGCACAGCCTCTGTTCAATCAATCAATGACATCCTTATTATCCTGATATCCCGGACCTCGCTGCGTGCACGTCAACATTATCTTTATCAGAATGTCTCATGCAATGTTGATGTAGGACAGTACACTCACTGCATTTATCTATGTCATCATTTAATGTTCTCTCATGTAACCTAGACTATTGTACACAATTATAAAGGAGAGGGAAAATATGAATTGTCACCCTCAAATAACAACATTAAATAATAGACTAGGCCTGGGCCATGGCTCAGTGGTCCAGGCACCTTGGCTGGCAATCCAGTCTGGCAGTGTGCCGCAGGTTCGACTCCCGACCCCGACGGCCTTTACTGCATGTCTTCCCCCCATCTCTCTCCCCATTTCCTGTCAGCCTTCTGTCTGTCCCTCCATTAAAAATATAAAATAAAGGCGAAAGCCACAAAAAAAAACATTAAAAATAAAATATATATATATAGACTAGAAATATTGTTCCTGAAGAAACAATGCGGGGTAGCTGCAAGCCAAAAGATTGTACTATAAATAGTACAGATGCAGTCAAGGTCCCCCAAAAAATATTAATCAACATTAATTTAGGCCAATTAATGTAATTTCAGTTTCTACAAGGATCAGCAGGCTCTTGATGATCTCCACTGCTCTCAGCTGGTTCCTCAAACACCTGTTTTTTGTACTTCTCCCATGGGGTAATTGATGTTGGCAATTGGCAATAGCACAGTAAAGATGATAATAATCTAATATGATGTGTGTAGTTATGTATAGAGCTAGCCTCTTAATTTTGATCTCAAAGTGCACAGATTGAAGCATTTTCTTCGTAAATTTACTTTATTTTATTTCTAATACCATAATCATAGGTCAAATTTTATTTACAATTACTACAACGACATTGAAGAGGCTTTGGATGTATAGTGGTTAACTTGAGTTGTCAGCTGTTGGGTGGGGGTGGAACTGTGATGTGCATTTGTTTATATTTAATTGTATGTAATGTGTGTTTTTTTCTTCAGTTTTTTGTTTGTTTTGTTTTCATGGACATGTCCTGTTGTTTCTTTGAAGATTTTGTTTTAGTGTTTGTGCTGCCATTTGGGTGAATGAAAAAATATATGTGAATAATTAGAAAACTATGTCGTAAAGAAAAATCAATAAACATATGTTTAAAAAAATAAACAATTACTTCAACTATTACCACCGATACCACCATATATCATTGCTATCATTCTCACTACTGTCCTACCCTCATAATTTAATGTACTAATTATCCTGTGATATACTGTCTTTAGACAAGAGAATACGCTTGAGCAGTAATTTGAATTGATTGAGATATTTCTGCTGTGTTTGACAAGCCATTCCATATTTCCCCCCCACAGAAAGAAATACACATAATGTTCTGGGTGGTGCCGAGTTGTTGGAAGCTTAGGCCCCATCTTAACTAAGGGTGCACGATTATGAAATTCTGACTGATTGTACAGAGGACCACAATGGAAAGCCTATAGGGGCTTGGCCCAAAGCCTGTTAATAAAGTATTCAATCAATAAATAAATATAGCCTATACTCTTCCAAGTGTCTGTTTTCACAACTGAATGACAGTTCAGTCATCACAAATTAAATTTAGAAAAATTTAAAGTTTATTTTTACATCATATTTGATTTGGCTTTTGTTCTAGACTAGAGGTACTAGACCATTTTGATTTATATTGAACTCATTGATGAATTTTAACTTTTTTATTTCTTTGCTGCTGAAAACCGATTAAATAATCGGGATACCGATATGGCATTAACTGTTAATGAACAACTACATCATGTGATCAAGTGCATTACAATCGTATATAAACGGTATATTTCCCATATTTTCAATGGTGACCAAAGTTACAATATTTTTTCTTTTTTTTCTGGAACAAAAGAACAACAACAAACAAACAAGAAAAACAAAAGACGAACATCTGGGCAGCTCTGAAGGGAAAAGGGGGAAAGGAGACGCTTTCACAAACCTTCATTACAATTATTTGAAAACAAATACAGGGTCATACATTCAGCAAGATTCAATAAAAGAAAGGAAAGGAGAATAAAAAATAAAAATAAAAGTAGAGAGAGGCATAGAATGAGCGATAGCAACACAATACTTTGTTTTCCCTTATTCAGCAAAAGTCTGATCGGACAGGTGCGATATATTCAGTCCATTTAGTCCAGATCCACGATTTTGTAACCTATTTTTCACCCCTGTGTCAATTATCTAATGTGATCCTGGGCTCTACACACCCTCCGCCAACCTAGTCCCCATATATGGGGGACATGGGGAGAGCAACGGACTTGAACTCATGCTTCCTTCATGCCTGAGTGTCCAAGTTGCTCCTTTACACCTGACAGTGGGGAGTTTCCCCGTGTCAGGATCTGCCTTCCGTGTGTTGTGTTTGGTGTTCCTGTATCTTATTTTGAAGTGATGCTTTTGTGTTTCCTGTCCTCCTTTGGACACTCTGCAGCCTTGCACTTCGTTGGCCCTCCCTACACCTGCCTGTTCCGTGAAGTTCCCAGATCCTGTCTGTAATGACTCCGTACCCGTCTACCCTGAGCCGACTCCAGCCCAAGACCCATTTGAGGGGTCTCGTTTGGTCGTGTTCAGGGGAATCCGTGGGACCTCCAGAAGGGGGCGTGAGCGCCATGGCTCCCAATACCGCCAACGCTCCCTGTTGCCCAGCGTCCTGGATGCTTCGCTGCCCAGCGCCTTGGAGTCCTTGCTACCCAGTGCCCAGTGTGTATCACTGCCCAGCGTTCAAGAGGCTCCACTGCTGCCCAGCGCTACAGTGACTCTGCCCCCAGTTTTGCCTGAGATTGTGTTGGCTGGTCCTGCCAACATCCTGTCTGTCCCCGCCTTTAAGTCTGTGTCCTCGTCTGTCCCCGCCTGTGTCCAGTCTGTGTCCTCGTCTGTCCCCGCCCGTGTCCAGTCTGTGTCCTCGTCTGTCCCCGCCCGTGTCCAGTCTGTGTCCTCGTCTGTCCCCGCCCGTGTCCAGTCTGTGTCCTCGTCTGTCCCCGCCTGTGTCCAGTCTGTGTCCTCATCTGTCCCCGCCTGTGTCCAGTCTGTGTCCTCATCTGTCCCGGCCTCTGTCCTGTCTGTGCCCTCGTCTGTCCCCGCCTGTGTCCAGTCTGTGTCCTCGTCTGTCCCCGCCTCTGTCCCAGCGTCTGTGCCCTCGTCGTGCACCTATTGTCCCCACAGCCATCAGACCCTTGTTCTGCCCTCTCAGTGTCCCCCGAGCCACCAGACCCTTGCTCTGTCCTCCCAGTGTCCCCACTGACACCGGAACCCTGTCCTGTGCTTCCAGTGTCCCCACAGCCACCAGACTCATGTTCTGTCCTCCCAGTGTTTCCCCAGCCATGTGAGGCCTGTTGTGTTCTCCCAGTACCTCTTCAACCCCCTGACCAATGTTCTTCTTCCCCTATGCCCCTGTCTCAGTGTCAGCTACCCCAGTCCCTGTCTCCATGTCCTCCTGAGCCTTTGGCCCCATGCTCTACAGAGCCATTATGTCCCAGCCCTCTTCAGCCTCTTTGCCCTAGACCCAGCACTGCTCATCATAGTCCCATTTCTAGCCCTGTCCCTGGCCACCTTTCTTCCCCAGTTTTGCAGCCTTTCTCCCCTGTGTCCCAGTATGCCGGCCCCTTTGTTCCCCAAGCTACTTCCTCTTCCCAGCCTCCTCTGTTCCGTTCTGAAATGTCCTGCCCTTTGGTGGAGGGTTCGCTTGGTCTGCCTACTGCTCTCCCTTTCTGTTTGTCTGCCTGTCTCCCTCTCTGTGTGTCTGCTAGTTTGTCTGCTAGTCTATTAGTCCGTCTGTCTACCCCCCAGTCCTCCTGTCTACCCTCTGACTTTCGTTCCCGCCTGATGTTGTGTGAGATTACAATTTACAATTTAGGCATTTAGCAGACGCTCTTAATCCAGAGCGATTTACATTAGGCAAGAACAAAAGTATGGGAATACATCACATATATAAAATGCATTTATCAAGAAACATGCGTAAGCTAAGAACGTAACTAGAACATATCTATATAATGACACTATACATATTAAATATACATATATACTATACTATGCTATACATATGTACTATGATGTGCTATGACTACATACAATGCAATTATTGTGCTGTCTACATGACATGCTATAAGTCTGTTTCAGAGAGATCACCTGTTTGTCCGCTTGCCTGCCTGTGTGTCAGTTAATCTGTGTGTCTGTTGGTTTGTCTGAGTTGATGCCTGTCTGCTTGTCTATGTGCCTATCTGCATGTCTGTCTGTGTGTTTGCCCACTTGTCTTTCAATGTGATTCCGGTTGTATGGTTGTGCGTTCCGCTCTCTCTCTTTGTCTGTCCTGTGGAATGTCTGTAGCCTGCAGTGTTTTCCTGGTTTCTTGTAGTTTGTCAGCTTTTCACCTAGTGTGTGATGCCTGTTTGGATGTCTTTTCCCTTGTGTGCGTCTTCTTGATTGCTTGCGTGCGTGATTCCTACTCGGTCTTGTCTCTTTTCTGCCCGTTTCTCGTCACCTTTTCCTTGCCAGTGTCCTCTGTCCTTCTCTCTGTTCTGTATTGGTCAGTCATCCCCAGCCCCTCTCCACCCTACCTTAGTCCCCAGCCCCTGGCTCTTTGCTCTAGACCAGTTCTGTTTCCGCCCTGCCCCCTCTGTCTTGCCCTGTCCCTCCAGTTCAGTCCTGTCCCTCAGTGAAGTGCCCTGGTCCCTCCGCTGGACCACCTCCCGTTTGTTGTTTTTATGGGGCGTCTGGGGATCCGCCCCTTTGAAGGGGGGTATTGTCAGGATCTGCCTTCCGTGTGTTGTGTTTGGTGTTCCTGTATCTTATTTTGAAGTGATGCTTTTGTGTTTCCTGTCCTCCTTTGTAGTAGTTTCTTGCCTTGTCTCACCTTCCCTGATTTTTGGTTCTTTGTTTCACCTGTGTCTTATTTTCCCCAGCCAATCCTTGTGTTGATTTGATTTGAGTTCACCTGTGTCCTGTTAATCTTGTGCCTATTTAAGCCCTGTGTTTGGTTGTGTTCTCTGTTGGATTATTGTATTGTCACCTGAGTTCCAAGTCTGTTTTATTTGTTTGTTTGATGGTGTTGCTCTCCTGCAAACCTCTGTTAAAATAAACTTCCACTTGATTCTGACTTCCTCGCATTTGGGTCCTACTTGGATTACACCCCTGACACCCCGGTTGGACGTAGCGCGTGGAAGGAACACGTTATTCCAACCAGTTCCTTTCCCCTCCATCAGGCGCCCCGGCTGGCCAGGGGGAGGCAGTTTAGGGTACCTACTACCTACCCTAGGGGACACGGGGAGAACATGCAAACTCCACACAGAAAGGCCCTTTCGCCAACCCTGCCTTGGGTATGGGCATTGGGCACTGATGACGCGGAGGAGGAAACACGCCGCCAGCACCCACAGCGTCCCGAGTGGGAATCGAACCCAGGACCTTCTAGCTGTGAGGCGACAGCACTACCAACTGTGCCACCGTGCCCCCTGTACAGCTATTTTCAAATGGCCGATATGTAGGGCTGGAGTGGTTAACGTATGTTTTATAATAATAATCCAAATCTACAACGTAACTAGTAAATAAAGGTCCCTGCACACTGGACGCGTTTTCGGATTTTTAGCTGCGTTTTCCGAAAAACACGTCCAGTGTGCAACCACCTTTAGACTTTGAAATGATCGTAGTGGAGTAAAAGTACAATATTTGCCTCTGAGATGGCATAGAAGTGAAAGTACAGGACATTGAAAATATTCAACTAAAGTAGGCCTACAAATAACTCTTAAGTACAGTAAATGTACTTCGTTACTTTCCCACCACTGGACACACTAGGGTCCAGAGGGAAGAAGAGGGGCCTACTGGACACACTAGGGTCCAGAGGGAAGAAGAGGGGCCTACTGGACACACTAGGGTCCAGTGGGAAGAAGAGGGGCCTACTGGACACACTAGGGTCCAGAGGGAAGAAGAGGGTCCTACTGGACACACTAGGGTCCAGTAGGAAGAAGAGGGGCCTACTGGACACACTAGGGTCCAGAGGGAAGAAGAGGGGCCTACTGGACACACTAGGGTCCAGTGGGAAGAAGAGGGGCCTACTGGACACACTAGGGTCCAGAGGGAAGAAGAGGGGCCTACTGGACACACTAGGGTCCAGTAGGAAGAAGAGGGGCCTACTGGACACACTAGGGTCCAGCGGTAAGAAGAGGGGCCTTGGCATGAAGCAGCTGCTCAGAGAAAGCCTGTCGGCGCTGAGCCAGATGGAACATGCGTATGACCCCTGCCATGCGCCTCCGGTGACCTCGTTTCCTCTGCCGTACTGCCTCGACCGTGGTGGCCTCAGTTACGTGCGCCTGTATCACCTATAAGTGGGAAGGGAAGAGGAGACTGGATAGAATGATACATGCTAGATGATGATAAATGTAGGACACGCACGTACATTTTTTAGACAACTGCTTAAAGGGACACTTCACCCTTTTAGCAAAAAAATATATGTCAATGACCTTTATAAGATTTAGAACCCTTTCCTGGCGTTATTTTTTGTGTAATCTCTGGTTTTAGATATTTGATATTATCGAAGTGGCTTTGACGTCAGAGACACTCTTCCGTGTTCCTTAATAACGTCAACTACCAGAATGCTTTGCGCAGCCAACCTCCCCGAGGGGGCGCGGTTCCCAAACACATCCACCCTGTGATCCACGCTGGTTCCACCCAGGTTGAATAGACAATAACATCACCGGGCTATACACACAACACCTGTCAACACAGCTGGGCATGCTTAGCGCCCAGGTGCTGGGTATAAAATCTCGGGAGCGCCATATTCACTTTGTAGAGTAGGAGTTCAGAGCAGTCTTGAGTTATCAGATTTGTTTCTTGAGTAGTATTTGTATTTGCGACTTTTTGGAAGTGTAATCATGTCAGTGTGTCGACGTTGCGCGGTACCACACTGTACTGGTCCAGTGCGTTAGACACTCGACCAGGGCTAGTTGGCTCCATCATGTACCTTCAGCTGGTTTAGCATACCCAAAGCAAAAAGACAACGTAAGAAGTTGAAGAGCGGCTACAATGCTACATTTCTATTTTCTAGCAATAAACTTACTCGTGAGTCAACAGTCCATCCAAACCCGCTGGTTCGGGTTGTTCCGCCCAGTTCTTTTTGGGAATCCTGAAATAGGTTTCCAGGACATGTCTGTCTATGTGCGGTCCAAAACTGTTGTGGATAGTGACACATATCGGCTGCCCTGGTGCCCCCCCCCCTGGCATCTCGCTCATCCAACAGTTCATCTAACAGGAATTGTGCACGGGGGAATTCATGACAACACAGCAAGTCTCTTTCAGTGTCCATGGGCACGCAGTTGGTGCACAGGCACCAGGAATCATTCCCGACGCGCTGCTCCTCCACGTCCGTCCCAGCAACAACTACTGCTGCCTGCCTGGCTGCAGCAGCAGCTGCCTCCTCCTCGTCTCTGCGCTGGAGTTGTTCCTCTGTGTATACTGGTTCAAACAAATAACCCTGCTGCACTTCTGATTCCACAATGACTTGGAAATAGTCCTCTTCGTCCATGGAGCGCTCACTCTCTGGTGTTCCTGCAGACGCCATGATGTAAACAATGCGAGGAATGCAGCGGTGCGGTGGGGGTGGAGTCATCAAAGGTTGTAGGAGGTAGAGACCAGCCCCAAAACACAGTCGTCACGGAAGGGACACCCCAGTGTCCGTGACGACTGTGTTTTGGGGCTGGTCTCTGACGAGACAACCTGTAGTCCGGAATGAACACGGAAGAGTGTCTCTGACGTCAAAGCCACTTCGATAATATCAAATATCTAAAACCAGAGATTACACAAAAAATAACGCCAGGAAAGGGTTCTAAATCTTATAAAGGTCATTGACATATATTTTTTTGCTAAAAGGGTGAAGTGTCCCTTTAAATAAGGCTTAAATTGCATATTTGCCGATTGCATTGGGAAAACATGGTACTGGCTGACATTCATTTCGCTCCTATGCCACCAAAACGTGTAATGCCCTACCAACAGTCATTAAAACATGCAAATTAAGAATTAAGACATGTGACTCCTTCAAAACCGCTCTCAAAGGGCACCTACGGATGGCTGCAATTCGAATGTCCTTGACATGAAAAAGTTTGGGAACCACTGTTTTCCATGTTATTTCCGCCCCATATGTGTCTCTGTGAGCGCTACAGCAGCAGTGGGTGGAGAGAGTGAGTGGGTTGGTCCTGGTTACAGTATGTAAGCACCGTTCTGTCTCGTGTTGATCTGGGGGAGAGTTTAACCAGGAAGAAGGGCAGAGGACTTGGGTCCAGAAAGACCACAACATTTTGGCAAGTATAAAGTCGCATCCCAAACGGTCAGAGCGGGCCTCAAATGTGGACCATCAGACTGGACCGAAGAAGGAGATATTACACTATTTGAGCTTTTTAAAAGAGAGATGTCGTCCGACAGCTTTCCAGCTGCTGCGTCAGAGAGGCAACAGATGGACCAGGGAGCCATGCTGAAGCAGCCTGTGATAAAGTTACACAGAATAGGTGTGTACATGTTTTTATGTCTTATGTTTTATGACAATTTTCTTTCAGCTTCAACAGAAAGCAGATGCACAGAAATGTTGTCGGTACTCGGTGGAGACTAGTAATGCTTCCTCCCAGCACGAAATCAACTGTCTGTGTGTGTGTGTGTGTGTGTGTGTGTGTGTGTGTGTGCGCGCGCGCGCGTGCGTTTGCATGCACGTTGATAGGGATAGGGAACGTCACTTTAATTCTATGCAACTTATAAACACTGTAATTTCTATTTTACTCAATCCACTTATATGCAAGAGTGGACATTGTGTGAGTGTTAGAGATGTGTCCTTAGTCCTTGTTTGGTCAATTTATTGAAGCCTTCATATATAGTGTTTGTGTAAAGCCTTCTAAGTGCCTAGCAGCGTCACCCAGTGCCTAGCTGTATCGGATTCTTTCTACTGCTCCTCCTTAACCTCAAGGTCACTCAAGGTTTATGCCCTGTTTATCTCTATGTGAGCAACCCCTCCCATTCTATGATCCTCTCTCCTGTGAACAATATATACTCACAACATTGGATAGAACACTTCCATCATTTGTATGCATACAATCCTGGGCATTAAAGCCAAAAAGACAACTTTGCTCTGATTTTTTTATTTTTCTTATCGTTTCTAGTATTTACATCAAAGATTGCCTCCACAGCATGTGTGCGTGCGTGCGTGTGTGCGTGCGTGCGTGTGTGTGTGTATGTGTGTGTGTGTGGGGGGGGGGGGTCACAAATTTGGTCAGAAGTTATAAGAATCTGATTTAAAGGAGAAGTCAAAAAAAGAATAGCTAGTTATCTTCATTCTAATGCAGGTATTTTAGTAGCTCCAAACTTTTTTCTTTTTTTCTTTTCATGAAACGTCTATATAGTGTTACCATACGTCCTCTTTTTCCCGGACCAGTCCTCTTTTGGGGGTCTGTCCGTTTTTTTTTTTTATTCCTTCAAATGTCCATCATGTAAAAAACACTCGGGCTAAAAACAGCCATAGCCACAATGTGCTGATCTCATCACATTTGTTATGACGGCTATGGACGTTTTTAGCCCAAGGAGTGTTTTTTGTGCAAAACTAATACTTGGAATGGATTCAGAATCATGAAAAACCCCTAGTTTGACATATCACATGCTACTTAAAGCATAAGGAAAGCTGGACATTTTTGACATTTTTGCCTTAGGATGTTAATGATAGGGTCTCATAAAAAAACCCTATATAAAAAAGCTCAATGCTGACAGCCGGTCAGCAAGTGGATTAATGAATGTATGTACTGTATATAAACAATATTTTAGGCCAATAAAAAAGACTATATACCGAATGTTGCACAAAAGAGGCCTGATGGCTGCCGGACTAAAGGTTGTCAATACTGGAATGAGCTCCCCGTCACACTGAGGGAGATCCAGAATGAGCTCCCTGTCACACTGAGGGAGATACAGAATGAGCTCCCTGTCACACTGAGGGAGATCCAGAATGAGCTCCCTGTCACACTGAGGGAGATCCAGAATGAGCTCCCTGTCACACTGAGGGAGATCCAGAATGAGCTCCCTGTCACACTGAGGGAGATCCGCAAATTGAAACAGTGGTTAAACAACCAGTCTTGTGATCACATATGACTCTCACTCGACAATAGAGTAGGCCTACCCTAGTAATAGTTTTAATCTTTTCTTATTCTTCTCAATTTCTTATTTTCTCTTTTTACTGTGTTTACTGTGTGTACTATGTATTTGTATGCTGTCCTCTCGTGTATTATTATGCAAGTACTGTTTAGTGTTAAATGTCTGGGGACTACGGATGGAAATTAGCATTGCTACATTTGTATGTAATGTGCATTAATATGCTCTGACACATCCAAATAAACGAATAAAGTAAAGTAATTTAGAACATTATCAGTTGGTAATACAACACAGCTTCCATGTTATTTCAAAACATTTTATGTTTTTTTTCTCTGTCCTCATTCTCCATCCCAGATGTCTTTCCTGCCCAACTCAAACATGTCTACAGCAGAAATAGACATCTCAAACATCACCAGAGAACTCATACAGGACAGAAGCCCTACACCTGTGACCAGTGTGGGACAAGTTTCAGCCAGAGCAGTACTCTCAAACGACACCAGATAATTCATACAGGACAGAAGCCTTACACCTGTGACCAGTGTGGGACAAGTTTCAGCCACAGCAGTACTCTCAAACAACACCAGATAATTCATACAGGACAGAAACCCTACTACTGTGACCAGTGTGGGATAAGTTTCAGCCAGAGCAGTAGTCTCAAACAACACCAGAGAATTCATACAGGACAGAAGCCCTACTACTGTGACCAGTGTGGGATAAGTTTCAGCCAGAGCACTCATCTCAAACAACACCAGAGAATTCATACAGGACAGAAGCCCTACTACTGTGACCAGTGTGGGATAAGTTTCAGCCAGAGCACTCATCTCAAACAACACCAGAGAATTCATACAGGACAGAAGCCCTACTACTGTGACCAGTGTGGGATAAGTTTCAGCCAGAGCAGTACTCTCAAACAACACCAGAGAATTCATACAGGACAGAAGCCCTACTACTGTGACCAGTGTGGGATAAGTTTCAGCCAGAGCAGTACTCTCAAACAACACCAGAGAATTCATACAGGACAGAAGCCCTACTACTGTGACCAGTGTGGGATAAGTTTCAGCCAGAGCAGTGATCTCAAACAACACCAGATAATTCATACAGGACAGAAGCCCTACACCTGTGAGTGTGGGATAAGCTTCAGCCGGAGCAGTAGTCTCAAAGATCACCAGATAATTCATACAGGACATAAGCCCTACACCTGTGAGTGTGGGAAAAGCTTCAGATACAGAAGTAATCTCAAACGACACCAGAGAATCCATACAGGAGAGTAACCTGTGTGACCAGTGTGGGAAATGGTTCAGCACAAGCAGTGAGTTAAAAAACAACAACAACATGGCTGCAGTTATGGTTGTACTGCCAACCCAATCAGGTCAATGGGTCGTACCTCAGACAGACAGACAGACAGACAGACAGACAGACAGACAGACAGACATGGCCAGTCATTGGAGCGGTTAGACACCGCTCAAAAACTGGCAAACTGTGTGAACCTGTTGATCCGCAAAGCGTTAAACAACCCATTTGTTTGTTTCTATTAGTTACTGCGAGAGTGAGGTCTAGCCAACACTAACTCAGGACTCATGGATCTTTCCCCTCTCTCCTGCTCTCCTGTCTCCCAATTGCCCGTCAATGTGTTGCTTATTTAATCAAGTATGCACAGCCTCTGTTCAATCAATCAATGATATCCTTATTATCCTGATATCCCGGACCTCGCTGCGTGCACGTCAACGTTATCTTTATCAGAATGTCTCATGCAATGTTGATGTAGGAGAGTACACTCACTGCATTTATCCATGTCATCATTTAATTTAATCTCTCATGTAACCTAGACTATCTATTATACAATTGAAAAGGTGTACCCAACCCAGGAAAAGGGACCCAAAGTCACACACTGCATACGACACTGACACGTCACTGACACACTGCAACACGCTACACTCACACGACAGTGACGTCACAGACTTACCCTCCGCGTCGATCCACGGCTATCTCCTCATGTCGCGCAGCACACTGACACTCAACACCACCCCCGGAACAATATGTCATTGCACTGCCACTAAAGCCGGCTGCCTTCCACACTCACAAATAATATCAATATCAATAATAAACACAAAAACGCCACAAGCACCGACACCCCCGCACGCACACACTCACACACGGGCCACGGAACACTGTTGCCAGGTCTATGCAAACAAGCCCAGAAAAAATGCCATACAACACGCTACTCACACACACTACAACACGCTACAACACGCTTAAAACTCGCGGACCTGGCAACACTGCATCCTTTTTTCCCATTGGCTACTGTTGCTAATTTGTTGCCACGTCTATGAAAACAAGCACAGAAAAAATGCCATTCAACACGCTACTTACACACACTACCACTCGCTTACAATACGCGGACCTGGCAACACTATATTCCCTCTCCCATTTGCTCAAAGCCCACCACGTCACCCACAAGTTTTTATGATACGTATCTTACATCCGGATGCACCACCGGACGTTACACACTACACACACACACATTAGGATAACAACAAGACGAACGCTTGATAGCCAGCCACACACACACACACACACACACAAACACGCACACGCTTGCCAGCCACACACACACACACACTGTACAGCCTGCCGGAAAACAACAGTAGAAGAAGAAGAACAACACCACACCGCACACACTGATTCTAACTTGGATGGACAGCGCCGCGATTACATACACAGTTAAAATAATGCAAACACGACAATTGCGCGAACGACTGCGTCGACACCTGGCTTGGAACAAACGGGACGAACCGAGGCGCATATATGGATAAGAACAACAACACCAACACTACACGCACACGCGCGCGCTGCAACAACGCGCTGCAACACAAAACAGCTACGTACAACGCAGTATCACTGCAGACACGTGTGTGTGTGTGTGTGTGTGTGTGCGTGCGTGCGGGGGGGGGGGATTTTGGATCGCCTCGCGATGCAGCTCAAATGGCACGGACACACACACACACACGCCACAAAACGCTAATAATCATACAAAATAAGAACACTACACTAATAACAACAATAATATCAACAGTACAGACAACAGTACAGTACACATGAGACATGAGTACAGTACAGAAAGAAAGCTCACATCAGAATATTAATCCATGTAATAATAATAATAATACAAAATAAGAACACAACACTAATAACAACTATAATATCAACAGTACAGAGTACAGTACAGTACATCAGAATATTACTCCATGTAATAATAATAATAAAAAATAAGAACACAACACTAATAACAACAGTACATTGAACAGTACAGTACACATGAGTACAGTACAGTACAGTACAAATACTTACAGTACAGTACAGTATACTGTTCCTGCGCCTTGCCATGCTCGCTTTCATACGCAAATACACAAAACCAAACAAGGCCACTCAGCCAGCTTGGCAACTTTGCGCTTTCCAAGCAAATGCATAAATGAAAACATGATGGGTTGCCATTGCCTTCTTCCCATTTGCGTATCGCATGGCGCTAGGATGAGCGGGCCGAAGGCCCGCGAAATTCTAGTTGTACACAATTATAAAGGAGAGGGAAAATATGAATTGTCACCCTCAAATAACAACATTAAATAATAGACTAGGCCTGGGCCATGGCTCAGTGGTCCAGGCACCTTGGCCGGCAATCCAGTCTGGCAGTGTGCCGCAGGTTCGACTCCCGACCCCGACGGACTTTACTGCATGTCTTCCCCCCATCTCTCTCCCCATTTCCTGTCAGCCTACTGTCTGTCCATCCATAAAAAATGTAAAATAAAAGGCGAAAGCCACAAAAAAAAAAAACATTTAAAAAAAATATATAGACTAGAAATATTGTTCCTGAAGAAACAATGCGGGGTCGCTGCAAGCCAAAAGATTGTACTATAAATAGTACAGATGCAGTCAAGGTCCCCCAAAAAATATTAATCAACATTAATTTAGGCCAATGAATGTAATTTCAGTTTCTACAAGGATCAGCAGGCTCTTGATGATCTCCACTGCTCTCAAACACCTGTTTTTTGTACTTCTCCCCTGGGGTAATTGATGTTGGCAATTGGCAATAGCACAGTAAAGATGATAATAATCTAATATGATGTGTGTAGTTATGTATAGAGCTAGCCTCTTAATTTTGATCTGAAAGTGCACAGATTGAAGCATTTTCTTCGTAAATTTAATTTATTTTATTTCTAATACCATAATCATAGGTCAAATTTAATTTACAATTACTAACGACATTGAAGAGGCTTTGGATGTATAGTGGTTAACTTGAGTTGTCAGCTGTTGGGTGGGGGTAAGGAACTGTGATGTGCATTTGTTTATATTTAATTGTATGTAAATGTGTTTTTTTCTTCAGTTTTTTGTTTGTTTTGTATTCATGTCCTGTTGTTTCTTTGAAGATTTTGTTTTAGTGTTTGTGCTGCCATTTGGGTGAATGAAAAAATATATGTGAATAATTGTTTTCAGAATACTATGTTGAAAAATCAATAAACATATGTTTAAAAAAAGAAACAATTACTTCAACTATTACCACCGATACCACCATATATCATTGCTATCATTCTCACTACTGTCCTACCCTCATAATTTAATGTACTAATTATCCTGTGATATACTGTATTTAGACAAGAGAATACGCTTGAGCAGTAATTTGAATTGATTGAGATATTTCTGCTGTGTTTGACATCGTCTGACAAGCCATTCCATATTTTCACCCCACAGACAGAAATACACATAATCTTCTGGGTGGTGCTGAGTCTGACACTGAGTTGTTGGAAGTTTAGGCCCCATCTTAACTAAGGGTTCACGATTATGAAATTCTGACCGATTATACAGAGGACCACAATGGAAACAAGCCTATAGGGGCTTGGCCCAAAGCCTGTTACAACTCATCCAGTGCCACCTGGATACAGGTTTTGGCCCTCGTTGCCACCGAAGCCCATTATAAATAAAAGAAAGAAAATTAAATTCTATTGTGCATGTCATGTGCATGTCATCACCTGCACGCCAGATTAGAGGAATTTTCAAAATATGGATTTAAAAAAAATATATATATATATATATTATTATTATTTATTTTTTCAAAAAGGCGTCCAAAGGCGACATTGGCACTCTCGGCCACCAGGGGGAGGCGTCCAAAGGCGCCAGGTGGCACTGAGACAGTTTTAATAAAGTATTCAATCAATCAATAAATAAATATAGCCTATACTCTTTTCCAAGTGTCTGTTTTCACAACTGAATGAATACTGAATGAGATGAGTACACAAATTAATTAAAAAAACCATTTTGATTTATATTGAACTCATTGATGAATTTTAACTTTTTTCTTTCTTTGCTGCTGAAAACCGATTAAATAAATCGGGATACCGATATGGCATTTTTATGGCCGATATGGGCGATTCCGATTATGCTACCGATTATATCGTGCATCCCTAATCTTACAATTTACAATTTACAATTTAGGCATTTAGCAGACGCTCTTAATCCAGAGGGATTTACATTAGGCAAGAACAAAAGCATGGGAATACATCACATATATAAATTTACCATGAAACATGCGTAAGCTAAGAACGTAACTAGAACATATCTATATAATGACACTATACATATAACCTATACATATATACTATACTATGCTATACATATGTACTATGATGTGCTATGACTACATACAATGCAATTATTGTGCTGTCTACATGACATGCTATAAGTCTGTTTCAAATGCTATCTAAGTCTAAGAAGTGCTATCTAAGGGGGTAGGATAAGTGCTATGGGCCATGATGGAGTCTGAAAAGGTGGGTCTTCAGACTACGGCGGAAGATTGGGAGTGATGCTGCAGTTCTGATTGCAACGGGGAGTGCATTCCACAGTTTTGGGGCCAGAAGAGAGAAGAGTTTGGGACGTGTGGAGCGTTGTCCCGGCGTTTTTAGTGAGGGTACTTCCAGCTTTCCTGTGTTGGCTGATCTTAACTCATATGCACCTTGCATTATTGGATGGCAGAATAGCCATGGGTGCAACCCAGACACACTATAGTTCAAACAGTGGAAAAACTACTCAATTGTTTTACTTAAGTAAAAGTAGCAATACTGCAATGTAGAACTACTCTGAATTCAAAATGTAGTTGAGTAAAGGTATAAATGTATTGGCATCAACATGTACTTGTAAAAAGCACTCACTATGCAGAATGTCCCATTTTCAGGTTTTCAAATGTACAGCTATTTTCTTTTTTAAATATATTTTTTATCCCACGATTTTGTAACCCATTTTTTACCCCTGTGTCAATTATCTAATGTGATCCTGGGCTCTACACACCCTCCGCCAACCTAGTCCCCATATATGGTGGACATGGGGAGAGCAACGGACTTGAACTCATGCTTCCTTCATGCCTGAGTGTCCAAGTTGCTCCTTTACACCTGACAGGGGGGAGTTTCCCCGGTAGTGTGTGGAAGGAACACGTTATTCCAACCAGTTCCTTTCCCCTCCATCAGGCGCCCCGGCTGGCCAGGGGGAGGCAGTTTAGAGACCAGGATTACTGCATGTTTTTTGTGAGAGTACCTACCTACCATAGGGGACACAGGGAGAACATGCAAACTCCACACAGAAAGGCCCTTTCGCCAACCCTGCCTTGGGTATGGGCATTGGGCACTGATGACGCGGAGGAGGAAACACGCCGCCAGCACCCACAGCGTCCCGAGTGGGAATCGAACCCAGGACTGAGGACCTTCTAGCTGTGAGGCAACAGCACTACCAACTGTGCCAACGTGCCCCCTGTACAGCTATTTTCAAATGGCCGATATGTAGGGCTGGAGTGGTTAACGTATGTTTTATAATAATAATCTAAATCTACAACGTAACTAGTAAATAAAGGTCCCTGCACACTGGACGCGTTTTCGGATTTTTAGCTGCGTTTTCCGAAAAATGCGTCCAGTGTGCAACCACCTTTAGACTTTGAAATGATCGTAGTGGAGTAAAAGTACAATATTTGCCTCTGAGATGGCGTAGAAGTGAAAGTACAGGACATTGAAAATATTCAACTAAAGTAGGCCTACAAATAACTCAGAATTGTACTTAAGTACAGTAAATGTACTTCGTTCACTGGACACACTAGGGTCCAGTGGGAAGAAGAGGGGCCTACTGGACACACTAGGGTCCAGAGGGAAGAAGAGGGGCCTACTGGACACACTAGGGTCCAGAGGGAAGAAGAGGGGCCTACTGGACACACTAGGGTCCAGTGGGAAGAAGAGGGGTCTACTGGACACACTAGGGTCCAGTAGGAAGAAGAGGGGCCTACTGGCCACACTAGGGTCCAGTGGGAAGAAGAGGGGTCTACTGGACACACTAGGGTCCAGTAGGAAGAAGAGGGGCCTACTGGACACACTAGGGTCCAGAGGGAAGAAGAGGGGCCTACTGGACACACTAGGGTCCAGAGGGAAGAAGAGGGGCCTACTGGACACACTAGGGTCCAGAGGGAAGAAGAGGGGCCTACTGGACACACTAGGGTCCAGAGGGAAGAAGAGGGGCCTACTGGACACACTAGGGTCCAGAGGGAAGAAGAGGGGCCTACTGGACACACTAGGGTCCAGAGGGAAGAAGAGGGGCCTACTGGACACACTAGGGTCCAGAGGGAAGAAGAGGGGCCTACTGGACACACTAGGGTCCAGAGGGAAGAAGAGGGGCCTACTGGACACACTAGGGTCCAGAGGGAAGAAGAGGGGCCTACTGGACACACTAGGGTCCAGTGGGAAGAAGAGGGGCCTACTGGACACACTAGGGTCCAGTGGGAAGAAGAGGGGCCTACTGGACACACTAGGGTCCAGTGGGAAGAAATGTCCATGGTAAATGTTGCCCAGCCCTGTACTAGAAGAACACTAGCTTATAGGCTTCAGCTCCGAGAAGAGTTCTACCGTGTCAGGATATCCCTGCATCGGTAGAACGGGGGTTGAGCCGTCCAAAAACACTTTTTTGCAGTATCGTTTCCAAAATAGTACAGATGATAAACAATTTTTTTTTAGACAACTGCTTAAATAAGGCTTAAATTGCATATTTGCCGATTGCATTGGGAAAACATGGTACTGGCTGACATTCATTTCGCTCCTATGCCACCAAAAAGTGGAATGCCCTACCAACAGTCATTAAGACATGCAAATTAAGAATTAAGACACGAGACTCCTTCAAAACCGCTCTCAAAGGGCACCTACGGATGGCTGCAATTCGAATGTCCTTGACATGAAAAAGTTTGGGAACCACTGCTTTCCATGTTATTTCCGCCCCATATGTGTCTCTGTGAGCGCTACAGCAGCAGTGGGTGGAGAGAGTGAGTGGGTTGGTCCTGGTTACGGTAGGTAAACACCGTTCTGTCCCGTGTTGATCTGGGGGAGAGTTTAACCAGGAAGCAGAGCAGAGGACTTGGGTCCAGAAAGACCACAACATTTCGGCAAGTATAAAGTCACATCCCAAACGGTCAGAGCGGGCCTCAAATGTGGACCATCAGACTGGACCGAAGAAGGAGATATTACACTATTTGGGCTTTTTAAAAGAGAGATGTCGTCCGACAGCTTTCCAGCTGCTGCGTCAGAGAGGCAACAGATCGACCAGGGAGCCAAGCAGCCTGTGATAAAGTTACACAGAATAGGTGTGTACATGTTTTTATGTCTTATGTTTTATTACAATTTTCTTTCAGTTTCAACAGAAAGCAGATGCACAGAAATGTTGTCGGTACTCGGTGGAGACTAGTAATGCTTCCTCCCAGCACTAAATCAACTGTCTGTGTGTGCGCGTGCGTGCGTGCGTGCGTGCGTGCGTGCGTGCGTGTGCGTGCGTGCGACGTGCGTGCGTGCGTGCGTGCGTTTGCGTGCGCGTTGATAGGGATAGGGAACGTCACTTTAATTCTATGCAACTTATAAACACTGTAATTTCTATTTTACTCAATCCACTGATATGCAAGAGTGGACATTGTGTGAGTGTTAGAGATGTCTCCTTAGTCCTTGTCTGGTCAATTTATTGAAGCGGTCATATATAGTGTTTGTGTAAAGCCTTCTAAGTGCCTAGCAGCGGCACCCAGTGCCTAGCTGTATCGGATTCCTCCTTAACCTCAAGGTCACTGCAGGCACCAGTGGTTCCTTGTTTATGCCCCGTTTATCTCTATGTGAGCAACCCCTCCCATTCTATGATCCTCTCTCCTGTGAACAATATATACTCACAACATTGGATGGAACACTTCCATCATTTGTATGCATACAATCCTGGGCATTAAAGCCAAAAAGACAACTTTGCTCCGATTCTTTTATTTTTCTTATCGTTTCTAGTATTTACATCAAAGATTGCCTCCACAGCGTGCGTGCGTGCGTGTGTGCGTGCGTGTGTGTCTGTGTGTGTGTGTGTGTGGGGGGGGGGGGGTCACAAATTAGGTCAGAAGTTATAAGAATCTGATTTAAAGGAGAAGTAAAAAAAGAAAAAGAAAAAAAGAAAAGCTAGTTATCTTCATTCTAATGCAGGTATTTTATTAGCTCCAAACTTTTTTCTTTTTTTCTTTTCATGAAACGTCTATATAGTGTTACCATACGTCCTCTTTTCCCCGGACCAGTCCTCTTTTGGGGGTCTGTCCGTTTTTTTTTTTTTAAATTCCTTCAAATGTCCATCATGTAAAAAACACTTGGGCTAAAAACAGCCATAGCCACAATGTGCTGACCCCATCACATTTGTTATGACGGCTATGGCCGTCTTTAGCCCAAGGAGTGTTTTTTGTGCAAAACTAATGCTTGGAATGGATTCAGAATCATGAAAACCCCCTAGTTTGACATGTCACATGCTACTTAAAGCATACGGAAAGTTGGACATTTTTGACATTTATGCCTTAGGATGTTAATGATAGGGTCTCATATAAACCCCTATATAAAAAAGCTCAATGCTGACAGCCGGTCAGCAAGTGGATTAATGAATGTATGTACTGTATATAGACAATATTTTAGGCCAATAAAAAATACTATATACCGAATGTTGCACAAAAGAAAAGAGGCCTGATGGCTGCCGGACTAAAGGTTGTCAATACTGGAATGAGCTCCCTGTCACACTGAGGGAGATGGAATGAGCTCCCTGTCACACTGAGGGAGATGGAATGAGCTCCCTGTCACACTGAGGGAGATCCAGAATGAGCTCCCTGTCACACTGAGGGAGATGGAATGAGCTCCCTGTCACACTGAGGGAGATCCAGAATGAGCTCCCTGTCACACTGAGGGAGATCCAGAATGAGCTCCCTGTCACACTGAGGGAGATCCAGAATGAGCTCCCTGTCACACTGAGGGAGATCCAGAATGAGCTCCCTGTCACACTGAGGGAGATCCAGAATGAGCTCCCTGTCACACTGAGGGAGATCCGCAAATTGATCTTGTGATCACATATGACTCTCACTCCACAATAGAGTAGGCCTACCCTAGTAATAGTTTTAATCTTTTCTTATTTTCTCTTTTTACTGTGTATTTGTATGCTGTCCTCTCGTGTATTATTATGCAAGTACTGTTTAGTGTTAAATGTCTGGGGACTACGGATGGAAATTAGCATTGCTACATTTGTATGTAATGTGCATTAATATGCTCTGACCCGTCCAAATAAACTAATAAAGTAAAGTAATTTAGAACATTATCAGTTGGTAATACAACACAGCTTGCATGTTATTTCAAAACATTTTATGTTTTTTTTCTCTGTCCTCATTCTCCATCCCAGATGTCTTTCCTGCCCAACTCAAACATATCTACAGCAGAAATAGACATCTCAAACATCACCAGAGAACTCATACAGGACAGAAGCCCTACACCTGTGACCAGTGTGGGATAAGTTTCAGCCGGAACAGTACTCTCAAACAACACCAGAGAATTCATACAGGACAGAAACCCTACTACTGTGACCAGTGTGGGATAAGTTTCAGCCAGAGCACTCATCTCAAACGACACCAGAGAATTCATACAGGACAGAAATCCTACACCTGTGACCAGTGTGGGATAAGTTTCAGCCGGAACAGTACTCTCAAACAACACCAGAGAATTCATACAGGACAGAAACCCTACTACTGTGACCAGTGTGGGATAAGTTTCAGCCGGAACAGTATTCTCAAACAACACCAGAGAATTCATACAGGACAGAAACCCTACTACTGTGACCAGTGTGGGATAAGTTTCAGCCGGAGCAGTATTCTCAAACAACACCAGAGAATTCATACAGGACAGAAACCCTACTACTGTGACCAGTGTGGGATAAGTTTCAGCCAGAGCAGTACTCTCAAACAACACCAGATAATTCATACAGGACAGAAGCCCTACTACTGTGACCAGTGTGGGATAAGCTTCTACCGGAGCAGTAATCTCAAAGAGCACCAGAGAATCCATACAGGACATAAGCCCAACACCTGTGAGTGTGGGAAAAGCTTCAGCCAGAGAAGTACTCTAAAAAATCACCAGAGAATTCATACAGGACATAAGCCCTACACCTGTGAGTGTGGGTTAAGCTTCAGATACAGAAGTAATCTCAAACGACACCAGAGAATCCATACAGGAGAGTAACCCGTGTGACCAGTGTGGGAAATGGTTCAGCACAAGCAGTGAGTTAAAAAACAACAACATGGCTGCAGTTATGGTTGTACTGCCAACCCAATCAGGTCAATGGGTCGTACCTCAGACAGACAGACAGACAGACAGACAGACAGACAGACAGACAGACAGACAGACAGACAGACAGACAGACAGACAGACAGACAGACAGACAGACATGGCCAGTCATGGCCAGTCATTGGAGCGGTTAGACACCGCTCAAAAACTGGCAAACTGTGTGAACCTGTTGATCCGCAAAGCGTTAAACAACCCATTTGTTTGTTTCTATTAGTTACTGCGAGAGTGAGGTCTAGCCAACACTAACTCGGGACTCATGGATCTTTCCCCTCTCCTGCTCTCCTGTCTCCCAATTGCCCGTCAATGTGTTGCTTATTTAATCAAGTATGCACAGCCTCTGTTCAATCAATCAATTATATCCTTATTATCCTGATATCCCGGACCTCGCTGCGTGCACGTCAACGTTATCTTTATCAGAATGTCTCATGCAATGTTGATGTAGGACAGTACACTCACTGCATTTATCTATGTCATCATTTAATGTTCTCTCATGTAACCTAGACTATTGTACACAAAGGAGAAGGAAAATATGAATTGTCACCCTCAAATAACAACATTAAATAATAGACTAGGCCTGGGCCATGGCTCAGTGGTCCAGGCACCTTGGCTGGCAATCCAGTCTGGCAGTGTGCCGCAGGTTCGACTCCCGACCCCGACGGCCTTTACTGCATGTCTTCCCCCCATCTCTCTCCCCATTTCCTGTCAGCCTACTGTCTGTCCCTCCATACAAAATATAAAATAAAGGCGAAAAAAAAAAATATATATAGACTAGAAATATTGTTCCTGAAGAAACAATGCGGGGTCGCTGCAAGCCAAAAGATTGTACTATAAATAGTACAGATGCAGTCAAGGTCCCCCAAAAAATATTAATCAACATTAATTTAGGCCAATTAATGTAATTTCAGTTTCTACAAGGATCAGCAGGCTCTTGATGATCTCCACTGCTCTCAGCTGGTTCCTCAAACACCTGTTTTTTGTACTTTTCCCCTGGGGTAATTGATGTTGGCAATTGGCAATAGCACAGTAAAGATGATAATAATCTAATATGATGTGTGTAGTTATGTATAGAGCTAGCCTCTTAATTTTGATCTCAAAGTGCACAGATTGAAGCATTTTCTTCGTAGATTTACTTTATTTTATTTCTAATACCATAATCATAGGTCAAATTTAATTTACAATTACTACAACGACATTGAAGAGGCTTTGGATGTATAGTGGTTAATTTGAGTTGTCAGCTGTTGGGTGGGGGTAAGGAACTGTGATGTGCATTTGTTTATATTTAATTGTATGTAATGTGTGTTTTTTATTCATGGACATGTCCTGTTGTTTCTTTGAAGATTTTGTTTTAGTGTTTGTGCTGCCATTTGGGTGAATGAAAAAATATATGTGAATAATTGTTTTCAGAATACTATGTCGTAAAGAATAATCAATAAACATATGTTTAAAAAAAGAAACAATTACTTCAACTATTACCACCATATATCATTGCTATCATTCTCACTACTGTCCTACCCTCATAATTTAATGTACTAATTATCCTGTGATATGGCTGTGATTCATGAGCAACATGTCTAGTGGTGATGGAGATGCTCAGCCACAAGATGGCAACATTGAACCTGAAAAGGAAAAAAGAGTTGTCAAACATACAGCTAAAGGCTTGGAAATGGTGGTTGATAAGTATCAAAAGGCAAGAGGATTGGCAGTTAAAAAGGCTGCAAAGTTGAGAGAATCAATGAAGGAGCTCATGAACTCAAATGACATTTTGGAGGCTGTAAAAGGTCATTTGGATGAATGAATTCATTTATGTGGTGAAGCAAGAGCAGACCATGCATCACTGGTGGTTTTGCAAATACCTGAGGAGGAAATTGAGAGGCAGAATCAGTGGTTTCAACCTAAAATTGATATTCTGGAGGGTTTCATGCATGATGTACACAAATGGCTATCAGAAGTGAAACACCAAATTACACATGATGTCACTGTCACTGTTGAAACTGAGCCATACATACCTGTCACCCAAGAAAATGAATCTCAAATGCATACTACTGTTGAAAATGTCACTGTTGAAAATGAACCACCAACACACATCACCTGTGAAGTAACGTGCAAATATACATTGGAAGGGAAGGATTGCCGTTACATTCAAGTAAGAAACGGTGTGCTCCCACCATTTCCTGTGTCCTATCTGATCCTATCTGATTAGTGCACCTGAGTGACCCTCTAAATACACACCCAGTGCTGTCAAAGCCCACCACCAAGTGATCAAAAATAATATGCCAACCTAACCAATAATATAGCACCATCATAATGGCTCCTACACTGTATTTAGACAAGAGAATACGCTTGAGCAGTAATTTGAATTGATTGAGATATTTCTGCTGTGTTTGACATCGTCTGACAAGCCATTCCATATTTCCCCCCCACAGAAAGAAATACACATAATCTTCTGGGTGATGCCGAGTCTGACACTGAGTTGTTGGAAGTTTATAGCCCCATCTTAACTAAGGGTGCACGATTATGAAATTCTGACCGATTGTACAGAGGACCACAATGGAAACAAGCCTATAGGGGCTTGGCCCAAAGCCTGTTAATAAAGTATTCAATCAATCAATAAATAAATATAGCCTATACTCTTTTCCAAGTGTCTGTTTTCACAACTGAATGAAATTAAATTTAGAAAAATGTAAAGTTTATTTTTACATCATGTTTGATTTGGCTTTTGTTCTAGACTAGAGGTAATAGACCATTTTGATTTATATTGAACTCATTGATGAATTTTTACTTTTTTCTTTCTTTGCTGCTGAAAACCGATTAAATAATCGGGATACCGATATGGCATTTTTATGGACGATATGGGCGATTCCGATTATGCTACCGATTATATCGTGCATCCCTAATCTTAACTCATATGCACCTTGCATTATTGGATGGCAGAATAGCCATGGGTGCAACCCAGACACACTATAGTTCAAACAGTGGTGGAAAAACTACTCAATTGTTTTACTTAATAAAAGTAGCAATACTGCAATGTAGAACTACTCTGAATTCAAAATGTACTTGAGTAAAGGTATAAATGTATTGGCAACAACATGTACTTGTAGAAAGCACTCACTATGCAGAATATCCCATTTTCAGGTTTTCAAATGTACAGCTATTTTCTTTTTTAAATATATTTTTTATCCCACGATTTTGTAACCCATTTTTCACCCCTGTATCAATTATGTAATGTGATCCTGGGCTCTACACACCCTCCGCCAGCCTAGTGTGGTAATCGAACCCAGGACCTTCTAGCTGTGAGGCGACAGCACTACCAACTGTGCCAACGTGCCCCCTGTACAGCTATTTTCAAATGGCCGATATGTAGGGCTGGAGTGGTTAACGTATGTTTGATAATATTAATCCAAATCTACAACGTAACTAGTAAATAAAGGTCCCTGCACACTGGACGCGTTTTCGGATTTGTAGCTGCGTTTTCCGAAAAACGCGTCCAGTGTGCAACCACCTTTAGACTTTGAAATGATCGTAGTGGAGTAAAAGTACAATATTTGCCTCTGAGATGGTGTAGAAGTGAAAGTACAGGACATTGAAAATATTCAACTAAAGTAGGCCTACAAATAACTAGACACACTAGGGTCCAGAGGGAAGAGGGGCCTACTGGACACACTAGGGTCCAGTAGGAAGAAGAGGGGCCTACTGGACACACTAGGGTCCAGAGGGAAGAAGAGGGGCCTACTGGACACACTAGGGTCCAGAGGGAAGAAGAGGGGCCTACTGGACACACTAGGGTCCAGAGGGAAGAAGAGGGGCCTACTGGACACACTAGGGTCCAGTAGGAAGAAGAGGGGCCTACTGGACACACTAGGGTCCAGTAGGAAGAAGAGGGGCCTACTGGACACACTAGGGTCCAGAGGGAAGAAGAGGGGCCTACTGGACACACTAGGGTCCAGTAGGAAGAAGAGGGGCCTACTGGACACACTAGGGTCCAGAGGGAAGAAGAGGGGCCTACTGGACACACTAGGGTCCAGAGGGAAGAAGAGGGGCCTACTGGACACACTAGGGTCCAGAGGGAAGAAGAGGGGCCTACTGGACACACTAGGGTCCAGTAGGAAGAAGAGGGGCCTACTGGACACACTAGGGTCCAGTAGGAAGAAGAGGGGCCTACTGGACACACTAGGGTCCAGTAGGAAGAAGAGGGGCCTACTGGACACACTAGGGTCCAGTAGGAAGAAGAGGGGCCTACTGGACACACTAGGGTCCAGTAGGAAGAAGAGGGGCCTACTGGACACACTAGGGTCCAGTAGGAAGAAGAGGGGCCTACTGGACACACTAGGGTCCAGTAGGAAGAAGAGGGGCCTACTGGACACACTAGGGTCCAGTAGAAAGAAGAGGGGCCTACTGGACACACTAGGGTCCAGTGGGAAGAAGAGGGGCCTACTGGACACACTAGGGTCCAGTGGGAAGAAGAGGGGCCTACTGGACACACTAGGGTCCAGTAGGAAGAAGAGGGGCCTACTGGACACACTAGGGTCCAGTGGGAAGAAGAGGGGTCTACTGGACACACTAGGGTCCAGTGGGAAGAAGAGGGGCCTACTGGACACACTAGGGTCCAGTGGGAAGAAGAGGGGCCTACTGGACACACTAGGGTCCAGAGGGAAGAAGAGGGGCCTACTGGACACACTAGGGTCCAGTGGGAAGAAGAGGGGTCTACTGAACACACTAGGGTCCAGAGGGAAGAAGAGGGGCCTACTGGACACACTAGGGTCCAGAGGGAAGAAGAGGGGCCTACTGGACACACTAGGGTCCAATGGGAAGAAGAGGGGCCTACTGGACACACTAGGGTCCAATGGGAAGAAGAGGGGCCTACTGGACACACTAGGGTCCAGAGGGAAGAAGAGGGGCCTACTGGACACACTAGGGTCCAATGGGAAGAAGAGGGGCCTACTGGACACACTAGGGTCCAATGGGAAGAAGAGGGGCCTACTGGACACACTAGGGTCCAGAGGGAAGAAGAGGGTCCTACTGGACACACTAGGGTCCAGTAGGAAGAAGAGGGGCCTACTGGACACACTAGGGTCCAGAGGGAAGAAGAGGGTCCTACTGGACACACTAGGGTCCAGTGGGAAGAAGAGGGGCCTACTGGACACACTAGGGTCCAGTAGGAAGAAGAGGGTCCTACTGGACACACTAGGGTCCAGAGGGAAGAAGAGGGGCCTACTGGACACACTAGGGTCCAGAGGGAAGAAGAGGGGCCTACTGGACACACTAGGGTCCAGAGGGAAGAAGAGGGGCCTACTGGACACACTAGGGTCCAGTGGGAAGAAGAGGGGCCTACTGGACACACTAGGGTCCAGTAGGAAGAAGAGGGGCCTACTGGACACACTAGGGTCCAGTAGGAAGAAGAGGGGCCTACTGGACACACTAGGGTACAGAGGGAAGAAGAGGGGCCTACTGGACACACTAGGGTCCAGAGGGAAGAAGAGGGGCCTACTGGACACACTAGGGTCCAATGGGAAGAAGAGGGGCCTACTGGACACACTAGGGTCCAGTAGGAAGAAGAGGGGCCTACTGGACACACTAGGGTCCAGTGGGAAGAAGAGGGGCCTACTGGACACACTGGGGTCCAGTAGGAAGAAGAGGGGCCTACTGGACACACTAGGGTCCAGAGGGAAGAAGAGGGGCCTACTGGACACACTAGGGTCCAATGGGAAGAAGAGGGGCCTACTGGACACACTAGGGTCCAGTAGGAAGAAGAGGGGCCTACTGGACACACTAGGGTCCAGTAGGAAGAAGAGGGGCCTACTGGACACACTAGGGTCCAGTAGGAAGAAGAGGGGCCTACTGGACACACTAGGGTCCAGAGGGAAGAAGAGGGGCCTACTGGACACACTAGGGTCCAGTAGGAAGAAGAGGGGCCTACTGGACACACTAGGGTCCAGCGGTAAGAAGAGGGGCCTACTGGACACACTAGGGTCCAGTAGGAAGAAGAGGGGCCTACTGGACACACTAGGGTCCAGAGGGAAGAAGAGGGGCCTACTGGACACACTAGGGTCCAGTAGGAAGAAGAGGGGCCTACTGGACACACTAGGGTCCAGCGGTAAGAAGAGGGGCCTTGGCATGAAGCAGCTGCTCAGAGAAAGCCTGTCGGCGCTGAGCCAGATGGAACATGCGTATGACCCCTGCCATGCGCCTCCGGTGACCTCGTTTCCTCTGCCGTACTGCCTCGACCGTGGTGGTCTCAGTTACGTGCCGTGCGCCTGTATCACCTATAAGTGGGAAGGGAAGAGGAGACTGGATAGAATGATACATGCTAGATGATGATAAACTTAGGACATGCACGTACATTTTTTAGACAACTGCTTAAATAAGGCTTAAATTGCATATTTTTCCGATTGCATTGGGAAAACATGGTACTGGCTGACATTCATTTCGCTCCTATACCACCAAAAAGAGTAATGCCCTACCAACAGTCATTATGACATGCGAATTAAGAATTAAGAATTAAGACATGTGACTCCTTCAAAACCGCTCTCAAAGGGCACCTACGGACGGCTGCAATTCTAATGTCCTTGACATGAAAAAGTTTGGGAACCACTGCTTTCCATGTTATTTCCGCCCCATATGTGGCTCTGAGCGCTACAGCAGCAGTGGGTGGAGAGAGTGAGTGGGTTGGTCCTGGTTACAGTATGTAAGCACCGTTCTGTCCCGTGTTGATCTGGGGGAGAGTTTAACCAGGAAGCAGAGCAGAGGACTTGGGTCCAGAAAGACCACAACATTTCGGCAAGTATAAAGTCACATCCCAAACGGTCAGAGCGGGCCTCAAATGTGGACCATCAGACTGGACCGAAGAAGGAGATATTACACTATTTGGGCTTTTTAAAAGAGAGATGTCGTCCGACAGCTTTCCAGCTGCTGCGTCAGAGAGGCAACAGATGGACCAGGGAGCCATGCTGAAGCAGCCTGTGATAAAGTTACACAGAATAGGTGTGTACATGTTTTTATGTCTCTGTACAATTTTCTTTCAGCTTCAACAGAAAGCAGATGCACAGAAATGTTGTCGGTACTCGGTGGAGACTAGTAATGCTTCCTCCCAGCACGAAATCAACTGTCTGTGTGTGTGTGTGTGTGTGTGTGTGTGTGTGTTGATAGGGAACGTCACTTTAATTCTATGCAATTTATAAACACTGTAATTTCTCTTTTACTCAATCCACTTATATGCAAGAGTGGACATTGTGTGAGTGTTAGAGATGTCTCCTTAGTCCTTGTCTGGTCAATTTATTGAAGCTGTCATATATATAGTGTTTGTGTAAAGCCTTCTAAGTGCCTAGCAGCGTCACCCAGTGCCTAGCTGTATCGGATTCCTTCTACTGCTCCTCCTTAACCTCAAGGTCACTGCAGGCACCAGTGGTTCCTTGTTTATGCCCTGTTTATCTCTATGTGAGCAACCCCTCCCATTCTATGATCCTCTGCGAGCTGTGAACAATATATACTTTGTGCGCTCCTGTGTTCTGTTACGTTGGATGGAACACTTCCATCATTTGTATGCATACAATCCTGGGCATTAAAGCCAAAAAGACAACTTTGCTCCGATTATTTTATTTTTCTTATCATATAGTATTTACATCAAAGATTGCCTCCACAGCGTGCGCGTGCAGGTGTGTGTGGGGTGTGTGTGTGTGTGTGTGTGTGTGTGTGTGTTCGCCCATGTGTGTGTGTGTGTGTGTGTGTGTGTGTTATAAGTTATAAGAATCTGATTTAAAGGAGAAGTCAAAAAAAAGAAAAGCTAGTTATCTTCATTCTAATGCAGGTATTTTAGTAGCTCCAAACTTTTTTCTTTTTTTCTTTTCATGAAACGTCTATATAGTGTTACCATACGTCCTCTTTTTCCCGGACCAGTCCTCTTTTGGGGGCTGTCCGGGCTTTTTTTTAATAAATTCCTTCAAATGTCCATCATGTAAAAAACACTTGGGCTAACAACAGCCATAGCCACAATGTGCTGATCCCATCACATTTGTTATGACGGCTATGGCCGTTTTTAGCCCAAGGAGTGTTTTTTGTGCAAAACTAATACTTGGAATGGATTCAGAATCATGAAAACCCCCTAGTTTGACATCACGTGCTACTTAAAGCATAAGAAAAGTTGGACATTTTTGCCTTAGGATGTTAATGATAGGGTCTCATATAAACCCCTGTATAAAAAATCTCAATGCTGACAGGAGGTCAGCAAGTGGATTAATGAATGTATGTATATATAGACAATATTGTAGGCCAATAAAAAAGACTATATACCGAATGTTGCACAAAAGAGGCCTGATGGCTGCCGGACTAAAGGTTGTCAATACTGGAATGAGCTCCCTGTCACACTGAGGGAGATCCCCCACTTTCACAGCTTTTAAAGGGCAATTGAAACAGTTGTTAAACAACCAGTCTTGTGATCACATAATGACTCTCACTCGACAATAGAGTAGGCCTACCCTAGTAATAGTTTTAATCTTTTCTTATTCTTCTCAATTTCTTATTAGTGTGGTTAACAGGGCAACCAGACTATTGTAATTGTAACACTTTATTATTATTTCATTTACTGGAGTAAGACAAACTTTGTATCACTACTCCTCCCACAGTTTTGACTGTACGCACTTGAGCCATATGTCAAATTGAATCGTGTGCTTGCTCATTGCTAAGAGAAATATTGTATAGTTTAATTGATATTAATTTATTCGTGCATTAAATTTCCCCATTGACATGAATGGGAAAATGCGAAAACTCACGTTCAAGTATTTTTTCCTCGGAGACCGTAAGCGATATAGTTACAAAACTTGGAGGTAAGGGATAATTCGGAATACTTACTAAAATTAATTAACTTATAATTATATCGGTCGGCTTCATGGTGGCGCTATAACAGCCCACTTTACGTTTTGGCTTATAACTCTTGAACCGTAGGTCGTAAAAAAAAAACGTTTTTCCCGGATTCCTTGGTTCATGACGCATCTCCCCATATAGGCCACGCCCATTTGCGTCAGGATAGATTTTCCGCCATTTTGAATTTTCTTCAAAACACTTTTATTTTCTGATTCAGATTTTGTCCGAATCTCACAGAAATCGGTACACATGATCTCTGGACCTATCGGACCGCGTTTACATTTTTTTAAGATTCTTTAATTTTTTTTGTCCGTATCGTTAGTGGGAGGGGCCTATTTTACAAAAAATGCCTAAAATCACGAACGGAATGTCCAATCCATCCCAAATTTGAATCAGATGTCGCGGGTGGTTTAATCAACCAAAAGCCAAAAGCGATTCCATTTTCATCCATAGGGGGCGCCGCAAATGCGTAAAATGTAACCGTTTCTTGCAGGAAAATGTTTTTGGGGGGATAAATCCCCTCCGAATTACTTAAGCATGATCGCAGGGGTGACGTGACATTGTAATTGGCTGGCAATATTAGTGGGAGGGGCATATGTAAGCGACTGTGGCAACCACACTTTGCAATTTTGAAAAATTGCGACCTTTCTAGTTTTCTCTTTTTACTGTGTTTGAAATGTACTTGTATGCTGTCCTCTCGTGTATTATTATGTAAGTACTGTTTAGTGTTAAATGTACGGATGGAAATTAGCATCGCTACATTTGTATGTAATGTGCATTAATGCTCTGACCCGTCCAAATAAACAAATAAAGTAAAGTAATTTAGAACATTATCAGTTGGTAATACAACACAGCTTGCATGTTATTTCAAAACATTTTATGGGTTTTTTCTCTGTCCTCATTCTCCATCCCAGATGTCTTTCATGCCCAACTCAAACATGTCTACAGCAGAAAAAGACATCTCAAACATCACCAGAGAACTCATACAGGACAGAAGCCCTACACCTGTGACCAGTGTGGGATAAGTTTCATCCAGAGCACTAATCTCAAACGACACCAGAGAATTCATACAGGACAGAAGCCCTACACCTGTGACCAGTGTGGGATAAGTTTCAGCCACAGCAGTACTCTTAAACAACACCAGAGAATTCATACAGGACAGAAGCCCTACACCTGTGACCAGTGTGGGATAAGCTTCAGACAGAGCAGTAACCTTAAAAATCACCAGAAAATTCATACAGGACAGAAACCCTACTACTGTGACCAGTGTGGGATAAGCTTCAACCTGTGCGGTAATCTCAAACAACACCAGCGAATTCATACAGGACAGAAACCCTACTACTGTGACCAGTGTGGGATAAGCTTCAGCCAGAGCAGTAGTTTCAAAGAGCACCAGAGAATACATACAGGACAGAAGCCCTACACCTGTGAGTGTGGGAAAAGCTTCAGCCAGAACAGTACTCTCAAACAACACCAGAGAATTCATACAGGACAGAAGCCCTACACCTGTGACCAGTGTGGGATAAGCTTCAGACAGAGCGGTACTCTCAAAAAACACCAGAGAATTCATACAGGACAGAAGCCCTACACCTGTGAGTGTGGGGAAAGCTTCAGCCAGAACAGTACTCTCAAACGACACCAGATAATTCATACAGGACATAAGCCCTACACCTGTGAGTGTGGGAAAAGCTTCAGCCTGAGCGGTAGTCTCAAACAACACCAGATAATTCATACAGGACAGAAGCCCTACACCTGTGAGTGTGGGAAAAGCTTCAGCCAGAACAGTACTCTCAAACGACACCAGAGAATTCATACAGGACATAAGCCCTACACCTGTGAGTGTGGGAAAAGCTTCAGCCGGAGCGGTACTCTCAAACAACACCAGATAATTCATACAGGACATAAGCCCTACACCTGTGAGTGTGGGGAAAGCTTCAGCCACAGCAGTCATCTCAAACGACACCAGAGAATTCATACAGGACATAAGCCCTACACCTGTGAGTGTGGGAAAAGCTTCAGCCGGAGTGGTAGTCTCAAACAACACCAGCTAATTCATACAGGACAGAAGCGCTACACCTGTGAGTGTGGGAAAAGCTTCAGCCGGAGCGGTACTCTCAAACAACACCAGAGAATCCATACAGGACATACGCCCTACACCTGTGAGTGTGGGAAAAGCTTCAGCCAGAGCAGTCATCTCAAACAACACCAGATAATTCATACAGGACATAAGCCCTACACCTGTGAGTGTGGGAAAAGCTTCAGCCAGAGTAGTACTCTCAAAAAACACCAGATAATCCATACAGGACATACGCCCTACACCTGTGAGTGTGGGATAAGCTTCAGATGGAGAGGTCATCTCAAACAACACCAGAGAATCCATACAGGAGAGTAACCCGTGTGACCAGTGTGGGAAATGTTTCAGCACAAGCAGTGAGTTAAAAAACAACAACAACATGGCTGCAGTTATGGTTGTACTGCCACCCCAATCAGCTGCACGGTCAATGGGTCGTACCTCAGACAGACAGACACGGCCAGTCATTGGAGTGCTTAGACACCGCTCAAAAACTGGCAAACTGTGTGAACCTGTTGATCCGCAAAGTGTTAAACAACCCATTTGTTTGTTTCTATTAGTTACTGCGAGAGTTAGGTCTAGCCAACACTAACTCGGGACTCATGGATCTTTCCCCTCTCTCCTGCTCTCCTGTCTCCCAATTGCCCGTCAATGTGTTGCTTATTTAATCAAGTATGCACAGCCTCTGTTCAATCAATCAATGATATCCTTATTATCCTGATATCCCGGACCTAAAAAATATATATATATAGACTAGAAATATTGTTCCTGAAGAAACAATGCGGGGTCGCTGCAAGCCAAAAGATTGTACTTATATATAGTACAGATGCAGTCAAGGTCCCCCAAAACATATTAATCAACATTCATTTAGGCCAATTAATGTAATTTCAGGCTCTTGATGATCTTCACTGCTCTCAGCTGGTTCCTCAAAACACCTGTTTTTTGTACTTCTTCCCTGGTGTAATTGATGTTGGCAATTGGCAATAGCACAGTAAAGATGATAATAATCTAATATGATGTGTGTAGTTATGTATAGAGCTAGCCTCTTCATTTTGATCTCAAAGTGCACCAGATTGAAGCATTTTCTTCGCAGATTTACTTTATTTTATTTCTAATACCATAATCATAGGTCAAATTTAATTTACAATTACTACAACGACATTGAAGAGGCTTTGGATGTATAGTGGTTAACTTGAGTTGTCAGCTGTTGGGTGGGGGTAAGGAACTGTGATGTACATTTGCTTATATTTAAATGTATGTAATGTGTGTTTTTTTCTTCAGTTTTTTGTTTGTTTTGTATTCATGGTCCTGTTGTTTCTTTGAAGATTTTGTTTTAGTGTTTGTGCTGCCATTTGGGTGAATGAAAAAATATATGTGAATAATTGTTTTAAGAATACTATGTCGTAAAGAAAAATCAATAAACATATGTTTTAAAAAAAGAAACAATTACTTCAACTATTACCACCGATACCACCATATATCATTGCTATCATTCTCACTACTGTCCTACCCTCATAATTTAATGTACTAATTATCCTGTGATATACTGTATTTAGACAAGAGAATACGCTTGAGCAGTAATTTGAATTGATTGAGATATTTCTGCTGTGTTTTACAAGCCATTCCATATTCCCCCCCCCCCACAGAAAGAAATACACATAATCTTCTGGGTGGTGCCGAGTTGTTGGAAGCTTAAGCCCCATCTTAACTAAGGGTGCACGATTATGAAATTCTGACCGATTGTACAGAGGACCACAATGGAAACAAGCCTATAGGGGCTTGGCCCAAAGCCTGTTAATAAAGTATTCAATCAATCAATAAATAAATATAGCCTATACTCTTCCAAGTGTCTGTTTTCACAACTGAATGACTACTGAATGAGATGAGTACACAAATTAAATGTAGATAAATGTAAAGTTTATTTTTACATCATGTTTGATTTGGCTTTTGTTCTAGACTAGAGGTACTAGACAATTTAGATTTATATTGAACTCATTGATGAATTTTAACTTTTTTCTTTCTTTGCTGCTGAAAACCGATTAAATAATCGGGATACCGATATGGCATTTTTATGGCCGATATGGGTGATTCCGATTATGCTACCGATTATATCGTGCATCCCTAATCTTAACTCATATGCACCTTGCATTATTGGATGGCAGAATAGCCATGGGTGCAACCCAGACACACTATAGTTCAAACAGTGGTGGAAAAACTACTCAATTGTTTTACTTAATAAAAGTAGCAATACTGCAATGTAGAACTACTCTGAATTAAAAATGTACTTGAGTAAAGGTATAAATGTATTGGCATCAACATGTACTTGTAGAAAGCACTCACTATGCAGAATGTCCCATTTTCAGGTTTTCATGTACAGCTATTTTCTTTTTTAAATATATTTTTTATCCAACGATTTTGTAACCCATTTTTCACCCCTGTGTCAATTATCTAATGTGATCCTGGGCTCTACACACCCTCCGCCAACCTAGTCCCCATATATGGCGGACATGGGGAGAGCAACGGACTTGAACTCATGCTTCCTTCATGCCTGAGTGTCCAAGTTGCTCCTTTACACCTGACAGGGGGGAGTTTCCCCGGTTGGACGTAGCGTGTGGAAGGAACACGTTATTCCAACCAGTTCCTTTCCCCTCCATCAGGCGCCCTGGCTGGCCAGGGGGAGGCAGTTTAGAGACCAGGATTACTGCATGTTTTTTGTGAGGGTACCTACCTACCCTAGGGGACACGGGGAGAACATGCAAACTCCACACAGAAAGGCCCTTTCGCCAACCCTGCCTTGGGTATGGGCATTGGGCACTGATGACGTGGAGGAGGAAACACGCCGCCAGCACCCACAGCATCCCGAGTGGGAATCGAACCCAGGACCTTCTAGCTGTGAGGCGACAGCACTACCAACTGTGCCACCGTGCCCCCTGTACAGCTATTTTCAAATGGCCGATATGTAGGGCTGGAGTGGTTAACGTATGTTTTATAATAATAATCCAAATCTACAACGTAACTAGTAAATAAAGGTCCCTGCACACTGGACGAGTTTTCTGATTTTTAGCTGCTTTTCCGAAAAACGCGTCCAGTGTGCAACCACCTTTAGACTTTGAAATGATCGTAGTGGAGTAAAAGTACAATATTTGCCTCTGAGATGGCATAGAAGTGAAAGTACAGGACATTGAAAATATTCAACTAAAGTAGGCCTACAAATAACTCAGAATTGTACTTAAGTACAGTAAATGTACTTCGTTACTTTCACACCACTGGACACACTATAGGGTCCAGTAGGAAGAAGAGGGGCCTACTGGACACACTAGGGTCCAGTAGGAAGAAGAGGGGCCTACTGGACACACTAGGGTCCAGTAGGAAGAAGAGGGGCCTACTGGACACACTAGGGTCCAGTAGGAAGAAGAGGGGCCTACTGGACACACTAGGGTCCAGAGGGAAGAAGAGGGGCCTACTGGACACACTAGGGTCCAGTAGGAAGAAGAGGGGGCCTACTGGACACACTAGCGTCCAGAGGGAAGAAGAGGGGCCTACTGGACACACTAGGGTCCAGTAGGAAGAAGAGGGGCCTACTGGACACACTAGGGTCCAGTAGGAAGAAGAGGGGCCTACTGGACACACTAGGTTCCAGTAGGAAGAAGAGGGGCCTACTGGACACACTAGGGTCCAGTAGGAAGAAGAGGGGCCTACTGGACACACTAGGGTCCAGAGGGAAGAACAGGGGCCTACTGGACACACTAGGGTCCAGTGGGAATAAGAGGGGCCTACTGGACACACTAGGGTCCAGTAGGAAGAAGAGGGGCCTACTGGACACACTAGGGTCCAGAGGGAAGAAGAGGGGCCTACTGGACACACTAGGGTCCAGAGGGAAGAAGAGGGGCCTACTGGACACACTAGGGTCCAGTAGGAAGAAGAGGGGCCTACTGGACACACTAGGGTCCAGTAGGAAGAAGAGGGGCCTACTGGACACACTAGGGTCCAGAGGGAAGAAGAGGGGCCTACTGGACACACTAGGGTCCAGTAGGAAGAAGAGGGGCCTACTGGACACACTAGGGTCCACTAGGAAGAAGAGGGGCCTACTGGACACGGCCTACTGGACACACTAGGGTCCAGAGGGAAGAAGAGGGGCCTTGGCATGAAGCAGCTGCTCAGAGAAAGCCTGTCGGCGCTGAGCCAGATGGAACCCCTGCCATGCGCTTCCGGTGACCTTGTTTCCTCTGCCGTACTGCCTCGACCGTGGTGGCCTCAGTTACGTGCGCCTGTATCACCTATAAGTGGGAAGGGAAGAGGAGACTGGATAGAATGATACATGCTAGATGATGATAAAAGTAGGACACGCACGTACATTTTTTAGACAACTGCTTAAATAAGGCTTAAATTGCATATTTGCCGATTGCATTGGGAAAACATGGTACTGGCTGACATTCATTTCGCTCCTATGCCACCAAAACGTGGAATGCCCTACCAACAGTCATTAAGACATGCAAATTAAGAATTAAGACATGTGACTCCTTCAAAACCGCTCTCAAAGGGCACCTACGGATGGCTGCAATTCGAATGTCCTTGACATGAAAAAGTTTGGGAACCACTGCTTTCCATGTTATTTCCGCCCCATATGTGTCTCTGTGAGCGCTACAGCAGCAGTGGGTGGAGAGAGTGAGTGGGTTGGTCCTGGTTACAGTATGTAAGCACCGTTCTGTCCCGTGTTGATCTGGGGGAGAGTTTAACCAGGAAGCAGAGCAGAGGACTTGGGTCCAGAAAGACCACAACATTTCGGCAGTATAAAGTCACATCCCAAACGGTCAGAGCGGGCCTCAAATGTGGACCTTTAGACTGGACCGAAGAAGGAGATATTACACTATTTGGGCTTTTTAAAAGAGAGATGTCGTCCGACAGCTTTCCAGCTGCTGCGCCAGAGAGGCAACAGATCGACCAGGGAGCCATGCTGAAGCAGCCTGTGATAAAGTTACACAGAATAGGTGTGTACATGTTTTTATGTCTTATGACAATTTTCTTTCAGTTTCAACAGAAAGCAGATGCACAGAAATGTTGTCGGTACTCGGTGGAGACTAGTAATGCTTCCTCCCAGCACTAAATCAACTGTCTGTGTGTGTGCGTGTGCGTGTGCGTGTGCGTGCGTGCGTGCGTGCGTGCGTGTGCGTGCGTGCGTTGATAGGGATAGGGAACGTCACTTTAATTCTATGCAACTTATAAACACTGTAATTTCTCTTTTACTCAATCCACTGATATGCAAGAGTGGACATTGTGTGAGTGTTAGAGATGTCTCCTTAGTCCTTGTCTGGTCAATTTATTGAAGCTGTCATATATATAGTGTTTGTGTAAAGCCTGCTAAGTGCCTAGCAGCGGCACCCAGTGCCTAGCTGTATCGGATTCCTTCTACTGCTCCTCCTTAACCTCAAGGTCACTGCAGGCACCAGTGGTTCCTTGTTTATGCCCTGTTTATCTCTATGTGAGCAACCCCTCCCATTCTATGATCCTCTCTCCTGTGAACAATATATACTCACAACATTGGATGGAACACTTCCATCATTTGTATGCATACAATCCTGGGCATTAAAGCCAAAAAGACAACTTTGCTCCGATTTTTTTATTTTTCTTATCGTTTCTAGTATTTACATCAAAGATTGCCTCCACAGCGTGCGTGCGTGCGTGCGTGCGTGCGTGCGTGCGTGCGTGCGTGCGTGCGTGCGTGCGTGTGTGTGTGTGTGTGTGTGTGTGTGTGGGGGGGGGGTTGTCACAAATTAGGTCAGAAGTTATAAGAACCTGATTTAAAGGAGAAGTAAAAAAGAAAAGCTAGTTATCTTCATTCTAATGCAGGTATTTTAGTAGCTCCAAACCTTTTTCTTTTTGAGTGGTGTAAACCACTCCTACAACTGGCTTTTTTGTGCAGAAAAAATGAGCATGGTTGCTATGTTCACCCTGTTGTAATGACGTAATGAAATCACACCCGGGTGAACAGGGTGAACATAGCAACCATGCTCATTTTTTCTGCACAAACAAAGCCAGGTAATGAAATCACACCCGGTGTGATTTCATTACGTCAGACATGATTTCATTACGTCAGACAGACCTTACACCACTCAGTTCACACGGGTGTGATTTTATTTTATTTTCATGAAACGTCTATCTATATAGTGTTACCATACGTCCTCTTTTTCCCGGACCAGTCCTCTTTTGGGGGTCTGTCCGTTTTTTTTAAAATAAATTCCTTAAAATGTCCATCATGTAAAAAACACTTGGGCTAAAAACAGCCATAGCCACAATGTGCTGATCTCATCACATTTGTTATGACGGCTATGACCGTTTTTAGCCCAAGGAGTGTTTTTTGTGCAAAACTAATACTTGGAATGGATTCAGAATCATGAAAACCCCCTAGTTTTACATGTCACATGCTACTTAAAGCATAAGGAAAGTTGGACATTTTTGACATTTTTGCCTTAGGATGTTAATGATAGGGTCTCATATAAACCCCTATATAAAAAAGCTCAATGCTGACAGCCGGTCAGCAAGTGGATTAATGAATGTATGTACTGTATATAGACAATATTTTAGGCCAATAAAAAAGACTATATACCGAATGTTTCACAAAAGAGGCCTGATGGCTGCCGGACTAAAGGTTGTCAATACTGGAATGAGCTCCCTGTCACACTGAGGGAGATCCGCAAATTGAAACAGTGGTTAAACACCCAGTCTTGTGATCACATATGACTCTCACTCGACAATAGAGTAGGCCTACCCTAGTAATAGTTTTAATCTTTTCTTATTCTTCTCAATTTCTTTCATTTTCTTTTTTTACTGTGTTTGAAATGTACTATGTATTTGTATGCTGTCCTCTCGTGTATTATTATGCAAGTACTGTTTAGTGTTAAATGTCTGGGGACTACGGATGGAAATTAGCATTGCTACATTTGTATGTAATGTGCATTAATATGCTCTGACCCGTCCAAATAAACTAATAAAGTAAAGTAATTTAGAACATTATCAGTTGGTAATACAACACAGCTTGCATGTTATTTCAAAACATTTTATGTTTTTTTTCTCTGTCCTCATTCTCTATCCCAGATGTCTTTCCTGCCCAACTCAAACATATCTACAGCAGAAATAGACATCTCAAACATCACCAGAGAACTCATACAGGACAGAAGCCCTACACCTGTGACCAGTGTGGGATAAGTTTCACCCAGAGCAGTACTCTCAAACAACACCAGAGAATTCATACAGGACAGAAGCCCTACACCTGTGACCAGTGTGGGATAAGTTTCACCCAGAGCAGTACTCTCAAACAACACCAGAAAATTCATACAGGACAGAAACCCTACACCTGTGACCAGTGTGGGATAAGCTTCAACCAGAGCAGTAGTCTCAAGCAACACCAGAGAATCCATACAGGACAGAAACCCTACTACTGTGACCAGTGTGGGATAAGCTTCAGCCGGAGCAGTAGTCTCAAAGAGCACCAGAGAATCCATACAGGACATAAGCCCTACACCTGTGAGTGTGGGAAAAGCTTCAGCCAGAACAGTACTCTCAAACAACACCAGAGAATTCATACAGGACAGAAACCCTACTACTGTGACCAGTGTGGGATAAGCTTCTACCGGAGCAGTGATCTCAAACAACACCAGATAATTCATACAGGACAGAAGCCCTACACCTGTGACCAGTGTGGGATAAGCTTCAGCCGGAGCAGTAGTCTCAAAGATCACCAGAGAATTCATACAGGACAGAAGCCCTACACCTGTGAGTGTGGGAAAAGCTTCAGATACAGAAGTAGTCTCAAACAACACCAGATAATTCATACAGGACATAAGCCCTACACCTGTGAGTGTGGGAAAAGCTTCAGCCAGAGCAGTAATCTCAAAAATCACCAGAGAATTCATACAGGACAGAAACCCTACACCTGTGACCAGTGTGGAAAACTGTTCAGCCGGAGCAGTACTCTCAAAAATCACCAGAGAATTCATACAGGACATAAGCCCTACACTTGTGACCAGTGTGGGATAAGCTTCAGATGCAGCAGTAGTCTCAAACAACACCAGAGAATCCATACAGGAGAGAAACCCTACTACTGTGACCAGTGTGGCAAACGGTTCAGCCGGAGCAGTACTCTCAAACAACACCAGATAATCCATACAGGACAGAAGCCCTACACCTGTGACCAGTGTGGGATAAGCTTCAGATGCAGCAGTAGTCTCAAACAACACCAGAGAATACATACAGGACATAAGCCCTACACCTGTGAGTGTGGGAAAAGCTTCAGCCAGAGCAGTACTCTCAAACAACACCAGAGAATCCATACAGGACAGAAGCCCTACACCTGTGAGTGTGGGATAAGCTTCAGATGCAGCAGTAATCTCAAACAACACCAGAGAATCCATACAGGAGAGTAACCCGTGTGACCAGTGTGGGAAATGGTTCAGCACAAGCAGTGAGTTAAAAAACATTAAACAACAACAACACGGCTGCAGTTATGGTTGTACTGCCACCCCAATCAGCTGCACGGTCAATGGGTCGTACCTCAGACAGACAGACAGACAGACAGACAGACATGGCCAGTCATTGGAGCGGTTAGACACCACTCAAAAACTGGCAAACTGTGTGAACCTGTTGATCCGCAAAGTGTTAAACAACCCATTTGTTTGTTTATATTAGTTACTGCGAGAGTGAGGTCTAGCCAACACTAACTCAGGACTCCTGGATCTTTCCCCGCTCTCCTGCTCTCCTGTCTCCCAATTGCCCGTCAATGTGTTGCTTATTTAATCAAGTATGCACAGCCTCTGTTCAATCAATCAATGATATCCTTATTATCCTGATATCCCGGACCTCGCTGCGTCTCATGCAATGTTGATGTATGACAGTACACTCATTTATCTATGTCATTATTTAATGTTCTCTCGTGTAACCTAGACTATTGTACACAATTATAAAGGACAGGGAAAATATGAATTGTCACCCTCAAATAACAACATTAAATAATAGACTAGAAATATTGTTCCTGAAGAAACAATGCGGGGTCACTGCAAGCCAAAAGATTGTACTATAAATAGTACAGATGCAGTCAAGGTCCCCAAAATAATATTAATCAACATTAGTTTAGGCCAATTAATGTAATTTCAGGCTATTGATGATCTCCACTGCTCTCAGCTGGTTCCTCAAACACCTGTTTTTTGTACTTCTTCCCTGGTGTAATTGATGTTGGCAATTGGCAATAGCACAGTAAAGATGATAATAATATAATATGATGTGTGTAGTTATTTATAGAGCTAGCCTCTTCATTTTGATCTCAAAGTGCACCAGATTGAAGCATTTTCTTCACAAATTTACTTTATTTTATTTCTAATACCATAATCATCATCATAGGTCAAATGTAATAACAATTACTACAACGACATTGAAGAGGCTTTGGATGTATAGTGGTTAACTTGAGTTGTCAGCTGTTGGGTGGAACTGTATTTGTTTATATTTAATTGTATGTAATGTGTGTTTTTTTCTTCAGTTTTTTGTTTGTTTTGTATTCATGGACATGTCCTGTTGTTTCTTTGAAGATTTTGTTTTAGTGTTTGTGCTGCCATTTGGGTGAATGAAAAATATATGTGAATAATTGTTTTAAGAATACTATGTCATAATGAAAAATCAATAAACATATGTTTAAAAAAATAAACAATTACTTCAACTATTACCACCGATACCACCATATATCATTGCTATCATTCTCACTACTGTCCTACCCTCATAATTTAATGTACTAATTATCCTGTGATATACTGTATTTAGACAAGAGAATACCCTTGAGCAGTAATTTGAATTGAGAGATATCTCCAGGAGGGGCAAGCTCCAAGTGCGACCGCGACGTAAGCTACGGCGTCGTCGTTAGTCGAGGATGGAGCTTGCTGTCTCTCGATATTTCTGCTTTGTTCCATATTTTCCCCACACAGACAGAAATAAATACAGATAATCTTCCGGGTGGTGCTGAGTCTGACACTGGGTTGTTGGAAGTTTAGGTCCTATCTTAACTAGTAGGGGTACACAATTATGAAATGATGACCGATATCCGATCTCCGATTATTTGCAGGGTCATATCTGCCGATACCGATTCTGACCGATTCCGATATTATACAGAGGACCACAATGGAAACAAGCCTATAGGGCTTGGCCCAAAGCCTGTTAATAAAGTATTCAATCAATAAACAGCCTATACTCTTTTCTGAATGAGATGAGTACACAAATTAAATGTAGAAAAATGTAAAGTTTATTTTTACATCATGTTTGATTTGGCTTTTGTTCTAGACTAGAGGTACTAGACCATTTTGATTTATATTGAACTCATTGATGAATTTTTACTTTTTTCTTTCTTTGCTGCTGAAAACCGATTAAATAATAGGGATACCGATATGGCATTTTTATGGCCGATATGGGCGATTCCAATTATGCTTAAGTCATATGCACCTTGCATTAATAGCCATCCAATAATGCATATTCTCAAATGGCCGATATGTATATAGGGCTGGAGTGGTTAATGTATGTTTTATAATAATAATCCAAATCTACAAAGTAACTATAGTAACTAAGACTTGAAATGATCGTAGTGGAGTAAAAATATTTGCCTCTAAGATGGAGTAGAAGTAAAAGTACAGGACATTGGAAATAAACTAAAGTAGACCTACAAATAACTCTTCACCACTTTTCAACCTATCTTCATAGGTCCTCACTAATAATCATGATAAAATGGCGCAACTTTTTTCTACTCAGTCTGTGTCTCATAGGAGGGCTGTGGGCAGTTCAGAAACCCGTCGGGGCGACAAAGAAGGCAACTCAAAGAGGGGCCAGCAAGCTACTCAGAGCGAGTTATACCTTCCACACGGTAAACACAAAGCTCTTACCACTCGCAGCCGCCGAGGAAAGAAAAGAGGAAGGCAAAGTGCCCTCGAAGGTGGTGCCTACTCGCACGTCACTTTCCCGTGTATAGCACGGGAAATCATCGGTAAGTCCACTCGATGGCTCCGCCTAGCGGAGGAACTATCATATATTGGAGTGATCCAATATAGCGCTACATAACTGCCCTTTCCAGACCATGAATGCAGCATTTACTATGGTGAAAGAAATGCAAATGCCTCTGCTTTCCATGCCATGCTGGAAGGCAGCATTCAGGAGAATTGCTTTTTTCCGAAGTATCCTGAACTTGAACACAGTATTTTGCATTGAACAAATTTGTTTAGAAATCCATGTCTTATACACCGCATCTCTATAGCTAAAGAGTGCTGGGTTGCGCCCCGAAATTGCTGATCTACAAGCTCTCAACGCGTCGCAGCGTGACGCGTTGTGAGCTTGTAGGTCTGCTATTTTTTTTAAATCGTGAAAATGTGCCTCAAATTTGGAATATATTCTTTCAGAACGAACGTTTCTAACTCAAATCTTTGCTTCTGGAGGGTCCCTGGAACAACATATTTTCAGATGGGGGTCGGAGGCCAATTACAGATCATTTTTGGGGTCCTTGACATGAAATATTGAGTTATATAGGCCTCGAAACATAGGTATTTCAAAAAACTGTCAGGATTTAGAAGACATTTTTTTCAGGCCTAAATGGGTTAATTGTCTGGTGGGTGGCAGCAACACCCGATACCCAGGTGGGTACACATCAAACGTGCGCTGGGCAAGGTGACATCACCTGGCCCAGGGGTGATGCAATGGAGTCTCAACAGGTGCAGCGTTGGAAAATAATTAACTCCAGGTCTAATGAGATCTTTTCAAAACATGCTCAAATTAATTAACAACAACAATGTTATTGTCTTATTATAACGGTTTAATATTGGCGTGCTCTGAAATCTCCATACCGGCTCACCAACTGTTTTTAAATGACTAATCTTCTGTTTTGGTTTTATTTTGTTCCATTTTGTTCACCATTTTTCAACCTATCTTCATATAATTGGTCTTCACTGTTCATGATAAAATAGGACAATTAAATATGTGTCTCATAAGAGGGCTGTGGGCAGGTCAGAACATCATCGATGGGGAATCCAAGCTAATTGAAACTGCAGACTTTACATTCTTGAAAAGTTACGATGCTATAATGGAAGCCATCATTCCTGCGATAATAAAAATCTAAATATGCCAGTAAGACACCCCGAGGGTGAGAATGCACGCATCTGCCTGGGTGACGGCAGACTGCTGGGCGAGTGAGTTGCTGGCCGGCTCCATACTGTATATGCAGATCTACAGGTAGGTGATGATCCAGTCTTCTCCATGTATGGCTATCCAGGGTTTGCTGAGGTCAGTGTCGTGATCTTCATATACAGAGATGGCCATATATGGAGTATCGACCATATATGGTGGCGTGACGTGTCACGACGCATAACGGACTGACAGCCATATATGGTGGCGTGACACACGGATCGACGGAACGACAGACAGGTTTTGCAGGTTTTCATAGTAATCTGAAACCTACGGTCAAACATTTTAAAATACTACGAATAAAATGGTGTTCATGAACAGTGAGGACCAAGAAGATAGGTTTAATGGTTAATGTGGTTAAACGCTAACGTGACATGGATGCGTTCCAGGTCTCAATGGATTAAAAGTGGTGAGGTTGACGCAACGCGTCACGTTGTGTGCTTATACACCTCAACAAAAACCCCTTTGTCATTCCTTGCACTCCTTTTGACCTCCTTTATCCTTGATTTTATATAATAGGCTTCTTGGACGTCTTTGGTGAGTTGGTGTTGAGCATCTTGGCCTTGAGTTGCTTTCTTTACTAAATTGTCTCCCAAGTGCCAGGTCTGAGCCACATAACAGCAAGAACTTCACAGCAAGGGGAAGAGCAGGCTGTTCTTCCTGAGAAGGCTCAGATGGTTTGGTGTCTATCAGTCTGTTATGGCAAGTATACTCTCTTTGGAATAATGTGCTGAGGGGAGGACAACAGTGCGGGTGATCAACTATGTAATACATGGGCAACTGGCGGCCAGGGGGCCACATGCGGCCCCCACCTTCACTTGACTAATTTACTCCCAACGTGCGCACTGCCGACGTGTCCTTGGTGTGAGAATGCGTTGCCATTCCAAATAAAAATGACAGTGTTTCTGTGTACGCAAACAGTAGCGCCAAGAGGCGGCTGCCTAGAGCAGGCGTCTCTTCCTGGTTTTTAAACAGCTGGTGGATGGAAATGACGCTCGCGCACAGCTTCAACTTGTAGTGTGGACAAAAACCACACCAGTGGGTCACCATGCAACTCCTTGCAACAAAACATTTGCGAGTAGATGCATGGCGACCCAATGGCGTGGTTTGGGTCATTGAATTGAACCAGTTGAATCACTTGGGTCGACGTGGGTCGACGTGCAACAGGTCATATTACACCGCTGGGACACCGCTGGGGGGAGAGTGGCCAATATGGGATCGCAGGAAATAACGGTCAATTCGTCCATCTGTGTGGTAGTTGGTCTTACTGCCTTCATGCAAGTGTCAAAGCAAAAGCAAAGTTCTTTGTTTACCCAGGGTGAATGGACTAAGCTCGAGATGCTTGTTTACAGCCTGCTCATAGAACATTTCATGGTAGGGGTTCAATGCCTTGCTCAAGGGCACTTCAGCGGTGGTAATTTTAACGTGCCGGTCCGGGGATTCGAACTGGCGACCTTCCGATAACAAGACCGCTCCGCAAACCGTTCGGCCACCGCTGCCACTGTCAATGCGGCCTGCAGGTCAATATTGGAATACCGATATATTGATTTCCGCAAACAAACTACAAACATGCAAACATAACCCGCTTTAATGACTTCAGTCTATGTTAGTAGCTTAATGACTGGTATTACAATGTTATTGCCTTTTTATGCCCAATGTATTTGTATTTAAGTTCATAAAGTAACTTTTCAGGATTCCAATTCAAAAATAGCAAAAAGAAAATGCAGGATTCCAATTCAAATAAATATAGCAAAGATAGCAGATCTACATGGCATTTTGAGCATGGAAATAGTGGCCCTACATCTCCATCATCAAAGTTGCCCACCCCTGAACTAACTGGGTCAACCTGACCCTAAAGGCTCATTCATAGTCTGGATTTTCGGTGGTGAGGTGACCACCGAACTACAACATGACGTCACTAGCCGCGGTGAAGAGCAAACCACCGCCACTGCCCCAGCCCGTCTCTCTGTTTTTACTCACCACTGGAGCGGTGGTCACCTCACCACCGAAAATCCAGACTATGAATGAGCCTTAACCCTAACCCACCCCTGAACTAACTGGGTCAACCTGACCCTAACCCTAACCCACCCCTGAACTAGGGCATCGCTTTACGGAAAAACACATACTGTAACAAAAGTTAAAACGTGGAGATAAGAGGTTTCTGCCCGACAGGCGGCGAAAGCATTGCCCAGCCTCTACTTCTGCCTGGGCTCATGAGATGGGTGAAGGATTACGTAATGGCACGGGTTGGCACAGGGCAGGGGGGGGGGGGGGGGGGGGTGGCATAGCACTTGTGTATAAAACGTAGTAACTGGACAAACAATTTGGGCAAGGTGGTCACAGACAGAGGAGGAGAGTCATGAGGGCTCCTCTATGCATATGCTTGCTTTCATACCTGCACTTGACCGTAATATTGCACTCTTCTTTCTCTGCTTTGTCTTCCTCTCCTTGCGAGTTACAGGCACAGTTGTATACCCTCAACAGAATGTACAAAGATGGGGACTTTATTCTGGGTGGCTTGTTTGACATCTACCTCTCCCCGGTCTTCCCCGAGCTGTCTTTCAGCTCCAAGCCACAAGACCCCAATTGCTTCGGGTGAGTATCACGAATACAATAGCAAGCAAGGCAACAAGGGGAACTTATTTTTATGTCGATTGAGAGGATTAGTTGATGTTGTATATTTCTGCAAAGATGCATACATGTACAGTTGGAGGCCATCGATATTGTCCTTTTCTTTTTGCTGAGGTTTGCGTGATCTGCGCAAAAGGACAGTTAACCCATTTTGGGCGGGAACCCCTTTTGGTGTTTTAAACATTGTTATAATTTAGCTATTGAAAAATAGCAGATCTACAAGCTCATAGCGAGCCACCGAGTGGCGCGCTACGAGCTTGTAGGTCTGCTATTTTTGAAAAATCGTGAAAATATTTATTTCAGAAAACTGGAGGATTTAGAAGGATTTTTTTTTTAAAAGGTCAGGCCTAAATGGGTCAAATGATAAGGGACAATATCGGTGGCACCCAACTGTATATAAAAGTTTTACAGTAGCGTTGTGTGTGTGTGTGTGTGTGTGTTAGTTTTAACATTGAAGGTTTCAGATGGGCCCAAACCATGGCTTTTGCAATCGCGGAGATCAACAGAAACACCAGCCTGCTACCCGATGTCACCCTGGGGTACAATCTCCATAGCAACTGTTTCACGCGTGGAGTTGCCTTCCGCTCAGCATATCAGTATATCAGTGGGAGAGAGGAACACATTAGTTTAAATGAGAGCTGTGTTAACTCTGTTAAGACGCTCGGATATCTGAGTGATCACTCGTCACATTCTGTTGCCATCGGCGGTTTCTTTGCTTTGTACGGAGTGCCCCTGGTAAGTTTCTTACTTGAACCCACATCACCAATTTCACGTACCGTCACTGTCGGGCAGAAACCAGCAATCTCCATTCTTCAGCTTTCAGTAAATCAGTGCTATTGAACAGTACTTACGACTGTGTGTTCGTTTTACAAATATTGAACCAGTGAAAAGTATTAAAAAGCACTTCTGACTAAACCTCCTAACTCGGTTTTCAACAGATTTTGACCAGGAGACCATACTATCCTGACTTTGAGAAACTTTTTTCTTCCTTAATTTCCTGGAAAGTCAATGTGTTGGACATAGCTGGTTTCGATCTGCCTGACAGCAGAGACATGCCTAATTAGGTTATTTCATTTGGTTACAAATATATGATGTACAATGTATAAAGAAGGTCAGAGTGCAAGGCAGGATGGCATGCATCCAAGGTGCATATGTGCATAGTCATGATGACTTGTATTTGCCCCACAGTCCACACGCATGCTTTGCTTGCAGGGCAGTTTGTTCAAAATATGTAGCATAACACAGAACATAATGTCTTTTGCCTTTAACAGGTAAGCTACTATGCCTTTTGCACCTGTCTGAGTGACCGTAAGAAGTTCCCTTCCTTCTTTAGAACAGCGCCACATAACGCCGTCCAGGTGAATTTACGCACACAATAGATGTGATTGTTGGCAGCAAATAGTTCATGTTCCACACATTTAACAAAAGCACTCCTCTAGTGTCATCAATATTGCATATCACCTCTCATTTGTGACTGCTCGAGCTGAACGTCTCTGTTGACAGTATTAAAAGAGGATTGTGGAATCTAGGAGATTCACACTTATCAATATGTGAATAATCTTTCTTAACCTAAGTACTTATCCCTAGTACATTCTCTAATCAAGGTTCATCACCATGCTGGCTTGTGTTGATCATTTGTCAAAATATATTTTTTTTGCTACGGACATAATACAATTAGTAGACAATATTATATTACCAGCAAAAAGGGCAAGCCCTGAATGACCGTAACCGTTAAGGTCTGTAACTCTGAGAGAGTACAAATGAAATGGTTCCATTTGTATACTCTCTTAGAGTTATGGTGGTCCTTGCAAATAGATTCCTAATATGCCATAGTGACATAGTAAAGAAGTGTCATGTACATATTATGAAGAAAACCTGGAGAATAGAAAATCTAAGATTTGACACGGACAAGACCAAGTCTTTGCCACAGACTCATCTGTCCGAGTGTCCGTATACAGACATTATTGATGACACCTGTCTCCAATTCAACCAGGTGGAAGCTATGCTCCAGGTTATGAGACGCTTTGAGTGGACCTGGGTAGGAGTGCTGACTAGAGATGACGCCTATGGTCACGATGCTGCTCGGATCTTCCAGTCCGAGCTGGCCAAGTCTGGTTTGGGTTGCATGTCTTATTTGGTGTACATGCCCTGGGACAGTGACCCAGCCGAGCTCCAGAGGATTGTCTCTATGATGAAGAGATCCACAGCTCGTGTCATCATTTGTATTATATATGGGATGCGTATGACTAAACTCATGGAGGAGGTTGTGATGTTAATTTAGTGATTCATAATGATAATGAATGAATCGATAGTTTATAGATTGTTTTATCATCATTAGTAGTGGTGGTGGTGGTGGTGGTATCTTTAGGATTATTATTGTTGTTCAATTCAATCAACAGGTGGTAAAGCAGAATTTGACAGGTCTACAGTGGGTAGCCGATGTGGGCTGGGCAAATGACCCTACTTTCCAGACTCCTGAGTTCATGCCGTATCTTAGAGGCACGCTGGGTTTCGCCATCCATCACGGAAATATACCAGGTCTTAGGGACTTCTTGTCACAAATACATCCTGGAAATGTCCATGACAACAACAAAGACAACATCATAGTGAGTCTCTTCTTTAATTTCAAGGCTGAAGCTTATAAGAATACAAAATATTTTGTTGTTGGCATTGTAGTAGCCTCGGCTTTCATTTTATCTGCGCGAAAAAGCATTGTAGCAGCTGTAAACGTTACCTGTGCAGTCGTAGTCTGGCTAATAAGCCAGACTCAAATGTTTTTTTTTGCCAACGGCTGATTCGGTTTATTAGCCAGGCTAGTGCAGTCGTGCCATTGCCCTTTTTATTGCACAGCCTTGGGAGGATCAAGGGGTGGGTGGGGGGGGGGGGGGGGTGTTCTCAAGGATTACTTTGGCTAGTTCGTTCAAGTGTCTGATTGTCTGGGGGAAGAATCTCTTTAGTAGTCTACTGCAGTGGCCTTGTGAGTGCTGGTATCAACTGTAACGCTGTGAGCTTTGCTGACACAGTGTTCATCGCATTACGTTCAGCTGTCCACACAATAAATAGTATTTAAGATGCCAATTCATTCATTCTTATGTCTGTTCTTAAATATTGTTTTTTTATTCATTCTGATGTCTGTTTTTAAATATTCTATTTTTTGTATTTTTTTCTTTTGTATTTATGTTTCTGTTTAAGACCCCTTTTTATTTCTTCAGGTGAGGCAGTTTTGGGAGAACACATTTAAATGCAAATTTGCACCCCTTCAGTCAGAGTGGGTGGCTGCTGGTGGAAGGGTGTGCACTGGACAAGAGGACCTAAGAACGGCAGAATCTAAATTTCTGGATATGTCTGATCTCAGACTGGAGTACAGTGTGTACAAGTCTACGTATTCTCTGGCCCATGCCCTCCATGACATGTTGCAGTGTGTGCCAGGAAGAGGGCCTTTCACTGGGCACAGCTGTGCCAATGTGCAGACCATCCAGCCATGGCAGGTGCAATATTAACACATACTTTGTCAATGTTTCTAGTTAGATTTAATAATAATGAATGTATAAATATGACGTTGGTTTAAAGTGATCATGTCTGCACCGATATATCGGCCGTATATCGTATCGGGCGATATTTGCCTCATTGACTGCCATCCAGTGTATAATATCGCAGCGCATGTAGCGCAACTACACATACAATGACTTGTCTTTTAGTTCTACTGGAACGCTTCTCCTTAACATTTTAGTCTAGTTTTTGACTAAATTGTTTGGTCATAGTTTTAGTATGACCAAACATAAGCATAGCTTAGTTTTTATTTCATTTTTCGTCATAGTTTTAGTCAATGGAATTAACACTCATTTTGTGCTGCTATGTTGGTTGGGTGAGTTATCTGCAGCGGTATAGCGCTTTCAGATTCGGAACAGATGTATGTATTTCCTTGGCACAAAAGGGGGAATACATAACAAAAGCAAAATAAAACTGTAAAAAGTGTTTCGTTCGATTATTTCTCCCCTTCAATAATGCATTTTATATCGTTGGAAATCCTGATTAGTCACCTCTACAACGAGGTACTTGTAAGGATCGTGCATTCGTGGAATGAGCAACACAGCTAAACATGTGGGTAAGTAAGTAAGCCTTGCCGAGCCATGTGGCCCATAGGGCAGCAGTCTATCTGCTGTTACTGTAGCGTGAGTCATCTTAGACTTAGAGAGTGTCCGCACTGAGAATGTGAGGTCGGTTTTGATGCCTCCCTGCTTGGCACTCAGCATCAATGGTTGGATTGGGGTAAGTCCCTGTGACATACCAGCGTCATGTCCAGGGGGTGATGCGGTCCCTGTGACATACCAGCGTCATGTCCAGGGGGTGATGCGGTATACTTGTACAATGTGGTCCCATGTTTATAGTCTTTGATATAGGAGGAGATACCCGCCTGGCGCTTTCTGAATATATTTTCACCCAAACATTCTCAGGAATGGCCCTCACATCTAGGGTGCGGTCGAATATAGGCACTGAGCGCACTGGTGCCAATACAGCAATACATCAGTGAGCTCCCGGTGCGTATATCCGAATGCACCCCTAGAGTTCCATCTGTTGCAAGGCTCTCACACCTTCGTCACATCGCAGATCCACATTCTATAGAGGCCTGCCTGCCCCCAGAGGCAAAGTCAAAGGAATCAAACGGCAGATGTTTTTCATTTTTTGCCGATGGGCTCAGAACCTGATGAGACATTTTTTTATGGGCGCTAGCCCCTCCTATGTCCAGCTTTTAGTGTGTGTGCACAAACTTTGTCCTATACATTAAATTCCCATTGACAATGAATGGACAATTTTACGTCATAGTGTAAACACAAACATTGCGTAACACAAACATTGATATGTTGTATATATAGCCAGGAGCCTTTCAACTCAACTGTAAATAAGAAGTCGGCGATGATGATGTAAGATGATAAGGGCGCCCCTCACTTCACACAAGTGTGATTTTTTTTTACTCTTTAAGAGGGGTGCTAGCCCCTTCTATAAACAGCTTTTGTCCCCACACATCTCAAGATTTGCCATTGACAATGAACGGAGAAATTAGGTCAAATATCTGCTAAATTAAATTAAACATCAAAACATTAAACGCCATTGACACTTTTGAGGGGCGCTCCTATATACACAGCTCTTTGTCCTACCTCGTGTCACATTTGCCATTGACAATGAAAGAAAAATGTATGTCATGTGTCTGAGCAAATCGGCTTTTTGTGGCAACACAAACATTAAATGCCATCGACAATGAAAGGAGAATTTATGTCTGAGCAAATCGTCTTTTTGTGCCAACACAAACATTAAATGCCATCGACAATGAATGTAGAATTTACGTCATATCGTGTCTGAGCAAATCGGCTATGTATATAATTCTCGAAGATAAGAGCGCCCCTCACTTCACACGGGTGTGATTTTTTTTGTTTTTTTAACTTTGCCTATAGTCATGCAACAAATAAAGACCTTTCAACTTTTGCAACTGAATACTTGAACATTGTGCCTTGGATTCGTTCTAAGTTCGCCTGAAGTAGCCTACTTACCTTAAGTAGCCTACTTACCTGAAGTAGCCTACTTACCTACAGTGTCTCAACAGAAGGAAGGAAATTAAAACCTATGACACATTGATATCCCTGATCAAACGACACTTTCACTTGGCTATAATTAAAATATTCCTGATGAAGATCTGGGTCCATACACACCCCTGGAGTTCTACTTTATAATTATAACTCTCTTACATATTGTACAGTTTATGTTCATGTTGTGTTGTAACTACTGAATGTAGACCCTGTCGGTGCCACGTTTGTGTATTTTGTGTCTTATTTTCTTCATTGTTTCTCATCACCATTTCTAGCTTGTGTATTACCTGGAAAGGGTCAACTTCACCACATCATATGGTGAGCAAGTATCATTTGATGAGAATGGTGATCCTGGTGAACCAATCTGTGATATCATCAACTGGGTGTGGCTCCCCGACGGAAGCACAAAGATTCAGACTGTAGGCATGTTCATTAAGTCCCCCTCCAGAGGTGAAGAACTCATCCTTGATGAAGACAGAATCTTCTGGAGATTTGAATCCACAAAGGTCACTTTGGCTGGCTAAAATAACCTAATGTTGAGCTCATGATGTGAATGTAATTTTAGTTTAGACTGAAATTGACCTTTGCTACTTTCCTCTAGCCGATTCGGGCGGTGTGCAGTGAGAGCTGTTCCCCTGGAACCCGAGTGGCCATAAGGAAAGGAGAACCTGTCTGCTGCTTTGACTGCATTCCGTGCTCTGACGGAGAGATCAACAATGAGACTGGTACTGTAGATTTACATTATATGTGTACAGAAGGTTTTCTTTAGAATGATACTGTACTTGTCTGTCTATTTAAGCGTGCCCTCTTTGTTAAGACTCTACAGAGTGCACCAGTTGTCCAGAGGACTTCTGGTCCAGTCCCCAGCGTACTCACTGTGTCCCAAAGATAGTGGAGTTCCTCTCCTACCATGAGGCCCTGGGCATCTCCTTGACAACCATCTCATTGCTAGGCACAATTATCTGTGCCATTGTCATGGGGATCTTCATTTATCATCGAGACACACCCATGGTGCGAGCCAACAACTCAGAACTCAGCTTCCAAACTTTGCTGTCACTCAAACTATGTTTCATGTGTTCCCTTCTGTTCATTGGCCGTCCCGTGCTCTGGACTTGTCAGCTGAGGCATGCAGTATTTGGGATCAGCTTTGTGCTGTGTGTCTCGTGTATCCTGGTAAAGACTATGGTGGTGTTGGCTGTGTTCAGGGCCTCCAAGCCTGGGGGTGCAAACATTATGAAGTGGTTCAGTGCTACGCAGCAGAGAGGAACAGTTCTGGTTCTTACTTCCATCCAGGCAATAATCTGCTTAGTCTGGCTGGTATCTGCCTCACCAACTCCTCATAAAAACACACAATACCTCAGTGGTAAGATAGTCTATGAGTGTGAAGTGGGATCAACAGTTGGTTTTGCAGTGTTACTAGGTTATGTTGGTTTACTGGCACTCCTCAGCTTCGTCCTAGCATTCTTGGCAAGGAATCTTCCAGGAAACTTCAATGAAGCCAAGCTAATCACTTTCAGCATGTTGATCTTCTGTGCCGTGTGGATAGCCTTCATCCCAGCATATATAAGCTCTCCAGGGAAATATGCAGATGTAGTGGAGGTGTTTGCTATTTTAGCGTCTAGTTTTGGCCTTTTGCTGACGCTGTTTGGACCAAAGTGTTATATAATGCTTTTGAAACCTGAGAAAAACACTAAGAAGTTCATTATGGGTAAGGCGTAGTAACATAAATTGAATGGCAATATAATGCCCTCTGTCTGTATTTTAAATCAATAATTGTAAATGAATACATTTTATTTGCTGATAAAGTTGTTGGCAGTATAGATTCTGTTTTCTACCAGATTAAACAAGCAATCGAGTCCTAGATGCAAATTAACATGTATCATCTATCATGAAGTAAAAGGTTGATTACCCTCCATTAAAGGCTACGTTTGGTGAATGTAGAACTATATATATCTTTAAAAGGCTAAGTTTGGTGAATGTAGAACTATATATATCTGGTGAATGTAGAACTATATATATCTGGTGAATGTAGAACTATATATATCTGGTGAATGTAGAACTATATATATCTTTAAAATACTAAATTCTCTGATAGCACATTAGCACTGCAGATACAGTATGTCCAGTTGTCACTTGGGAGCCCCGCTTTACCATCAGAACTGGAATCAATGTTGCGGCGTACAGGCGTACAGGCGTACAGGCGTACAGGTAAAACAGTGAGTTTTCCATAAGAAATAATTCCATAAGAGAAAGGGGAGAAGAGGAGGGGGAAGGTCAAAGAGATCAATAACAAAAAACTAATTATCTAAAACTAATTATGTGTACGACTACGTACACACACACACACACACACACACACACACACACACCAAATGAGACTGCACACAGAGTCACAGAGACTACAGCGAGCCATCATAGAGATCATCATAGAGATCAGATGTAGTCTGCAGCCTAGCCAGCAGCAGCAGCACCACCACCACCACGCACTTAACGTGGGTCAGCTGTACAACAGACAACAACGTCAACAACCGGACCAACAAACAGTCACTGCAGTCTACATGTTTATTTACCTGGTTGCAGTTGCCGCAGTTCACGCTGACGCATTTTATTTTTCTCGTATCCAGAAGGATAAACTCGCTTCATAGATATCTGTTCTGTCTCAAAACAAATGTAGCAAACACTTTGAAAGGGGGGCGGGCCGCGCGGGAAAAATATACGTCTGCCATATGGTACGTCGTTCCATTATTCCATAGATAGACATATAAACGTAGACGCCCTTTCCGGCTCGGATCGAGGCGCGTGTGAGGGTTACATGTGTTTGGTCCGACGATTCATTGATCCGATACCCCTAACCCCTAACCTAACTGAAGAAATACACTCCTCAATGTCAAATAGTTTCTTTAATGACAAAGATGAAGAAGCCCTGCAGTACAAACAAACAATGATATAAAACATTAACTAAAATAAGCAGGCTAATTATCACATGAAAATGTATAGAAGCAAACAATTACTCACATAAGAGTGTAAACAAAATAAAGAGGCAAAAACTACACCATAGTTCCATACATAAGCATAACATAAACAAACTTACAGTTAGTAAGTGAAGAATGTCCAACCAACACATCATGCATCTCTCAAGGTGAACATGAAACAGACAACAAACAAAATGGCTCTCTTCTTCACTCTACATAACAGGTAAGCTAAAGAGCTACTGCCCCCAGTGGATGGCAGAGAACCCTTCATCCCCCCAGTCCGGAAAGCTATGAACTGAAATAGGTTAAAGGACTCAGTAAAGCGTCCAACGGCCAGTCTCCGGCACGTAGTGCCTAGGTGGCTTCCTAGTGCGGCATGGCCGCACAGACAGGGGCGGAGACGGCGGCGACCGTGACACCGGAAGATACGTGCCCGGGACTATGCCAGAGGGAACGGTGTCGCCCTGGGACCCAAGGGCAGAGGGAACGGGGTCGCCCTGGGACCCAAGGTCAGAGGCTGCCTCATCAGACGGAGCCGGAAGGGAGGAGCCCAAACCCACGTCACAGGGTCCATCCCCTGACTGCTGAACGACCCCCTGCGGCGTCACCGGGACCGGGCGGACAGGCAGATGCTGGCGATCCAAGGCCACGGGCGGCGGCAACTGCGCCGCAGGCTGCTGTAGGGCACAAGGGGTGGCTGGGGTGTAGCCACGGAGGAAGCGCCGGTTGCGCAAAGTCAACCGCCCTGATCCATCCACCTTAACCCGATACTGATCGTGCTCAAGCAACTCCACCACCACCCCCGACCTGTCCCACTTGTTAGGGCTCGGGCCTTGCTGATTCTGAAGGAACACCCTCTCACCAAGCGCCAGCGGGCGGAGTGATCTCGAGTGAGTCCTCAGAGACTCAGTGGTACGGGACATCCGGGTCCGAAGGGCATCCTCCTTCGCTGCCCACGCCTGGCGCCAGAGCGGCCGGATACGAGGGTCCGAGAACTTCTCAAGCCTGTCGACGAAGGCAAGCGAGCCACGAAGGGGGTGACCATAAACAATCTGCGCCGGTGAGAGGTTGCAGTCCGGGTCAGGTGCGTTGCGCAGCTGTATCATGGCGCGCAGAAAGCGGTCATGATCGAGACTGCCAGTCGGGCCAGTGTTGGACATCAGGAGGCGCTTCGCAGTCTTCACCGCAACTTCCGCTCTCCCGTTCGACTGCGGGAAAGCAACAGAGGACACACGATGGCGGACGTCCCACAAGCGGAGGAATTCCTGTGTCTGGCCAGCCACGAACTCCGGGCCACCATCGCTAGAAAGTTCCACCGGCACACCAAAGGTGCCGAAGAATGCACGGAGGTGGCGAACTAGGCCGGCTGAGCCACCCAAATCAGTGCCTGCTGTAGAGCACAGGACCTCCACCCAGCCTGAAAGTCGATCCCCGACAACCAGATAATGGCGGCCTCCATAGTCAAAAAAGTCAGCAAACACCGCCTCGAATGGGGTGGACGGCGGTGAGGACGGCACAGGGGGCGTGGCCGCTTGCGACGGTGCATTGCGGTTACAGTCCGCACACCCGTACCTGGTAGCACGGATGTCCTCCGACATTCCAGGCCAGTAGACTATGGCACGGGCGTACTGTTCCATCGCCGAGATCCCCTGGTGGGCGGCATGGAGATTCCGAAGGACCCTGTCACGAAGAGACGGAGGGACCACGACGCGGTCACAATATAGTAGGACGCCATCCTGTGCGTAGACAGACTCACAGACCGGTGACAGACTCGCCAGTGCGGGGTCGTCCACGTCGACTCCATCCTCACGCTCGATCAAGTACAGAAGGCGGCCGAGGCACGCATCAGCCGCTGTTTCTCGTGCAAGGAGGGACCAGGAGATGGCCCCGAGCTCTTGTGCATCGTTGCGGATAGAAGCCATATGTGCGGACTCCACGTCGTCAGGCATGCCCGGCAACCCCAGTGAGAGGCCGTCTGCTGAACCCGAAGGGGAAGGATGTCTGGAGGTCGCATCAGCAGCATGGTTGCTCTTGCCTGGCAAGTGCACAATGTCGAAGCGCCACGGGAGGGTACGCTGCTTGAGCCTGAACAGGCGTGAGTTTGTTATCTCATCCAGTGTGCGGTCGCCGAAAATCTTCACCAGGGGCTTATGGTCAGTAACAACAACAAGGTTGTCACACCCCTGCGTAAAGTATCGTGTTTGCTCCAGACCCCAGGCCACGGCCAGGGCCTCTCCCTCAATGGCCGCATAGCGTTGCTCCGCTGGGGACAGGAAGCGTGAACCGGCGAGGGTGATCCTCCATCCCCCAGGGCAACAGTCTGGTACGCCTGAGGCGCAGCTGCAATGCTGTTGGAGCAGGAAGTAACCGACACCACGCCTGGACCAGTCGGGACGGAGGCAGGTGCGCTTCTGCATGTCGTAGATCTCCACACCCTCACGGATTGCCTCAACAATGGCACGTTTGGACGACTGGAATGCTTCCTCCAGTTCAGGCGTCCACGAGAACTTACAACGTGGGCTGAGGAACGGCTTGAATGGAGCCATCGTGTCGCGCAACTGGGCATAGTTACCCACCTGGTTGACAAGGCCGAACCAGCTCCTTATATCCGTCGTAGATTCTGGGGCAGGGAAGTCCCGGATAGCATCCAAGTACTTGGGGAGTGGTTCGATGGTAGCGTCCGACACCCTGAAGCCAGCAAAATCAACGTCCCTCAACGCAAACTGGAACTTATCTGGGTTCAACACAATGCCAGAGCGGCCGACACGTGTCAGAAAGTCAATGGTCCTCCACCAGTGCTGCTCCAGGTTGGTGTCGTAGTGGACAGTGTCATCCACACAACGTTCTTTGCGCTCATAGTCTGAGAGGACAGCATCAAAACGGCGGTTGTAGCCATCCCCTGATGACAGGAAACCCTGTGGCGCCCTCGTGTAGCGCCAGCGGCCAAAGGGTGTGATAAAGGTGGTCAGATGACGATCTGACTCACGCAGGGGCACACTGTGGTAGCCATTCCAGGCGTCTGTGACAGTCTTCCAGGTGCCCTTCGGGATACGACGAGCAAGGTGAAATGGAGACTCGGAGGCGAAAGTCTCACGTAGGCAGAACTTGTTGAGAGGTGAGAGATCCACGACCCTGCGGGGGGAACCATCGTGCTTCCGAACGACCACCATACGATGGCACCACGTCACAGGTTCGCCGTATGGCACACGTTCAATGACACCAAGGGCCTCGTCACGGAGAAGGTCATCGTGGACTCTCTGCTGCCAGTGCAGAGGCACCACGGCTGCGGTGTGGCATGCTCTCGGCGTGGCCGCAGGGTCCACGTGCATTTCGATGGGTGGCCCCTCCATGCACGGCAATGCTCGATGAGGGCAAGTGTTGAATGTGGACGAGGCGTATGTCTGTAGCAGCCAATCCTTCATCCGGCTGTTGTTCTCCGGTGTGCAAGGGAATGGTAGGGCTGCAGGACGTGTCGGAGGGACCGTACGCTGGGGACATGAGCACCGGGCGCCATGGGGGCCTGCGCAGCCACCGTTGGTGGCCCTTATAGCATAGATGGATAAAGGACGGCTCGGCGTGCAAAGGGTGTCGGGCCCATTCTCTTCTCCGTGTCCCCCGCCGATGTCACCCGACGGGAAGTCCGTAGGCAGGAGGCCGAGGCTGAGCAACGACTCATAGGAGAGGTACATGGCCTGGACTGAGCTGCTCACGTAAACCATGGAACGGCAGGACGACACCCCACCGCTGCCGGAGGCTGTCGAGAGCCTAGCGAAGAATGCGCCCTCGACAGCTATGGGGGAGCGATTGGCAGCCGACATGCTGAGGCGGACAGGACGCAGGTCATCACGCGAGAATCCGCAGGCAAGGAACTCCTCCAAGGACCAAAGGTCCGACTGCGCACCAGTGTCCGCAATGGCAGATACCCTGGCCGTGTTGGCCAAGCCTCGGCCATTAGGGCTGCCACTCAGCCTGACTGGCCTGTCAACAGAGATGGTGATCAGCGCACGGGGATGGTCCCTCGTCCGGGCTCGCCTCCATTCGCCCCTTGAGAAAATGTGGTGCTCGAGCCTGACGGGTTCGTTAACACGGCCCCTGCGACGTCGGCCAGGGCGGGCACTGGACTGAATAGATGCATTCTGGGAGATCGGCTCTAACTCCATGGCGGCCTGTTGACTGCCGGTGGACGGCTGCGGTCGCCTCCTGCGTCGGTGGGTCCTATAACAGTCAATACAAAGTTGGTGAGGCTTGGTATTCCATCCGCGAAGCCCCTCCGTAAAGACATTAAAGGTGCCCCTACACTCCGAGCACGAGGCTACTCTCGCCTTGTCCGCTGGGCCTGGGGTCGGGGCGGGGCTCGCCTGCGGGCCCCTCTTCAAGCGCTGGAATGACGACACAGCCGAGAGGGCCGAGGATGGGAGAGCGTTACGAGCCATCTCTTTGTTCTCGACAAGTGCAACCACGTCGTTAACCGGCGTCTTCAGGATGTCAGGTGCCCCCAGCGCCTCGCGCCGTATGTCTGAGTCATAAATTCCATTTATCAGAACATCGCGGATAATGTGGTCGGTATAGTCCACATGCCCGCCACACACACATACTGTAACATAGGCACATGTCTCTGCTTTGCCCCGCATCCTGGCAGTGAAGGCACGGAAGGTCTCGTCGCGTTGCTGGCGTAACTGAAGCAGCTCGGTGCGCAGTACACATGTGGCGACTGGAATGACTGCTAGTGAACGCATAGCGGTGATGAGATCTGGCAAAGTCCCTGAAGCGACGTTGGGAATGGCTTTCAACAGGCTGTCACCAAGTTCAGGCCCAGCGCACTGAAAGAGCTGGAACGGGGCCTGGGCAGCTCCTATGCCCGAGCCGGTGCAGAAGACGTCCCAACGACGGATGAATACGTTCCATTCCTCAATAGACACACCAACGTCAACCTTAGGCCGATCCAGTTTTGGGCCCTGAGGGGTCGGGGCATGGGCCGGAGCGGCAGGTGGTGCGTTCTGATGGGCAAGACCATGATTATTCAACAGAGCGATGGCGAGAGCTTCAGACACGTCGTCAGTCCTGAAAGTGCAGCCAGGGACAGAACATCCAACGACAACCATGGCTTCTTCATGAAGAAATACACTCCTCAATGTCAAATAGTTTCTTTAATGACAAAGATGAAGAAGCCCTGCAGTACAAACAAACAATGATATAAAACATTAACTAAAATAAGCAGGCTAATTATCACATGAAAATGTATAGAAGCAAACAATTACTCACATAAGAGTGTAAACAAAATAAAGAGGCAAAAACTACACCATAGTTCCATACATAAGCATAACATAAACAAACTTACAGTTAGTAAGTGAAGAATGTCCAACCAACACATCATGCATCTCTCAAGGTGAACATGAAACAGACAACAAACAAAATGGCTCTCTTCTTCACTCTACATAACAGGTAAGCTAAAGAGCTACTGCCCCCAGTGGATGGCAGAGAACCCTTCACTAACCATAACCGCAAGCACGGGAGCAGGCGCTAGTCCGAGGTGCGGACGCATGTCGAACCAATGCTCCGTCGGACCATAGTATGCCTCCCGCGTGGGAGTATAACAATAAATATGTATGACATCAGCTTTTTTTGTTATGCTGATTGGCTGAAGAGGTTGTCTGTCAACACTTTACGGTCCAAATGATTGAAATTAAAGCTGGAGCAGTTCAACTTTTTTATTTTAGTCTGAGCTCATACAGGAGCCCTCGTACAAGGTTTCTTTGACTATGCATGCACCTCCTGGTACCACAGCACCTCAAAGGCCCTTAAAACAAGGCTCCAGACCTCCCAAAACAAACTGGTCAGGCTCCTACTTGGCCTCACCCCCCGAACCCACCTCACCCCTGCCCACTTTGACAGGCTGGAATGGCTTAGGGTCGACGACAGAGTACAGCATCTTGCAATGGGTCTGGTCCACAAGATTCGATACTCCACCAAGATACCCATGTACCTGTCTAAATACTTCCTTAATGTTAACGAAGTCCACACCCACAACACCAGAGGGAGTGCAACAAACCATGTACAACCCAGATTCGGCACAAACAAGGGACTAAATTATTTTCGCTCCTATGCGACCAAAATGTGGAACGCCCTACCAACAGTCATCAAGACATGTGAATCCCTTGACTCCTTCAAAACGGCTCTCAAGGGGCACCTACGGACGGCTGCAATTCGAAACTGGCCCCCATAAAATCTGAATCCCCCCCCCCCTTTTCCCCTCACTGTATACGTTTCTTTTCCCCCTTTTACCTCCTTTATGATGAATTCCTGTTCTGTTCTTTGACTATATAGAAGTGTCTATTTGTACGTCTCTAAATGTTTTGATGAATTGAACATGGTGGACCCTCTTGTAAACAAGTGTAATGCTTAATTGGGTCGTCCACTCACCGTTAACAGTCTTTGTATTGAGTTTGTGCTTGAAATGTACTGTAATTCTGCAAACTGTTAATAAATATTTCAATCAATCAATCAATCAATCAATACGGTAGGCCTCTCATGGTCACATGGTGGGACCATACAGTAGGCTATTTGGCTATATGATGTTCCTATGTGTTCCCATTCTTTTCACATTAGCATAAATTGCATTATTCTTTACAAAATTCAGACTTAAAGGGGCATTCCACTCATTTTCAACATTTTAGCATGTCATTAATATACCTTAGAGCTGTTGTGTGGAAATAATAAAAAAGTCCCCCCATGCTGTGTTTCCTCATTAACATGGTAAAACACATCTTGATGATGTCATCAAGATGTGTTTCACCATGTTAATAATGTTTTTCATACTTTTCATACTAGGAAACACAGCATGGGGGTACTTTTTTATTATTTCCACACAACAGCTCTAAGGTATGTTAATGACATGGTAAAATGTTGAAAATGAGTGTAATGCCCCTTTAAATACGTAAACGTAAATGTAAAACTTAGTTTCTTCTTCCCGTCTTTCTTGCCGCGTCGCTGTTCAATGGGGGGGGGGGGGGGGGAGGGAGGTTTGAGCTAGTAATTACATTACTAGCTCTGAGGAGTGGAACTGTGGAAGGAGATAGTGTGTGTGTGTGTGTGTGTGTGTGTGTGTGTGTGTGTGTGTGTGTGTGTGTGTGTGTGTGTGTGTGTGTGTGTGTGTGTGCGCACGCGCCTATTCTACACGACTTTAATTTGGGGGGGGGTGCATATAATTGTTGATTGGTCACCAACTGTAGTCTTGATTGATTTAATTTATTTGGCGATAAGCATACATCACACATACAACAGACACAATATCACAGAGGAGCCATAAGGCTGCTTTCCTTTGTGGTCCTCCTGTCCTGGACACAACTGTATAATCTTCCTTTGGACTGACAGCAAACAGACTGTACCAAGTACCACTCTACTGAGTACTGACATTCGTGTGCAGCTACAATGTCACTGGCATTACGTAGGGCCAAAAACACAGATGACACTCGACCTCGTTCCCTTTGACAGTGCATTTATTAGCTGATCATTTACATTAATGGATAATAGAACACATACACACACACTACAGGCTACGTACAGCGTGGGACACATTGGCTTTGGGCCTCGGGGATTTAGAGACCATGAAATGCAGTCAAGGTCGCCATCCACAGCTGTGCCCATTTCAGTATCGAGCCTCACTCATCATCATCACACTGGGCGAGTTTCATTTGCCACTCCGCCAAAGTAGTTTTTTTTTTTTTTACTGTACATCAGAAGGAAGGCAAACAGGCTGTTCCCTCGGACGCATGGCAACAAATAAAATGTGCTAAAGGATACTGAGCACCTTCATTCCCCTCAACCATCGGCAAAGTCTGGTCTCGGTAAGCGAGGTGCTTTTTGGCCTCACGTACCACAAAACAGCCCAGCTCACGGATCGGCTGTTATCGGTATGCGACGCCTTCGTACGATGGGGTATAAATCCAATAGGTTGTATGATTCAACAACAGAACATAAGATCCATCGCTTATTTCAGATATGCCCACATTTGTTTTTCACTGGGCTGCCTGCCAGTCATCAAAATGGTAAATAAGTAGAATTGAAACATCTTAAAATTCTAGGAAGACACTCATCAAATGATGGTTGGTTATTTGACAAATTGGCTTGTGATCTTCTAATATACAGTAGAGTACACAATTTCATCGGCCAATAAACAAATTGGTGCAGTATTTAGCTGCTGGCCAGTATGTGCGCCCTGCACATGGCCAAGTTGAACAGACAGATGCAGTTTCAGAATAATAGCATTGATAATGTAAAGTTACACAGCTACCTCATATGTTGTAGTGACTACAATTACATAGTATGCGACGTGTTAAGTTGAATGTATTTGGACAGGGAATAACCCCTTTGACAAAGTGTGCAGTGAATTGAAGCGCTCAGAATTATGGCCACATATTAGCTGTAATGTCAATGTTACACACATCACCTGAAAGTCCACAACCTGTAGGTACAGTAAGTATATAATGTATTTGACTCCCAACACATAAAAAAAAAACGTAATGTATTTCACATTGTGTGGTCCCTCATCTAACAAACTAAATTGGTCTCAAGATAAAACTTATTCCACCACTCAGACCCTTTAAAAGAAAAATACATTTTACAGTACACTGAAACATAAAACACTTCATGGCTTTAAAAAATAAAACATTGCACACCAAAAAAATAAAACTGTAGCCTTTGTTGTAAACATGGGTATACTTATTCACATTTTGCTCAAGTTTGTTCCTCTAAAAACAGATGATGATCAATACTTTAAGAATGGTTCAGCCTGGGGGAATTCCATTTCTTGATCCATCTAAAAGAAAGGAATTCACATTCATTCCTGCACAATTTCTGTGACTTGAGTACTTATTGGCAACCTTTTAATGCCTGAACATTTTCAAATTAGTCTTTGGCTACAAGGTTGGAGCGACAATATTGCTGCCAACTCTTTCTTTCAATCATTTTTTTCATCTCTTAAAGTGGAATGATTCCATTTCTGACAATAGAAAAGCAATGAATACAAATAATAATGAAGAGAATTTGTTTTAGAGCTTTGATTTAGGTAGGTCCAGAAGTAGTTGCAAGGGAACAGATGATTTAAAACGTGACTGCCAGCAGAAGGTAATCTTGATCTAACACTAGCAAAGGGCTTGAACCTAATAGCACTAGTCAAACACCATCAATAAACTCATCACATAATTTCCATTAAATCCCATTAACACACTCTGTTGTGTTATTTCACACGGGACAACGTTTCAGCCTCTGTGAGCATCAGTCATTATGAACTGAAATAAAGCATTTTGTATGCTGCTTTTGCGCTGCATGCTGCCTTAGGTTTATGGGCTCTATGCGCCTTGTGGTTTTCAGGACGCAAAGGAAACAAGAGAAATCAACTCAAAGCACATAGGCACTCCAGATCGCTGCTTTTTCACCACTGTCCAAATTGGATGAGTTGAAAGGTGGTGAACAGACAAGAGATTGCTCCGTCTACAGACAATTCCTGTATGATCACAGCGATTGCGTTCATGGTGGTCATAGAGCGCATAAATCCAGTACCGTTGCTACAGGACAAGCAGACATACAGTACAGTAGGGGCCAATTAACATTTATGAACATTTTCAAATGAAAGCAGCTGTGTGTCTCAGACATGTTGTCGTGGACATGATTTTGACACTGGACTGTAGTTTCGAGGAATGCTTGAAACTAATATGCATCTAAAAATGAAGGCTTCCTCTATGGTAAAAAGGAAAAACAAGGAAAGAAAAAAGGCTGGTTGCTGATGCGCATATAGCCTACCTGATCTGGTGTGTCTGAGCTTTGAGAGCCTAATACAATTAAACCCAGTGTCCCTATTCTAGTGAAAACAATCTGCGAACATAGCGGCCCATGTGTCATTGCCCACTACATTTGAATGCTTACAGAAAGTACAAAACTATCACCCTTCAACCGCATGATCCCTAGCATCCCTTTTAATCAGGGCACGTCAGAATAGGCAAACCTTTGGCTTAAATAGCCGATCTACAAGCTTACATCACGTTGCCAACACTGTGATCCTGTAGATCGGAGATTTTCAGCGAATAGGTTTTATTTACTGTAGAGTGAAAAAAGGAGGGAGTATAGAGCACTGTGGGGACTCTCGGTCAAGTTCAAAGTACTATATAGTAAAGTTTAAGTGGTTAAAATGCAGTCTATGGGTGTTGTACTGTACACGTGGTTTAAAGCAGGGGTTCCCAACCTTTATATTGTCACGGACCGGCTGACAGTTTGACAGTTTAAACTAAAGCAATGACTTTTCCAAATGAGTGTTTCCTAAACAATTAGCACACTATGTAGAATTGAATTCTTATGTTTTGTTCTATGTTCTACATTCAACATTGAGGCTTTTAACCTTTGCTTTTATGAAATATCCGAGACCATTAGGGTTTATGGAAGATGATGAACGTGATTAGTTTGACCAATTCAACCACTCTTTAATCTAATGTATTCTATTGTCAGTTTTGAACATTTTCATTACACATTCATCTTAAAATAACTACTGTAATAATCGAACATAGCCTATCTACAGGCTCAAAACGCACCACAGACGCATCGATTCCTCCTGTGGAATCCAAATGACTGAGAGAGAACCATGTCTACATGAAACTCCTAAAAAGTGCAGGAACTGCCCTTGTACGCTAAACTCCTTTCTCTCTCCAACCATCACACTTCAGCAAGACAATACTTATTACAGTCACTGTTGTCTGGCAGAAACCTCCACATATGTCAAATAAATTAGTGGCAGCGGTGGCCGAACGGATTGCGGAGCGGTCTTGATACCGGTCCGACACGTTAAAATTACCACCGCTGAAGCGCCCTTGAACAAGGCATTGAACCACTACGATGAAATGTTCTATGAGCAGGGCCTGGCTGGAAACAAGTTCTTGAGCTTATCCCAGATACCCTGGGTAAATATAGTTATCATTTCATTTCATTTCATAGTTTTTTTACGTACATGAATGCCCTACTTCATCATACTAACTACACTAACTACAGTGTCACACCAAAGTAGCAAAAACAGCCCATGCTCACAATGCGTCATCACTGACTCACTACGCGACACATTGTGAGCTTGTAGAGCGGCTATTCCTTTGCTACTTTTGGGAGCTTGTAGATCTGCCATTTAAATGAAACGAAAAGTGAAAGTGGTTCATGTGTCTTGTGGGTTTTGTAAATATCGGAACAACGAAAAGTATTAATAATTACGAGCGTGACTGAACAATAACTACACTGGTTCCATTGGAACACATTTTTCAATTTCATGTAAAGTAACAGTTTTTAAAGCATTGAAGCTGTGAAGGTTTCCACCCGACAGCGGTGATAACAAAGTTCCTCGCTCATATAATACCACAACGTTAGTGTGAATGGCCACGACTGAGCAATGAAGTTAGCATTGTACTAAAATCCGACTACCATTCCATTATTCCATTCGACAGTCGCTCCTTTAAAACAGTGAACTCAGCAGCCAGGATTAATCCCTTAAAGTCGGTCATACCAGACCTGACAAAAAAAAGGATAATTTCGTATTTAAAAAAAGAAAAGAAAAGCCAGATACCAGAGGATTTCCCCTCATTTTGATACTTCCACATTAAAGTAGGACTTCACCCATTTTGAACCGTATCTTCATATAATTGATTTGGTCCTCACTAATATTCATCATAAGAGGCCACAAACGCTGTGGATGATGTCACTGCCCAACAGTGACATCATCATGCTGAAATAAAAGCCATTGCATTAATCAAAAATATAAAACCAATGTGTGTTTTGAAATGACCAAACCTGCGTACCAATACAAATTATGGCACTGGTAGTCAGTCAGGTTCTGTACTGTCCACGGCCAGTGGATGTACTGTACATGGAAATGGTGTCATCTTACAATGAGCATTAGTGAGGACCAATTAGTACGAAGATAAGGTTGAAAATGGGCGAAGTGCTCCGTTAAATGCATTTTGTACCTTTGTGAATTGGTGTGGGTGAGTTGCGTTGCGTCCTCCCAGTCTCTCCCTGGGTTTCCAGACAGACAGAATATGGGTTTGATTTCCATTCAGGCAACGGTGAGGGCAGCCTTCGTCCTAGTCCGGGTCCTTGCCATAGTCCTCGCCGCTAGACGAACGGCTGCAGAGGTCGGCCACGCCCGACTCGTGGTCACTGCAGGTCGAGAGGTCGTCGGGGTCGCGACCCTTGATCGGGGCAGACGACCCTAAAGGCAGGGTCAGAGTCTTACGACTGGTTGATCCAGAAGTGAAGGTGTTGCTATAGTTCTGTGCCGGGCTGGCGATTGGATATATGTAGGAAGTGGGCGGGTCCGGCCCGCAGTATCGTAGATGTGATTGGCTAAACTTCCTCCTCGGAACCTCGACCTTCTGCCACGTGATTGGTTTCCTGGTCAGGGCCGCTATCCTCTGCAGTTGAGGAAGGAAGGAGAGAAGGAAGGATGTTAGGAAGGAAGGAGAGAAGGAAGGATGTTAGAACTAAATGCCTTCCGAGGAAACACATATTTAATTGTGTTGTTCATCGGCAATGTGAAAAACATAGTGGACGTGTGCATTATAGATATTCTCCGTATGTCGCTACCCGGTTGAACTCAAAGACAGTCTTTTAGCACATAAACAAACGCAAACAAAGCTTCATCTGCCAATAGATAACGCCACAAAACCCAAAACGGGACAAATATCAACTTCATGTTGATTTAACTTGAATTTGAAGAAGCGGGTCCGGATTGGGATCCTTCTTTCTTCCACATAAAATGGCTAAATCAACATATCATATTTGTCTTTAAAACACTCTGCAGTCCGCACTGGGTTTTGCGGTGTTGCATAAATTATTGGCAGAATCAGCTTTGTTATTGTTAGTTTATGTGATTAAGAAAGTGACTTTGAGAGCAGTTTTATCATACAATGGAAGTCAATAGGGTGACATATTTTACGTAACTATGCAACGTAGCAATACATTCATGACGAAGTTACACATCCCAAGCCTCTACCAAAGTGTCCTATTGCTTTAACTGTTGAACCCCTACATCCTATTCATATTTACATTATGATATAAATATTATTCATATTTGAGATGACAAAATGTCATGTTGATTGGTTTGTGGGGTTTAGTGTTGATTTCGTTTTTTCACAGAGGAAAACCGAATTAAAACAATATTAAAGTAAATAATATTAAATATAAAAGTAAGCTACAGTATGATGACTATAACTATAAATATATTGACATTTTCGTCAGCACACTAGTCAGGGTCAGGGACTCGTTGAGAAGAGATCCAGTAGAACAAGAAGACAAGTCATTTCATGCTTGGTTAGACAATCTACAAGCGACACGTTGTGAGCTTGTAGATCGTTCTATTTTCAGCATGCAAGTGTAAAATCAGGCATTACGACGCCATCAAGGCAATAAACAGTAGACTAAATCAGTGTGTGGATTTAGTAGACTACAATCGCATGATATTTAATCAACAAAATCAAAATTACATTTTATTCAAAAGACTATGACTAATGACTATAGAGCGTCGCAGTCCCGCCCCAGGAAATGATTCCCTGTTCATTTTCCTCAGACATTTCAAAAAGTATTTATTTAAAGACCTTCTAAGCGTCGTACAGCGTCGAGTTGTGAGAAATCATGACAACAAACACAATTTTTCGGGCTGAACAAATAATTAGAAAGAAGAAGAAAACGGCAGGTTACAACACTTTTTTCTTGTTTTTCTTCTTTGTAATTATTTGTTTGGTCCAAAATATTGTGTTTATTGTCATGATTTGTCACAACTCGAGTTGGCTTTGTACGACGCTTAAAAGGTCTTTTAATAAATACTTTTTGAAATGTCTATGGGAAAAATGCATTGGGAATTATTTCCTGGGCCTGGCGTCGTCATGAAAGGGGGCGGGACTGCGATGCTCTATTAGTGGGGGTTGGTTCAGAGTGGGCGTGGAGGGGTGGGTGTGTCGTATGCCTTGTCTGGAGGCCGGGGGGTGGTGGTGGGCGGTTCCTCCGGGCGGTACCTCCTGGTGATTGGTCAGCTCCTCCTCCAGCCGCTGCGACTCCTCCCTGACGGCGGACAGGCAGTCGGCGGGCGACTGGCGGGGCGGAGGGGGGCGGGGGGGTTTCTCCATGTGGTTGTAAAGACCCTTCCACATCCTGAGGTAAGGGGAATAAGAAGGGAACATGTATTTGCCACATACCGTTTTGGCTAACATACTAAATAGTATGTTAGTGTGGCATTTCTGACACAGTGTTAACATTCGTTCTTCCAAAAGCGCCAGTCATTTTCAGTGAAATCCTTATTTTGAAGGTTCCACAGGAACCCGGGACGTAAACCGGATGTGGGAAAACGATGTGTGTTGTACAGACGCTCGTCTGTTCTTTCAGCTCAACTAAGAAGCGCGACCTCGCAGCTACTACGGTATATTAGTGGTTCTGACGAGAACGATGGTGAGCAAGCATAAAAATGAATCTCGATTCCATTCACCTGGTGTATTCCCATTGCCGCAGTTCCTCCAAACACAGCTGCTTTTGAGTACAGAACTAGAAACACTAGCCTGCTGTTTCAGGCCGAAACTTCAAAATAAAATGCCCAAATTAGCCATTTCACCCCCGTCTTTATGAGTTGTGTTTGAGTATAAACATGGCATCAGTGCGTTTGTTCCTCAATGGACGTAGTGCATTAACTCACTTGAAGCAGTAGGGGGAGGTGTTGGGCCTCAGCACGCCCTGTGTCTGGCTCTGCTCAGCCTTGTACAGTGGGTTGGTGTACTGTGCCCTGTCTTTCCAAAGCTGACTCCATACCGAGTGACTCCGCTCCTGAAGCCTGAGGACCGCACACGCACACACACACACACACGCACACGCACATGCACACGCACACGCACACACACGCACACACGCACGCACACACACACTTTAACCACTTGAATCCATATATCCTTAGTTGACTCTGCTAGTATTTCCCTCTCTTCACCAAGAATAGCCAATAGACAAGTTCACAACGACTATTTCGAGCATGAAGATATCTCTACAAGCATCGTGAGCTTGTAGACCATTTTCACTACTTTTGCCGCGACACTGTCATGCGACAAAGTAGGGTTCAATAGCACTGACTCGTGCGAAACGTCGTAACATCATGGCCGACGTGCGTCCTCCCTACCTCATGTCGAGCCGCTCCTTCTGGCTGTTGCCCAGGAAGGTGCCGTACTGGCAGGAGTAGACGTGCGTGTGTATGGCGAGGAGGAAGCGCTCGTTAAACTCAAAGGCACAGGGGAACTGCTCCGACAGCTGCCACACGCACTCCAGGAACTGGTCCATGACCGGAGACACCTCCTTGGGATCGCCGTCCAGGTGGGCATACCTGCGAGGGGAGGAGGAGGAGGAGCACGTTGGCATAATATTGGCCAATTGATTATCTGTGGCATATTGTTGTTGTGTTTTTTCATAAATTGAACATACTACTACAGCGTCACACAAAGAGATCTGCAAGCTCACAATGCTCTTCAGAACGAGGTTACAGGGTGGATCACCCACTGTTTTCTTACAAACTGGACATTCCTTTATTTTCATCTCTCTCCACTATCCCTGCAGACAGGCTTTACAGAAGCTGTGGCTACATGACAGGAGAACAGGATCTTTAAAGATGTCGCAACACACACAGGACAGGCAACATCATCTTCTGAAAGAGACAACTTGGAAGCCATCTTGTATCTGTCAGTCAGATTTCAGCCAGTCCCTCCCTCGCTGTCGTGTGTTTGGTCTGAAGATCCGTCTCTCAGTGTGTGTGTGTGTGTGTGTGTGTGTGTGTGTGTGTGTGTGTGTGTGCGCATCTCAACTGTGTGAAACCTCCAGGTTACCTAACCGGTTTGCTCGCTAAAATGATTATCAGTTGTATGCATCTGTTAAGGCATTTATTGACAGGAAATGGCAGCAAAGGTTATGATGCTTTCATGTGACGCTGTAGTATGATCAAGTTGATTTATGAAAAAATTGAAAAAAAGTCAGAAATACCGGTATGGAGATAAGAGATTTCTGAAGAGGGAATCTTGAAGAGAAATTGGCCGCACAGATTAAGACACTGGTTTCATGTCTTCATCTGCATCCTAAATGAAATATTGGCACTTTGGCTATCAGCATGTGCGGCCATTTCTTGTTTTTCTTCCAAGATTCCCTCTTCAGTTTCTCCTCCCGTGGGCGGGCACCGCTACAAGGACATTGGTGTGCATAAGCACACCTCATCCTCATGCATAGATAAGAGGTTTCTACTTTCTGCCAGACAAAGACGATATCCATTTGGGGCTCATGGAAATGTCTGAGAACCACTGCTCGGGGGAGTGACTGACCTGTGTGAGAACTTGTGTCCAAAGGAGACCCAGTCTCGCTCTATCAACAGCTAGAGAACAGGGGAGGGTGACAGGGAGACAGAAGAACAGGGGAGGGTGACAGGGAGACAGAAGAACAGGGGAGGGTGACAGGGAGACAGAAGAACAGGGGAGGGTGACAGGGGAGAACAGGGGAGGGTGACAGGGAGACAGAAGCAGACAACAGAGTTAGCATTAGAAATTAATGACACGTCTGTGAAGGTCAACGTTTATCCAGAGATCAGACGGCGTGTGTTAGAGCAGGGGTTCTCAACCTTTTCAGGCTGTGACCCCCAAAATAATCATATTTGAACTGGGGAGTGGACCCCCCCCCCCACCCTGACAAGGAGTTGAGGCATTCAATTTAGTTTCAGTTTCGTTTCAATTTAATTGTGGGCTCACATTGTGAGCTTGTAGATCTGCTATCGGCTATTTTCACAATTTTGCTAACTTTAGGTGGTGTGTATATATGCATTACATTACAATAACACAGATAGCCCAAAATAGCCTTATTTGTGAAAGAGACATATGGGAAACCTTTGGATGCAACCTAGCAAAACTCAATAGTTTAACATTTGCATTTTGATTACACAACCTGCATCTGTGTGTGCGTGTGTGTGCGTGTGTGTGCGTGCGTGCGTGCGTGTCTGTGTGTGTGTGTAACGTACCATGAGTCCTCTGGTGGATCTGTAGTAAGGGTCCAGCAGTACACTGGCTAGAGAGCAGGCTTGGGCCGTTCGGTCCCAACCGTCTGAACAGTGAACCAGCACACTGATGCCCTCATCAGCCACCGCCTGGACACGCACGCACGCACACGCACACGCGCACACGCGCACGCACGCACACACACACACACACGCCCACACACACACGTTTCATAAGGTTAGGGTTTAGGTTGGAATTAGGAGATATGGAATGAAAGTCGACGCAATACTTCCAAATGGTTGCAAAGTGTGTGTGTGTGTGTGTGTGTGCAATGTGCATTGTGCATGCATGCGTGATACGTGCGTGCACACGTGTAGTTGTGTACGGACCCTGGCTATAAAAACCCCGGCATCCACAATGGCTTTGATGTGTTTGAGCCATCCAGAGTTCTCCAGACCAAACAGGAAGTCAGTCATCGACGGAGTCCGCAGCTCGCCCACTGCATGGAGAGAGAGAGAGCACCGGAGATTGAGAGAGAGTCACACACACACACACACACACACACACACACACACACACACACACACACACACACACACACACACACACACACACACACACACACACACACACACACACACACACACACACACACACACACACACACACACACACACACTCTTACCATCAATGATTTTCTGTTGACTACTCCTCATTACATGGATGTTCTCGATGCCGATGAAGTGCAGTTTGATGTTGGTGTAGTGGTCTTCACTCTCATAGCCTTTACCTGCTGCCCGGTTAGCCATGGCGTTCAGCTGTGGACACGCACACACACGCGCACACACAGAAACGCGCACACACACACACACACACACACACACACACACACACACACACACACACACACACACACACACACACACACACACACACACACACACACACACACACACACACACACACACACACACACACACACACACACACACACACACACACGTTCAAGAATTCCAGCTGCAATCCGTAGCTTTTGACCACACATCTCCCCCATGAAAGACCCTCAATGTGTACCACTGAGCTCCGTTTTAACCAGGACAGATATTGCATTCATGAGCTTCAGGCAGTACTACTTGTTAACCAGTAGGTGTCACTCACTACCTGACACCAGCTGGGTCTCAAGTGTCTCAACGGAAGAGTAGTGAGTAATGAGTATACTGTACTAGTAGTATTGTATTAACCCATTTTGACCTGAGATCAGATTCTAAAAATGTCTTCCACATCCTGACAGTTTTCTGAAAAAGCTATGTTTCTATGTCAGTCGTTCTTTGATTTTTAAAAAATAGCAGACCTACAAGCTCATAGCGCGCCACTCGGTGGCGCGCTATGAGCTTGTAGATCTGCTATTTTTCAATAGCTAAAGCATAACATAATGCTAACACCAAAAGGGGTTCCCGCCCAAAATGGGTTAAGATACTCTTTAACACTCTTTAACAATTGTAAAATACATTGTATGCATGTAATTCTGCACATGCACGTTCGTGCCTTGTTAGTACTCAATTTCCCATGTTACACAAATCCAATGTTGGCATGTTCCCCACCACACCCAGTTGATAGTTGCTCCCTACAATGGAGTCAACAATCAACAGTCAATCAACAAACACACAATATATTATATACTCAAACAAATCTCATTCTCTGCAACATAAAAACTTTAACCATGTGTGTTAAATTCAGTCTCAGTGGCAGGGTGAACTGCCACAGTGTGTGTGTGTGTGTGTGTGTGTGTGTGTGTGTGTGTGTGTGTGTGTGTCTTACCTTAGGCCGTGTGTCCACGACATAGATATAGTCACTGCCAGGGTTGGACTTCATCACTGCCTGCAGCATCTGTTCATCCTCTTGACATCGGCCACTGAAGCCCGAGAGGGGCTGGCTGCAGCGACACACCGCAGCCTGACACAAGAAACACATGGTTGCTGTCGTGCAGAAACCTCTCATATGGCCCGGACGGTTAGCTCAACCGTCTGGGCACCTAGGCTGCTGAGCCAGCCTGACGGTTAGCTCAACCGTCTGGGCACCTAGGCTGCTGAGCCAGCCTGACGGTTAGCTCAACCGTCTGGGCACCTAGGCTGCTGAGCCAGCCTGACGGTTAGCTCAACCGTCTGGGCACCATAGGCTGCTGAGCCAGCCTGACGGTTAGCTCAACCGTCTGGGCACCTAGGCTGCTGAGCCAGCCTGACGGTTAGCTCAACCGTCTGGGCACCATAGGCTGCTGAGCCAGCCTGACGGTTAGCTCAACCGTCTGGGCCTCTAGAGGCTGCTGAGCCAGCCTGACGGTTAGCTCAACCGTCTGGGCACCTAGACTGCTGAGCCAGCCTGACGGCTAGCTCAACTGTCTGGGCACCTAGGCTGCTGAGCCAGCCTGACGGTTAGCTCAACCGTCTTGGCACCTAGGCTGCTGAGCCAGCCTGACGGTTAGCTCAACCGTCTGGGCACCTAGGCTGCTGAGCCAGCCTGACGGTTAGCTCAACCGTCTGGGCACCTAGGCTGCTGAGCCAGCCTGACGGCGTGCCGCGGGTTCGACTCTCGATCCCGACGGCCTTTGCCGCGTGTGTCAGACTACTTTCAGTCTATCAATAACAGCAGAAAAAGCACAAAAACAAATCATTTAAAAAAGGGGGAAAAAAAGAAACCTCTCGTATCCATATTCTTTCTTAAATGTATCATGCCCTACTTGATCACACTACAGCCGAGCGTCACACGCAAGCATCCAACGTACTGTAGCAGATCTGCAAGCTCAAAAATGTGAGTTTCCTTCATCCCAGTCTTTCAACAACAGACTCCTTTCCTGTAGTTTCCCAGCCTGGCCCATATACCTGTGATTTCTGGTCTAGCGGGTGCCTGTCGAAAACAGGCGATAGGTCCTAATTGGTTCGCCGATCTGACTTACAGTATAGAGGGTAAGCGCATGCAAAGTGACTTGGCAAAGTGAGTTCAATGTCTATAACGTTGTTTAATGCAATCAGAAAGGACTTTTCTGTTTGGATGTATGGGCTGTCAAGGTTGTTTGCCACTCAGTAGGCGTTCCTGCATAACTTCTAGGTATGATGATGATGTCACGCACATACCCTCTATTGGTTAGTGAAATACACTTCCTATGCCAGATTTTCCAATATGTTTCCCCAAGCTTTCATTTTGAGCTGAATGCGAACAAACTAAAATAAAAGCTTGGGTACCGAGGCCTAGTAGTTCCCTAACACACTCCGTCAGATCTCTCAATGAACGTTGACCTTCACATACGTGTCATTCTAGCGCTGCCCTTAAGATGGTTACTTAACCATGACTGTCTCCCTGTCACCCTCCCCTGTTCTCTAGGTGTTGATAGAGAGAGACTGGGTCTCCTTTGGACACATCCTATATTCAAATTAGCTAATGGGAGGGCCGGTGGGGGGGGGCCACGGTCACGGCACTCTGAGATGACCATCAAACCTGTGTGTGTGTGTGTGTGTGTGTGTGTGTGTGTGTGTGTGTGTGTCACTGACCAGGGTGTCCTGGTGAAAGTAGGACAGAGCAGGGAAACGTCCGCGGCTCCTGAACTTGGAGCTTCCTACGATGATGGAAGGTGTGGCTGACTTGGGAACAAACAACTCTGCTGCATACGTGTCACACACCTAGTAGAGAGAGAGAGAGAGAGAGAGAGAGAGAGTCAGAGAGAGAGAGAGAGTCAGAGAGAGAGAGAGACAGAGACAGAGACAGAGACAGAGACAGAGAGAGACAGAGACAGAGACAGAGAGAGAGAGAGACAGAGACAGAGACAGAGACAGAGAGAGACAGAGTCAGAGAGAGACAGAGACAGAGACAGAGACAGAGACAGAGACAGAGACAGAGAGAGACAGAGACAGAGACAGAGACAGAGAGAGACAGAGTCAGAGTCAGACAGAGTCAGAGTCAGACAGAGAGAGAGAGAGAGAGACAGAGTCAGAGACAGACAGACAGACAGAGAGAATAGTGGAGGGAGAGAAAACTAGAAAGGTCGCAATTTAAAAAAATTGTGGTTGCCGCAGTGGCTTACATATGCCCCTCCCACTGATATTGCCAGCCAATTACAATGTCACGTCACCCCTGCGATCATGCGTAAGTAATTCGGAGGGGATTTATCCCCCAAAAACGTTTTTGCACCATACGGTTACATTTTTGGCATTTGCGGCGCCCCCTATGGATGAAAATGGAATTGCTTTTGGCTTTTGGTTGATTGAACCACCCGCGACATGTGATTACAATTTGGGATGGATCGGACATTCTGTTCGTGATTTATGGCATTTTTTGTAAAATAGGCCCCTCCTACTAACTTCGGAAGCCGATTACAGCCGAACGATACGCACTATCAAAATTCCGCCGTTCGAGTTTTCATCGGAAAGGTCCAGAGATCACGTGTACTGATTTTTGTGAGATTTAGACAAAATCTGTAGGAGGAAAAGCAAAAAGTGTGTTTTGGACAAAATTCAAAATGGCGGAAAATCTATCATGACGCAAATGGGCGTGGCCTATATGAGGAGATGCGTCATGACCCAAGGAAGGCAGGGGGAAAATTATTTTGATTTTACGACTTACGGTTCAAGAGTTATAAGCCAAAATGTAAAGTGGGCTGTTATAGCGCCACCATGAGGCCGACCGATAACATTATAAGTTGATTAATTTTAGTAATTATTATGAACCTACCCTCCAAGTTTTGTAACTATAGTGCTTACAGTCTCTGAGGAAAAAATACTTGAATGTGAGAAAATGCGAAAAAACGCATTTTCCCATTCATGTCAATGGGGAAATTTTATTCACTAATAAATTAATATCAATTAAACTATACAACATTTATCTTAAAAAAATACAAGCACATCCTTCCCGATGACGCCGGTCAATTTGAGATATAGCTCAAGTGCGTACAGTCAAAACTGTGGGAGGAGTAGCATTTCAAAATAAAGGTTACTCCAGGTGAATAAATAAAGTGTTACAAGTACTATAGTCTGGTTGCCCTTTAGGGCAACCACACTAATGAGAGAGAGAGACGGAATGCGGGGGGAGAGGGGAGAAACAAGGCAGAGAGATACGGTACATCATAATATGTACTGTATGTTTCTCTCTGTATATATACTGTAGTATCGGGACAAAGGAGAGAGACAGTATATTACAGTATAATACCATTGATAAAGCAAATACTGGAATACAGTGTACAGTAACACTAATGTAATGTCATTTAACTATGAGATATTAAATATTGTCCACTATGTGCGGATCTTTCCTGATTGAATGAATCCATAAGGAAGTAAAACAACGTGTCGTGTAACAATGGCATGCTACAAGCTCACACGCATCATGTTGCATTGTTACACAGTGTGAGCTTAGAGACAGGCAGATTTTTGTGTGCAACAAAGGCGTACAACGTGTATAAATTTAACTTAAAATGTTCCACCCCGTGTCTCTGGAACTCACTCCCAACCCATAGAATAGCCTTCCCCACCACATTCTGTTTTTGTTTTCTCTCTATTGTTTAGTTTTAGTTGTGCGATTCTTCTTTTCTTTTTTTTGGGGGGGGGGGGGTTGTTTGGCTTTTGTGCCTTAATTGATAGTTACAGTGAAGACAGACAGGAAAGAGGGAGAGAGAGAGGGGGAGAGACACGCAGCAAAGGTCGTCATGAACGGGACTCAAACACGCAGCGCGCTGTCAGGCCAGAGCCTATATGTGGCATGCGCCTGGACCACTAGGCCAGTGGGCGCCCTTTGTTATGTGATTTTTGAAACAGTATTAAAGGAGGACCACACACACACACAATGGAAGATGCTTCTAAGCATATTGCTAGTTTGATGCTCTAATCTTTAGAAAACTAACCGTAAACAGCCCATCTATAAGCATGTAGATCGGCTATTTTCGCCAGGCAACATGCTTCCATAGAAGACATGCTGGCTTCTATAGAATCCAAATGACTGACATCAGTCGCGGCGAACTTTAATCCATGGGTAAAATGAACACTCAGCATTCTGCTGTGTACAGAACAGACACTAGTAGCTGATAAGTGAGACCTGGCAGGAGAGAGAGAGACAGAGAGACAGAGAGAGAGAGACAGAGAGAGAGAGAGACAGAGAGACAGAGAGACAGACAGAGAGAGAGAGACATGCTTTATCTTATCTGTGACCTTGTAAATCCTGCAGCAGTACAAGGCAAACAGCGCCGGCAGCTATACGGGAACCACTTTCTTTCTGTGACTAACAGCAATGCACCAACTTCAATGAAATATGAACAAACATGCCCAATAAACAGACTTCCATGGTGCGGCATGTGTAGGAGGCGAGCCGTCTAGAAGTGGGTCTGTCTGTGAGTCTGTCTGAGTGTGAGTGTGAGTGTGTGTGTGTGTGTGTGTGTGAGTGTGTGAGTGTGTGAGTGTGTGAGTGTGTGAGTGTGTGAGTGTGTGTGTGTGTGTGTGTGTGACGTGTGTGTGTGTGTGTGTGTGTGTGTGTGTGTGTGTGTGTGTGTGTGTGTGCGTGCGTGCGTGCGTGCGTGCGTGCGTGCGTGCGTGCGTGCGTGCGTGCGTGCGTGCGTGCGTGCGTGCGTGCGTGCGTGCGTGCGTGCGTGCAGAGTTTAACCTCGCAAACCGCTGGACCAATCAGTGACACATTTCTTGTGCACACTGACACTGCCAGTATAGGCCAAGGAATTACAGTAGCTTCCTGCATTTTTTTCCTCTCCACATAAATATGCTTCCAGGTAACACAAGTCATTCATGCGTGACTGACGTCATAGACTGACCACATGAACTTTGAGATCCATGCCATTATTAAACCCCGTCATGTTTTCTTCCTTATATCACTTTCTTTTTTTTTAGGTTATTTATTTATTGAATTAATGCAAATGCAACACAAACTGTGGACACAGGTCTGAAATGTCTCACACTGGACCTTACGGGTCCATTTGGTGTCATTTTACACTCTCGAGTTACATTATTGTTAAACATCAGCATTACTTAATTCATTTACAAGAGGTCTACACAATTAGAGAATGTAGAAGAATTGTTATTTTGATTTTCTTACAACATTTGCTCTCCTATGGCACCAACGTCAATACAGATTGTGGACAAAATCTTATCATATCAAGCAATAACAAAACATTGAGGCTAGCCTAGGCCGGGGCTCAGCGGTCCAGGCACCTTGGCTGGTACCCCAGTCTGGCAGTGTGCCGCGGGTTCGACTCCCGATCCCGACGGCCTTTACTGCGTGTCACCCCCCCATCTCTCTCCTCATTTCCTGTCAGTCTATAATTTTATAAAAAATATAAAATAAGAAAAGGCGAAAGCCACAAAAAACTAAATCTAAATCAAATGATGGTCTGCGGCTCAAATGCCGAATAAATAATGGTCCTCGATATGAAAAGCGTTGAAACCCACTGATCTAAGCTAAACATGGTGTAAGTGAACAATGCCATCAGACTGACCCTGTACTCGCTGTTGGCTGCCGTGGCCACCCACAGGTTGTTGGGCACGCCCATCCTCCTGTAGTCGGCCGACAGGTCCAGGAAGCTCCACGACTCGCCTCTCTCCTCCTTGTTCACGTTGGGGTTGAAGGACAGACAGTACAGCTCACTGTACTTCTCTGTGGAGGGGAGGAGAGGAGAGGAGAGGAGAGGAGAGGAGAGGAGAGAGTTTACAGTTTACGCATTTAGCAGATGCTTCCAACTTCCCTGCGTTGTCTATCTGAGCATGCAGAACATGGTGCTTTACCATTAAGGCAATTCATATAATTTAAATGTGTGTCTGTGTGTGTGTAGTCTGTGCAGTGCACGCATGTGAGCATGTACTGTATGTGTGCATAGACTACATGCATGCATGCATGCATGCACGCACGCACGCACGCACAGCTAACACATTCATACCATAGTCACATGTATGCAGACAAACACATACAGTACATGTAGGCCTATGCGCACACACACACACACACATCTTGTCATGGCAGTCTGGTGAGGGAGCTGTGTGACAAAAGTCTCTTCTCGCTCGCACGCACGCACGCACACACGCACGCGCACACGCACACGCACACGCACACGCACACGCACACACACACACGCATCTTGTCATGGCAGTCTGGTGAGGGAGCTGTGTGACAAAAGTCTCTTCTCGCTCGCTCGCTCGCACGCACGCACGCACACACGCACGCATCTTGTCATGGCAGTCTGGTGAGGGAGCGGTGTGACAAAAGTCTCTTCTCTCACTCACACACACACACACACACACACACAGTCACACACACACACACCTGGTCGTGACAGCCTGGTGAGGGAGGCGTGCACGTCCATGCAGTCTCTCTCCTGTGGAATGAGGAGCTGGATGACCCGGAAGTTCTTACAGCGCAGGACCATCTGACTTCCTGTGGGCGTGGGCGGTAGCCGCTCCACACTGCCCACCATGCTGTGGAGCACCTGAACACACACACACACACACACACACACACACACACACACACACACACACACACACACACACACACACACACACACACACACACACACACACACACACACACACACACACACACACACACACACACACACACACACACACACACACACACACGTGATGGTCATCTCAGAGTGCAGTGACCGTGCTGGAAGGGAAGTGAGTAGAGCCAGGCTCTACTCACGCTGGTGTGTTGCGTGACTGTCTCACTAGTTAGCCAGTCAGTTTCATGTCAGATTGTGTTTTCGAATGTCTTCTCATTCTGAAGAGCTCAACGTCGCTCGGTTTACGTCAGATTGCAGTTGCGCTTGTGTGTGACATTTGGACTTCATGCACACGCATGTGCACACACACACACACACACACACTTTTTCATTGTTTGTCTATGGAATTGAAAGCCACTAACGTCAATGACTTTTTTGCATAATACAGGCCTATCTTGTGATATGAATGCAGATGACTGCATTGTGTAATTTGTGTATGTGAGGGTGATAGTGTGTGTGTAATAGGTCTTGTGAGCTACAATATCAGTTTACTGTTGCTATAGAAATCTTGTTGGGGAAACTGTGGAACCTCTCTCAATAAGTGAAATCCTTGTTGTGAGAATGCTGACTACGGTACTTTATGGGTTATTTGACAGAACGTATAAGTGCACTTTACTTGAACACACCTACAGGGGTTGACACTAAGGTCTCGGAGGCACTTGCCCGTCGGGCAAGTACAGGTCATGTTCTACTTGCCCAAAGATCATGCCCAATTGCCCAAAAAGTAAATTGCCCATTATAAAAAATGATGGGAAAATTTGAATGACCGTTCAATTTAACTGTTTTTTTGTTGTTGTTTTTTTTTACTGTTTGGGGCTGTGCGCTAAAAAAATATCATACCTCATTTTTTATGCCAAATACCTACATAGCTATGACAATGGGTTCACACTTGTTATTTTTACATTTTCAAGTGTAGAAACAGTGAAAACAGCAAATTATAGGCCAACAGTGCTCTTATTTACTCCGCCAGCCCGAACGTTTTATTTACCTGCCAGGGCCAGGTGGGCAACCCTTAGTGTCGACGCCCGACCTATCACACAGCCCACTTCATCACAGGGGTCACAGGCCCAGGGCCAGGTGGGCAACCCTTAGTGTCGACGCCCGACCTATCACACAGCCCACTTCATCACAGGGGTCACAGGCGAAGCGCAGGACAGAGCTGGTGGCTTGCTCAAAGCCACTGGTAGTGGACAGATGTAATGCCAGGCCCCATCCAGCACCAAGGAATACACCCATGCGTCTGTGCCAGGGACTGACACTGGCAAACTATGCTTCGTTGAACTCCTAAAGCTCTCCTCTGAGAAAGCATTAACCACTTCCAACCTGGTGTCTCTATTTGGGCATACTGTAGGTGAAAAATGTCAAAATCTCCTCCCAAGTTTCCAAAGGCTATCACAACCTTTCAAAAATAGCTAAAATAGCCACTCTACAAGCTGAATGAATACCTTTCCCCGATGCAACCACGTGTTTCACAGCGCGGCACCACCATACGGAAAAGTATAAAATAGAGTGGTTAAAATGTGTGACATATTATGCACCCAAAGTGGGTCCCTCTAGAAACAAGCGACCTTCACTTGTCACAGTAATACTGACAAGTGAAGTGATTTTTTAATGTTTTTTGTGGCTTTCGCCTTTATTTTATTTTTTTATGGAGGGACAGACAGTAGGCTGACAGGAAATGGGGAGAGAGATGGGGGGAAGACATGCAGTAAAGGCCGTCGGGATCGGGAGTCGAACCCGCGGCACACTGCCAGACTGGGTTACCAGCCAAGGTGCCTGGACTGCTGAGCCACGGCCCAGGCAATACTGTTTTTTTAACGTACCACTGCATTTTCTTGGAATTAATTCATTAACGATATGTCGAGGCTATTATATCAGAACAGACTGTAAGCCGAATCCTGGCGTTGCAACTCTACTTCCTCTCCTCTCCAGAGTCCAGACCTAATCTAGTAAAAAGACACGTTTAGTAAATGGTAAATGGTAAATGGTGCATTTATATAGCGCCTTTATCCAAGGCGCTTTACATAGATTGTGCATTACATTCACCCATTCACACACCGATTGCGGCGGAAGCCATGCAAGGTACCAACCAGCACATCGGGAGCAATTTGGGGTTCAGTGTCTTGCCCAAGGACACTTCGACATGTAGCCAGGAGGAGCCGGGATTCAAACCGCCGACCCATGGATCATTGGACGACCTGCTCTACCTCTTGAGCCACAGTCGCCCCTGAAATTTGACTCCTGTAAATGCCTTTTGTACTGTATCCGTGCGGAGGAGATGCTACACTCATCGTCAGCGCCGTTGTCCTACCCTCTAATTGATAACCGTTTACATTTCAGCCACTGTTATCCTCCAGATCGATCTTACTAAGCAATCAAGTAGGGGTTTAATAGTGTCTTGCTCAATGACTTTTAAACAAGTCTTAGTGCTTTTCATGGTTTCGTCCTCAAAGTGGCAGTTCTTGTGTTGACTTGTGCTTTCGTTGGAAATGTACCCGTTCTACAAACTGTGAAATAAAAAATTCAATCAATCAATCAATTAAGCAGCACGTGGCTGCAGTGGGAAATGCAACCGTTACTGCTGTGCCATGGACCCCCAAATTCATATGTATTTGGCCACGGACCCCCCCCCCCCCCCATCTTAAAATGTTTTGAGCCAGGGATGCCCAGAAGAGAAGATTTGTGTTTTGTTTTTTTTCAAAAATAGCAGATTGTTCCAAGAAAATGCAGTGGCTTGCATCACGGCACAAAGTGACAGGCTGTGAGTTTTATTTCTGAACAGCCAAATGTATTGGAGGTTCCAGCAGAATCTTCTCAATGTGAGAACAGATACTCTTTCTTCATCACCAGTCACACTGAAAACCCCAGAACTACTAGTCTAGGTAGGTCAGGGGTTTTCAACAGGTGGTCCGTATTGCATGTGGTCCCTGACCATACATTTAGTAATGTAGGATTTTTTGATTGTTTTCTTTTTTTTCCACTAGTTGAGAAACCGTGAAGTGACCTATGATCATCGTCCATGTAGTCATTTACTGACAAGTTGGAGGTCAAGAAATTCTAAAAAGGGAGTTAGAATCTCAAGAGGGGGAAGTGCACCAGATTGTCTGGTTGAGTCATTATTATTAGGAAATTATTAGTAGTCCATGGTACCATTGGTTAAGAAACAATACACATGGGATGCATAGCAAGTGATACAAAAGCACTAATCTTAGCCCATATCCCCACCCAACACAGCAGTGGTCCCCTGGTTGATTCTAAATGAGGGTGGTGGTCCCTCGTTCACAATCGTTTTAAAACCCCCGGTCTAGGTGATTCTCTATCTAAGCTGTCCTGAAACAGGATATGAGTACAGTAGATGGGTCACACACCACAAAATAGCAATGGAAATAAAATAATAAAATGTATTTAAAAATACATTTTCGTGAACGGAAATATATATATATATACAGAAGTGGGACAAAAAAATGCTATAGCTAAAATCATTATTTTACCCATTGAATCCTGGGTGTGGGTGGGTTTGTGGATGGGTTTGTGGGTGATTAAATCACCACCCACAAACATCAGGGTTTGTGGGTGGTGATGAGGTCAGGTCACTGAGGTAGCCTAACTGGGGCCTTTGTCCATTTAAGGTTTTATAGGTCAAGAGGAGGACTTTGAAATGGATCCTGTGTTGGACGTCGTGTATGGGGATTATATGGGTTGACCTATCTGAACTGGTCAGGACTCTGGCGGTTCTGGACGGGTTTTAGGTGGCTGATAGATTTGACTGGGAGACCGGAGAGGAGTGCACTGACATTAAAACCCATTTTGGGCGGGAACCCCTTTTGGTGTTAGCATTATGTTATGCTGTAGCTATTGAAAAATATCAGATCTACAAGCTCATAGCGCGCCACCGAGTGGCGCGCTACGAGCTTGTAGGTCTGCTATTTTTGAAAAATCGAAGAACGACTGACATAGAAACATTACTTTTTCAGAAAACTGTCAGGATGTAGAAGACATTTTTAGAATCTGATCTCAGGTCAAAATGGGTTAATCAATTTGGGAGAAGATTAGTGCACCGCACGGACCAGCTTTTTCTGCTGTCACACCAATGGTGAGCACACAGTGTGTGCTGCTGTTTAATGTGCTTTTACCAAAACAGGATGAAAATAAAGGCACTGCTGGATTCAACATTTACACCCAATAAACAGTACTTAGTTGACAGGAGTCCCCCATGGCTCTAGACTAGGTCCACTAGTATTTCCCTCTTCTATGCCAAATCTCTTTGCTGAAGACAAGCTCACAATGTGCCGTGTTGTGTTAAGTTGAAAGCTTATGGATCTGCCATTTTTTGCCCCAGAATAGGGAGGCTAGCTTAGGACCCCCCACCCCGACAAGTGTGGTGTTGCTCGCTACTGCCACTTACCCAGGTCTCCTTGCGTGTCTCTGGGTTGCTCTCTACAAAGATGGTGTGTGTGGCAGAGAGGTACAGCGTGCCCACACTGGGCTTCCTCTGACCTGAGGAACGGGCCAGCAAACGCACATTTTCCACCTGGAAGACACACACACACACACACACACACACACACACACACACACACACACACACACACACACACACACACACACACACACACACACACACACACACACACACACACACACACACACACACACACACACACACACACACACACACACACACACACACACACACACACACACACACACACACACACACACACACACACACACACACACACACACACAGACTTTAATCAAACAGCAGAGGTCGGTAGGCATATGGGGTCACGTGGGATGTGGCTCAACATAAATGGGGAAAAGCGGATAGAATCAATAGAATATAGAATCGTTATGATATATCTTGGGCTTGACCTGCTTGACCTTTTTGACTGGTACTGATTATGCTTGCGACATCACGGTCACTCACTGCTTTATCAGGTCACTTGGTATGTATTCCCTATGATAAAACCGTGCATGCGTCGGACCCCTGCACACTTGCGGTCTTTTGCGGTTATTTGCCTTTTTTGGGCCTTTTCGCAAAAAATAGTGTGGTGGCCCGCCACACAATCATGCATATCGTTGCTGTCGGGAGGAAAACACCTAACTCCATTTTTGAGGTTTTTGATGGCTACTAAAGCAACAAACTCCACCACCTCTCCACCTCTCATGCAAGCAATTGACAATATATAAAGTCACAACACCAACTTTGATGAGGCAGTATTGCTTGCTTTGTTTTCAAAATATACAGTTCTTTTTTCTTTTTTTTTCCTGAAAAATGAACATTTTGGAGTTAGGTGGTTTCTTCCTGACAGAGATATACTGTAGGGGAAACACTGAAACAAAAACAAAATAGGCAGACAGTGGAATACATTACATTCGGTAACAAAGCATTAAAACATACATAAGAACAATGTACAAAGGTACAAAGTGCATCTATATGGTTTAGCAGCGTTTTTATAGGGCAATACAGATTTGTAACTAAAGACACTTGTGCATAAAGTGCAGTATTTCTTTCAAAGTTATACAGGATACGCTGTCAAAGTGCACTAGACTATTAGACTATACATGGAAGCAGGTTTGGTTGTCGAAATGTCGAGTAACCTTTTCTTCTTTTTAGATTGAACTTAAAAGGATGGAAATGAAGGACAATCTCTCATGGTCAAAGGTAGATCATTCCAGATCAAACAGCCAGGATGTTTGTACCGAAAGCGGTTTGCCGTCCCCTCTAGTGGTTGCCCTATAGTGCTGATTCCTATACCAGGCTTCCGTTTCATGAATTCCCTCAGGGGACCATGTAGGCAACACTAGCCTGTTTAAAAGGAAAAACTCCAGAAACTGTACCTCTGAAGGATGTTACAGTGGAGATATGGTAAATGGTAAATGGTAAATGGTGCATTTATATAGCGCCTTTATCCAAGGCGCTTTACATAGATTGTGCATTACATTCACCCATTCACACACACACATTCATACACCGATTGCGGCGGAAGCCATGCAAGGTACCAACCAGCACATCGGGAGCAATTTGGGGTTCAGTGTCTTGCCCAAGGACACTTCGACATGTAGACAGGAGGAGCCGGGATTCGAACCGCCGACCCATGGATCATTGGACGACCTGCTCTACCTCTTGAGCCACAGTCGCCCGATATGAGTGATGGTTCCTTTCAAACACCTTAATAAGTGCACTCTTATATACTGTAACTGTTCTATGGATTTGAGAATCGTGTCACACGTGTCCAAGACCAGTTTGCGAAGACATAACTCGTCTACATTGTAAAACATCAAAAGTGTTATTTTGATAGTATATTGTTAGACTGCATGCTAGGTTCTGACTGAGGCTGTGATCCTACATCCTAGAATACAGAGGCACTGCACTATGAGCTTCTGCTAAATGCCTAATTTGTAAATTGTATTGCGTAGCCTACTTATGTACTCATATAATCAATACTGTTTGTTTCTGAACTAAGCTAAAGGTGTATGTATAGAGTAGACTATACTAGATGTCCTCTGTATGCGATTAATAAACGTGTCGTGAGACTCGATATACTGCCTGGTCAGGTGACACCTTGTTCTCAGAGCTCGACTGAATCCTCAGTCACCAAATGCAGGAGTCCACACTAATGGCCTGACTGCCTGTGGCAAGTAAGAAGAAAATAAAACGTTTGGGCATCCAGGTTGCCCAACAGGCAAGTTCATTCCATCTTTATTCAATAGTATTGGCTCTTCAAGAAGAACAATGCTACCTTTTTTACAACTAGCAGTTTCACTCATTCTTTTTCTGCAGAACTGGATTGAACATTAATTTGAAATGCAATAGGACGGGGAAACTCTCCGGAGACAAAAGGCCTGTAACTTCGTTCACAACACTCAACATGTCAAGAGTCGTGACTCAACAGAGACAAGTGATCTAATGAATCACTTCCATAAACATCTGGCAGGAAATCACTGCCAGTCATTCAGCAGTGCAGCTCCTGACTGTACACAGCCTGAAGCATGGCTGTGTGTATCATCATGTCTGCTACAGTACTGTATGTGTAGGTAAACAGATGGCAGATTACATGATGTTACGCATGAAGCTCACTCTCAGCATCGAGGCTTCGTGTGCATGTATTCTTATTCTGTAAGAGATGATGATGATGATGTGCTGCAGTGATGCAAATAGCCTGCATCCTGATGTCCAAATCACACCGGTAGAGACTACCGTTTTAAGGTCAACCACACCAATGCATTGATGGGAAAACTGAATTGAGAAAAGGACACAATCATGTCACCCTCCGGGGGTCCTGGGATGCAATACTGTACTCGGTACTGTACTCTGACGTCGTTGAAGTAGGACTCATACAAACAATGTCCCCCTCGGACCCATCTAACAGACCTGATCCCCACATTGTCCCCCTCGGACCCATCTAACAGACCTGATCCCCACATTACATTGAAAACCTATCACTGGTCCTGTACGCCTTTGCCAGGGTGTCTGTCAGACAATAAAAGAGGAAAATGGTGGATTGGTGGGTAACCTCCAGCACAATGCAACGTCATGGTTGAGCCTCAGCAGATGATGGTGACACTGACACACACATAATTACAGGGCAAAGACAGTGGGCTGTCGATTCATAGAGGTTTATATAAAACAATAGTTCATCATCGGTGTACATATGGCAGTAAAACGATTTGACACAATAATGTGCACAAAGATTGCACTGCAATGGTCATCATATTCATGCATTTTTGCATCACACAACAATGCATGCATGGCATTGATCATCATGAGAGAGAGAGAGAGAGAGAGAGAGAGAGAAAGAGAGAGAGATGCTCCTAAAAATCGTTCACAAGGTTGAATGCGGGTCAGACCGAGAACTTAAATGTACCATGATAAAAATGATGAGATTATTGAAGAAAAGTGGTGTATTATTATAACGGTGAGGACTGAGGATCTATAGCCAGCTCTATAGCCAGTTGGAACAAGTGCCTACCTTGGGCGTTCGGATGTGCTCCATCACTGACCAACCCGAGCCTCCAGTCTCCAGTCAAAATGGTGCACGGGGAGGAGGATGAGAGCAGGAATGACAATATTATAATGATAATAATAACCCCGATATGCGTTTCTGGTTGTTTTATTATTATTATTGTCGCTGCATGTTAAAATAATAATCCCAAGCCAAGCCCATCAGCGTCGAGTCGACAGGGTGTCGACAAACGAGCTGTAATATAAAGTGCAGTGTGGAATCCGTTCCATGATCGTGTGTGTGTGTGTGTGTGTGTGTGTGTGTGTGTGAGCGTGTACTGAATGTATGTATGTATGTGTGTGTGTCCGTGTGTGTGTGTGTGTGTGTGTGTGTGTGTGTGTGTGTGTGTGTGTGTGTGTGTGTGTGTGTCCGTGTGTCCGTGTGTGTGTGTGTGTGTGTGTGTGTGTGTGATCGCTCACAACAACACACACGGATACTTCGTTGAGGAGGAAGGATTTACCCTGGCTGCAACGGCGCATGCGCACACTGTATGTTGTACAGTGGGTCGGGGCCCATTTGTGGGTCGCGGACACATTGTTATGGGTCCACTTAGTTTTGGTTTCCTACATTTTTTGTATTATTAATCATAATAAACAATAATAATAATAATGTATTATTATTATTATTATTATTATTATTATTATTATTATTATTATTATTATTGTTGTTGTTGTTGTTGTTGTTGTTGTTGTTGTTGTTGTTGTTGTTGTTGTTGTTGTTGTTGTTATTATTATTATTATAACCCTATATGCTTAAAAAGCAAGAGTTACATCTTTGGAACTAGTCTAGTAATGAAGGCATCATAAGCTTGTGTATCACTATGACTAAAGACAATGAAGTGCTTCTGCTTGCTTTGTGATGAGATGAGTCAGTGCCACTGCCTGACCTACAGGAGTGTGGACACACTGGTCAGTGAGTGTGTTTGTGCAGATCATGATGATGAAACTGTGTCATATGATGGCAGCATTATTTGTTGGGTAACCCCACAAACAATAACCATGTGGCTGAGGGAAAAAGAAGGAGAAGGGATGTTATGGTTTTCATTTCATCAGAATAGAATAGATGGCACAACCCTGGCACAGAGGTTCTCAAGGTTTTCCATGCCAACTGGACCAGTGAAGTAACTTAAGTAGTTTTCAGTAGTAGTAACATTACAGTAGCCTACCATTTGTATGGCTGTGTGGTGGTCCACATAGCCAAATAAATAAATACACATAAAATAGCCTCTGTGCCTCTGTTACATATTGTGAAGTGAGAAAGAAAGAAAGAAAGAAAGAAAGAAAGAAAGAAAGAAAGAAAGAAAGAAAGAAAGAAAGAAAGAAAGATTATTCAGTTATTTGACCACTAGATGGCAGCGTTGGCACTGAAATGGCAAACTACGCTGCATCTTCTTTGGGTGCTGCGTGATAGAGTGCTTGCGTAGGCTACCGCGTACTCGCGTAGGCTACCTAGTAGGCCTACCTAACCTACGCAACCGCTAGGATTAAAATGGATCAAAAACCCCTCAACTCACCTGCAGCTTGTATGGTAGGTCTTGTTGAAATCTCCGAACAGTATCCGTCCATTTCTCCCCCTACAACTGCAATGCCCTTCAGACCCTTCAGACATTGGCCTCATTATAATAATGGTTTCCTTGAAAAAGATTATAGTTTAAACGTTTCCGTATCCGTAGGCCGGACCACGGGACCAATGGTTAAGAAACTCGCTTAACTATAAGGCTACACACTACAGTAAAAGTAGACAGATGGAGCAGGTGGAAAGGCAGTCTAATTGCAAAATTGCAAAATTAAAAATAGGCTATAATTGGCCCTCTATGGAATTGATGGATCACTGTGCTGCAGAATTAATTCAATCATTTGCATCAGTTATAACATGTATTTTCAATATTTGTATCTTAAATACATTTCTCAGACCAGTATTTTGTATTGTTTTGTCATAGACCTATATTTTTAACCCATAGCTATTTGTAATTTGTATCAAAATACTTTTTGAGGTCGGTATTTTCGTCCTCTGCTTACAAGTCCATTTGGATACATCATTCTGTACACTCTTGCTAACTGTAGGCCTACCGAGTAGATTGGAGTAACAGATGTGTCCACATGTGGTGAGAAAATAAAACTTTAAGCTTTTGGAGCTCAGTCCAGTGTGCAGACCTTACTTTATTTTCTAGTAACAGAGATAGGCCTACAACAAAATGTTTCAAATGGGGGTCCGTGGCGTAGCCAAATGCATATAAAATATAAAACTGGGGGTCCATGAAATTAAAAACGTTGAGAATCAGAGACCCTGATACAGTACAGACTCAGATGTGTCAATAGGCTAGGCTACAACCAGCAGTGGTGGACAAAGTACTCACATGTTTTACTTAAGTGAACGTATCAATACTGCAATACAGAAAACTAGAGTTCTCAACAGGCCCGAAACTTAAGTCCCGGCCCTACCTGGGCCCTCATCAAACCCTGTATACTTAAGACACTGTCCTCGCTGCCACCCTTAGATCTCCATATATGGAGCTGACCTGTTCTGACATTCCTTATGTTGATCTGACCTCATCAAACCCTGTACAGTCAAGACACGCTCCATATATGGCCAGTACAGAATTCATAGCATACCTATTTACACGCACCTCGACAGTGGGTCGCACACCATTCTTTTGGTAAAGAATTACTTTATTGAATAAACGACAACGTTTCGATCTTAGCAGATCTTCGTCAGGTCAGTATATGCAGATGCACACATGTTTCATCACATTTATACATTCCCCACAGATTGAGTCCCTCCCCCCCGTTGTGTGCCACCCCCACAAAACACAGGTGAGTACAGAATTCATGCCATATGTTGATCTGACCCCCCCATGCCAAAGCGCCAGCGCTCGCCCAGCAGTCTGCCGTCACCAGGTGGATGCGTTCTCGCCCTCAGGGCGTCTTACTGGTAATAGTGTGTACAATTGCCTCTAGGATATTTAGTGGAGTAGAAGTTAAAGTACAGAAAACTGGAAATACTAAAAAAAAACAATAATAATAATAATAATAAAAAATAACTAAAAATGCTTGAGTATATGTACTTGGTTGCTTTACACCACTGTATTCCAGATAGAAATTCCATTATAATGTATTCATAGCTGTACACAGTTATCGTGGGGGAAATAAAACCTTGACGTTACACTGTAAACGTCTTAGTGTAAATGTAACCAAGTACATTTTGTACACTCAATAGTTACGAATGGAGGGATGAACACTGAGGGTTTCACTGTGTGGAGGCTTGAATGGGCAGCGGCCGTGCAGAGAAAGATAAGGTGAGACAGAGTGCAGTGTGCCCAGTGGTTCATTCTGTCTTCAGCTGGAGACTCCTCCTCACCATGGCAATGTTGAGGACATCAGCGGTCGTTGTCCTTCACCTGGCTGTCTGTCTGGCGGTAAGAAAGCATGCATGCATCTCCCCATTTCATGTCATAATAAGTTGTATGTAGTTATACCCTGAAGAAGGCAGTTGTACTGCCGAAACGTTGGTTTTTACTCTGCATCCTAATAAATAATCGGCTCTTTGGCTATCAGTGTGTGCAGCCACTCTTTTGTCTTTTTAAGACTTAACTCTTTAGATAATAAGTTGTATATGCATGGCATGTGTTTTTATTTGATATGATATGGCTGATTCTCAAACATCATTATTTTCTTTCGGACACCCATACATCTTGAGAGTATATACAAACAAACCATTCCATTTGTCAGAGGTGCAGACCTGTAAGGGTCCATTTGGAACCCCCTCAAGGAACCCCGAGGGTCCCTGGACCCCATTTTGATATCCACTGAGATAGAGACACTAGATACGTTGACTATTTGGATCGAATGATGGATTTTAATTATCACACAAAAGTATGCCTGTTTATGTGAAGGAGGTAGGGAAGTTTGCGTTGTAAACTCAAGGCTTACTTAGGCTGGAATTCTGTAAACAGGTGCGAGAGGCCATGCATGAAAGTGTTGATGATTGTCTGAGGACCGAAACGTCTGCTCTGTGTCACTTTATTTTCACCATTTTGCACTTTTTAAAAGTAAAGACAAGGCCTGTTTATGTAACATGTAGGGTAACTAACTATAGGCTACTACCAAAATGCTTGATTTTGCCATTAGGATTCTACACTATAGGTTGCCTATTGGATTCACACAGACAGAACACAAACATTCGGCTTCAAGATTTAAAACGGGTACATTTATTCCTGTAAAGGTGACATTATATTTGGGTTCGCTATTCAGGTGCCGCTCTCATTGCAATAAAATAGAGAAAGTTTTAAATATGGGTTGTACACATCACATGTCTCTCCCTCTCCCTCCCTCCTCCTTCTCTCTCTCTCTCTCTCTCTCTCTCTCTCTCTCTCTCTCTCTCTCTGCCCGTCCGTCCGTCCGTCCATCCGTCCGTCTGTCTGTCAGGTCCCGTTGCCATGTGAGCAGATAGTGGGTCATCTGGAGGCAGAGATCCAGCGGTTGGTTTGGGGGATCGAACAGCAGCACCAGTACATCCAGGAGCTGCATCACAGCCAGGCCAACGCGTTGCAGCAAATACCCAACATGCACCTTGGCCAAGGCACCTTCCATAGAGGTATAATAATGATGGATTGCATTTTTATATCGCTTTTCTATGCAAGTGTTATGCGCCTACTTAAAGCGCTTACAATGGTCCATTCATTCATACCAGTACATTGGGAGGTGAAGCGGCGAACAGTCAACGCCAGCGTCCTCACTTCCCACAGTACTGTGGTGGTGGTTGTGGTGGTTGCCATCAATGGTGGCAACCACCTACGGCTCCATGGGGCAATGTGGGATTCAGTGTCTTGCCCAAGGACACTTCGACATGTAGACAGGAGGAGCCGTGGTTTGAACCGTCAACCCACGGATCATTGGACGACCTGCTCTACCTCTTCTCTCCCTAATTGTTCTTGACGAGCAGGTTGGCGCCTTGCATGGTTTCCGCATAAGTGAAAATAGTGACTGCATACATCCCTTCCTTGCCTCTTACTTACCTAACACTAACTATCCATCAAATCTTTGCCATCCTACTGACCCACCTGCCCTCCTGTCTGCCTAGCCTTGTCTTCATCAGTGTGTGTGTGTGTGTGTGTGTGTGTGTGTGTGTGTGTGTGTGTGTGTGTGTGTGTGTGTGTGTGTGTGTGTGTGTGTGTGTGTGTGTGTGTGTGTGTGTCTGTGCGCATGCGTGCGTGCGTGTAGACTGCTCGGATGTGTTTGCAGCTGGCAACGTGGCCAATGGTCTGTACGCGGTGCGTCCAGATGGCTCTCCCACGGCGCTCAGCGTCTACTGTGACATGAGCAACGGAGGAGGATGGACCATCTTCCAGAGGAGAACGGATGGCAGCGAGAACTTCGACAGGTAGGTGAACCGCCGGTCTGATGACATCACACAGACACACACCATGCATTCTATGCTAAACCCAGTGGTGGAAAGTGTAACACTTAAGTACTGTAGCCTACTTAAGTACAATTTTGAAGTATTTGCACTTTACTTGAGTATTTACAATTTCCAGTACTTTTACTTCTACTCCGCTATGTCTCAGAGACAAATATAGTACTTTTACTCCACTACTATTTATTTGAAAACGTATAGTTACTAGTTACTCTGTGGATTTTGATTAGGCTACAATTACAAAACATACATTTGAAAAATTTGAAAAAATGTGAAAAATGTGAAAAATGTGAAAAATGTGAAAAATTTGAAAGATTTGAAAAAATTTAAAAAACTTGAAAAATGATCTTTATTCATTTTGAAAACGTATTATCATAATTCTGCATATTGAGTACTTTATACTTATGGTACTTTAACTACATTTTGATACCAATACTTTTGTACTGTACATTTTGAATGCCAAACCTTTACTTGTAACAGAGTAGTTCTATATTGCAGCATTGATACTTTTAATTAAGTAAAACATTTCAGTACTTTTTCCACCACTGACTAAACCACTGCTTCTATTGTGTGTGTGTGTGTGTGTGTGTGTGTGTGTGTGTGTGTGTGTGTGTGTGTGTGTGTGTGTGTGTGTGTGTGTGTGTGTGTGTGTGTGCGTGTGCGTGTGCGTGTGCACGTGCGCGTGCGTGTGTGTGTGTGTGTGTGTGTGTGTCCTAACAGGGCATGGGTGGAATATAAGCATGGGTTTGGAGACCTGCACTCCCCTGATGGAGAATTCTGGCTAGGCAATGATGCCCTTCACCAACTTACCCGAGACGGTGTGTGTGTGTGTGTGTGTGTGTGTGTGTGTGTGTGTGTGTGTGTGTGTGTGTGTGTGTGTGTGTGTGTGTGTGTGTGTGTGTGTGTGTGTGTGTGTGTGTGTGTGAGGTGTGGGTGAGGTGCTGTTCTGTTTAATAAGGAGGATATTTTCTATCTTGTACAAGAATTTCATTGCCTCAAATGGAGAAGGTGTATTTCAGTGGCCTCTTTAATCTTGGCATCCCAATTTTGGTCATGTATAATAGTATATAGGTTGTATATAGTTGTCAAAACTAATTTGACTACTATTTCTTAGAATATCTGAACTACAAGCTCAATTTGATTGATTGTGTGGTTAAGTTGAAGTTGTTAGGTTGTTGAGCGGTTCAGTGTTTTCTAGGCGCACATGAGCTGAGGATCGACATGGAGGACTTTGAGGACAAGAAGCGCTACGCACAGTACCAGAACTTCAAAGTGGACAGCGAGGAGGTATGACGTGCGGCAGGGTGGCAGCGACAGCCTTTTCCCTTTATCTGCTGCTGCTCTCATGTCTGTTTCTGTTTTTCTTAACGCTTCCCACCTCTATTTTCTCATAACAAGAGGAGTCTGTATTTAGACTACTCTCCTTTTTGTATACCGTGAACACTTGGGTGCAGCTTGAAATGCAAGGAATCAAGGACATTTGACCTACTGTATACTACCACCTTATCCTCAACTATCATGTCTCGCTTACGCCCTCTGTAGGCTGCCTAAGTGCCTTACGCCCTCTGTAGGCTGCCTAAGTGCCTTACGCCCTCTGTAGGCTGCCTAAGTGCATGCTCAACAAAAATAACTACATGTGAAAATCATAATTTATGTTCATCGTTCATCACTCTCTAAACTCCCTTGCCTCTTCCCTCCATCTCTCCAGCCCCTCTTCCTCTACCTCATCTCCTTCTTTCTGTCTCATAGCCCTCCATCTTGTTCCTCTCTGGGCTCTCTCCACAGGCCACAGCTCGATTATTGTATTTTGTAATACATTATAGATTCCTAATCCTAAGTATACAACGTCAATGTCGTGATCTCTCTTAATTAAGGACCAGTACCAGCTGCATTTGGGGCCGTACTCCGGCAACGCTGGTGATGCCATCGCCAGCAGCCCCCCTGCTTCTCAACAGAAATGGACCGGTCCAGGATCAGAAACAGGCGGGATCCAGTTCAGTACCTACGACCACCCCAACCATGAAGCCGCCACCAATTGCATCAGACATGACAAGTCAGGCTGGTGGTTCAGCAGGTATTCATTTAATCTGTGTCCTATAGTCCTCTAGTCTGTGTCCCTTTTGTGCAGATATTATGATCTGGTCTGTCTGTCTGTCTGTCTGTCTGTCTGTCTGTCTGTCTGTCTGTCTGTCTGTCTGTCTGTCTGTCTGTCTGTCTGTCTGTCTGTCTGTCTGTCTGTCTGTCTGTCTGTCTGTCTGTCTGTGGAGATCTCTGTGTCTCTGTCCTTTTTATGCCCATAAGTTCTTCTGTGTGAGGCGTCCATCCAGGCCAGTCTACTGTATGAAGCCTGTACTATGATGTCGGCCTTGTCGGGTACTCCATAGGCTATAATTGGGATTTGCGGATTTATCTATATTTATCTATATACTATTACTATCTATATTTTTTGGACAATCGCTGATCCGACCAACCTCCCACTAGAGACATCACAACCGTGGGTCCTCCTCAGTCATACACAATCGGTCAGCTGGTTCTCGAGTTTTGTGGCGGACACACGTGCACGCAGAGAGTCGACACATTTATGGAAGGACTTGGCTGATGCCCATTAGGAACTAATACCCCTCCGGTTACCGTTGTATCCTCCTTTCTGTGTGTGTCCATTAGATGTATATCTACAGTATGTATCTGTCTGTCTTTGTCCCTTTTATGTCCATTAAATGTATATCTACTGTATGTATCTATCTCTCTGTGTCCCTTTTATGCCCACAAAAATGTCCAGGTAACAGCAACTACAGTACTAGTTCATCCATATTACACAGTAATATGTTTTCACCCCTTTTGCGCCCATCCGTCCGTTTGTCTGTGACAAGCTAATGTCCGGACCCGCAAAATGGTGCATTTGGTAAATGGTGCATTTATATAGCGCCTTTATCCAAGGCGCTTTACATAGATTGTGCATTACATTCACACACACATTCATACACCAATTGCGGCGGAAGCCATGCAAGGTACGAACCAGCACATCAGGAGCAATTTGGGGTTCAGTGTCTTGCCCAAGGACACTTCGACATGTAGACAGGAGGAGCCGGGATTAGAACCGCCGACCCATGGATCATTGGACGACCTGCTCTACCTCTTGAGCCACAGTCGCCCCTTGGGACTGATCGGCATTAAACTGCATGTGCAAACTGTGATTTCCTGCCATCTTGCATTTCTTTCAACTTTGCTGGCCCACAATATAACCTCCGAGGAGCACATTTATGTAAGTTCATCTTTCTCCACCCCTCTGTTCTCTCCAGGTGCGAGTCTGGGAACCTGAACGGACACTACTACAAGGGACCGTACCAGGCCATGACAGAGGACGGGGTGGTTTGGTACACATGGCACGGCTGGTGGTACTCCGTCAAGTCCGTGGTCATGATGGTACGAGCTGCGGACGTGGAGCATCGTCCCCCAGTTCTAGCGCAGTTACCAGAACAGCCCCTGCAGTACTGAGGAAGAGACCATCCGTTTATTTAACTCCAGTCCAGACCCACCACTTATTTCAGGAGATTGTAAGCGAGACCATTTTAATGCACTGGCTCGTGGTTTTGTTTGGCTCAAGAAATAGTACTTTGTTTCCTGACATTTTAGATGATAAATTATCTCCAATATCCTATCTGCAATAATGTAGTTCAGGCAAATACTACCTACCTTTCAATCCGGGAAGGCCTTTTGGGGTAGTTGTTGATGTAGTCTATAGGAAGAGAGGAGGGACAAATATAAGTTATAACACGTCATGTGATTCCATCCACTTGGCATACTACTGCAGCCATAAAATATATGATTGACATTTTCATTGTACTATTTTGTTGATGTTGCTCTGTTAAATACACTGACAGTTTGAGTGTCTATAATTGTTCTGTCTTTAGTAGGCTTTAGTAGTACGCTCTTACATTTCAATTGGTTTTTTTTGTCACTTTCATTAAAAAACATAGCCTACTGTACAGTTCTTCTTGCTCTTGGCATATTAGCTGCAGCTGTGTTTAGAATATGATGGGGTGCCAACTTCAAAAGTGTGACAATATTGAAACTGATTGTCTCTCAAAATGTACTTCTGAATTAATTGCTTGTTTGTTTGTCAATGAAGTTCGATTTTAAAACGTGCATTTTATGTACACTTTAGAGTGGCAGTGCCAGTGCCACATAACTGTAACGTAATGTTAGATTAGATTAGAAATTAAATTAGGTTCGTTGGGGAGCGCGTCGCGTCTAGTCTACTCCAACTGTGGACCAGGTGGGGCGGCGTTACAAATGAAGCACTATCCAATTCTCGGATTCATCAAAAGCGGCCGCTACATTCTGTCGTACACCAAAGAATCGGACGCGGGAGACTCGGAATCAGAATCGGATTCATTAGAGCCCAACGAATCAAGCTAAGAAACAGTGTAACTGCCATGACCAAATCAGCTAAAAGTAACTTCATCAATGATAAAGCACAGGAAAACAAAAACAATCCTCATGAGCTCTGGAAGCTACTAAACAATCAACTAGGCTATGGTCAGAAACTAAAAAACAGGTTTTCAAACATAAACATCAAATCGGAACAACACTCTCATCACTGACAACCTTGATGTGGCCAACTACTTGAATATCTTCTTTACAAACATAGCAACAACTCTGGTTAACAAACTGCCCTCCCACTCTGGGCTCTTTGGTGTAGAGCACATTACAACCTTCTACAGAAACCTAGGTGTTTGTAAAGACGATTTTAAACTAGTTATGGTAACAACTGATGAGGTAATTAAGAAACTGAGTGCCCTCCAACCCCACAAGGCCACAGGCCATGACAACATTCCCTCCAAATTTCTCAGAGACTCAGCCATCTCTATAGCTCCAATCATCACCCACATAGTAAACCTCTCCATCAAACAGGGACAGGTCCCCCAAGATTTCAAACTGGCCAAAGTAACCCCCTTGCACAAGAAAGGGAGTAAATTAGACCCCGGCAACTACCGCCCTATTTCTATTCTTAGTTCCATCTCGAAAGTGATGGAAAAAATAGTCTATGAACAGGTTGAAAAGTATCTTGCCACTAATAAATTATTGTACGAGTTCCAATCTGGCTTCAGAACATCCCACTCCACTGACACATGCCTTCTCTATTTGAGCGACCACATCAAACAAGAGGTGGACGCTGGCAAATACTGCGGCATGGTCATGCTGGACCTCCAAAAGGCTTTTGACACCGTGAACCAACCTCCATACTGGTTAACAAGCTAAAAGCAATTGGTTTCGATAGCACATCAGTGAGCTGGATGCAATCCTACCTGGAGGGGAGAGAACAGATGGTGGAAGTGAACGGAACACTGTCCCCCCCCCTCCCAGTGAGCTGTGGCGTTCCACAAGGAAGCATACTAGGGCCTCTACTGTTCCTAATATATGTAAACGACATGACTTCAGCTTGTGACTGCAACTTGTTCCTGTTCGCAGATGACTCAGCACTGCTGGTCTCGGACAGGGACAAACTGCAGGTTGAAAATGCCCTCAGCTCTGAACTCGGTAGAATCTGCACCTGGCTCGCTGATAACAAACTATCCTTACACCTGGGAAAAACTGAATCCATTCTCTTTGGCTCTAATAGTAATCTCAGCAAGGCAAATGGCTTCTTGGTTAGAGTGGGTGACAATGTTATCACACGTAAAGATGAAATTACCTACCTAGGTTCCATCCTGGAGGCTAATCTTTCCGGTGATAAAATGGCCACCAACGTAATCAAAAAGGTCAACCATAGAACAAGATTCCTTTACAGGATCTCCTCACTGGTCAACAAAAACACCTTGAAGACCTTAACAGGAGCCCTTGTACAGGGTTTCTTTGACTATGCATGCACCTCCTGGTACCACAGCACCTCAAAGGCCCTTAAAACCAGGCTCCAGACTTCCCAAAACAAACTGGTCAGGCTCCTACTTGACCTAGCCCCCCGAACCCACCTCACCCCTGCCCACTTCGACAGGCTGGAATGGCTTAGGGTCGACGACAGAGTACAGCATCTTGCAATGGGTCTGGTCCACAAGATTCGATACACCACCAAGATACCCATGTACCTGTCTAGATACTTCCTTAATGTTAACGAAGTCCACACCCACAACACCAGAGGGAGTGCAACGAACCATGTACAACCCAGATTCGGCACAAACAAGGGACTAAATTATTTTCGCTCCTATGCCACCAAAATGTGGAACGCCCTACCAACTGTCATTAAGACATGCGAATCCCTTGACTCTTTCAAAACCGCTCTCAAAGGGCACCTACGGACGGCTGCAATTCGAAACTGGCCCCTGTAAAATCGGAATCCCTCAAACATGAACGCAAGGACAACACAAGAGACGGTCGCGGCCACACAGCCAACTCAAGGTATGGCCACTGAGCCAACTTGGGGACCCAACGCAAGGACAACACAAGAGACGGTCACGGCCACACAGCCAACTCAAGGTACGGCCACGGAGCCGACTTGGGGACCCAACGCAGCTCCTCCAAGGAAAACAAACAAATTAACGGAGCTGAACGTGAATCCCCCCCACCGCCCACCCCTTTTTTTCCCCTCACTGTATATGTTTCTTTTCCCTTTTTACCTCCTTTATGATGAATTCCTGTTCTGTCTATAGAAGTGTCTATTTGTACGTCTCTAAATGTTTTGATGATTTGAACATGGTGGACCCTATTGGAAACAAGTGTAATGCTTAATTGGGTCGTCCACTCACAGTTAACAGCCTTTGTATTGAGTTTGTGCTTGAAATGTACTGTAATTCTGCAAACTGTTAATAAATTCTTCAATCAATCAATCAATCAATTGATGGGCTACACTCTGTATTGGTGGGAGTTTAACCTGTACAGAAAACTCAAGCTGGCACAACAGGTGAAACTCTTTGCAGGGGAGACTGATGACCACCTGAATCTGCATGTGTGTGAGTGGCCCAACGACGACTCCAGCATTGCCATCTTTGGCTTCGATGCACCCATCACCAGCGCAGATCAGTATCAGCTTATGATGAGCATGCAGAATAACAATCATGCCTGGGACTGGTTCAACTGGTACGTCGTCACCATTGCCCCCAACCCTCCATCCAAACCCTGTTCTCACTGCTCAGCCACGACCACACGCACAGGTAGTGGTGGCACTAAGTGCCTGGAACACAGCTACGCGCTCCACGGCGAGTCTGATGTGGGCAGTGCCTTCCCCTTCCAGCCGGCCTTACAGCTGAAAAAGGACAAGGTCATCTTGTTGAAAGAAAACCTAATGTTGGTGGCCTGTGCCATCTACCTGTGTCCAGCAGGTGAGCAGAGCCAGTCGTGTCAGTTGCTTTACACCAAGAGAGCAGGTCAACCCTCTTCTTCTCCTTCCACGCTACCTCAGCACTGTCAGCAGGGAACCCCATACTCCTCATCTTCACCAACCCTGCCCACGTCCTCATCTCAAGATGCAAATCGAGGCGAGTCCAACTGGATCCATGGCTACGGTGACTATAGACGCCTCCACTACCACCCACAGCCAGGGACAGCGGGAGGTGGAGGCTGCGTTGAACATGGTTTTTTACCTTTCTTATCTGCTACAGATCTGAAGGGAAGGGACCAGAAGTTGTTCCCCGGTGGTCCACGTGACGGACAGAGCTTGTGCGTGGAGGAGATGTATCTACACGTCGGTCGGCTTCTCCTGGTGTTGCTCCACGCCGATGCCGTCTGGGAAGCTCGGGATGACACCACATTTGACTTTGTCATGCTGGACGTGTCTCCACAGACCGACAACGTTTTGATCGGCATCTGCCTGTTCTGGAAATGTGAGGAGCGCAACATGACGGTCAGTTGGGACCTCGGCACCGGGTTGTGCAACGTCCTTGGGGTCAGTGACCTCACAAACGACGCCCCTTTTGAGGGTCGACTCTCGGGGAATTATGACGCCACGAGGTCTTACAGGAAGTCCCTTATGGACACAGTGATGGAGCACTCTGTTCCAGAGAGCAGCTCCCACCGCATCAACGTCATAGATGATCTGCCACCCAAAAGAGTGTTGGCAGACCCTGGGTTACAGAAGCACTGTATTGGGCATAAATCAAAGAGATATTTCAGTTGTTAAAGATATTTCTGTTTTGAGGCTTTTTGTTTAGTTTTGTAGCCCACTGCATTACATTACTGCAGATGTCATGTCAACCAAGAGTTGGACCATTGTTTATACATAAAGCTGTGCAGAGTTATTAATGTGAGTGTCTTACTGTCTTCTTTGCAATATCTGCAACTAATCATTGAAGAGATCATTTCGTCAACAGAGCGATGGTCTGTCAGGTTGTGCGTACATGCATGTTTATCTGGCATCCCAATTTGGGGCATGTCATAACAGAACAGAATATATAAATAATCTCTCATCCAGTCTCAACGGTTCAGGGTTTTGAGCTTTACCTTTGGCTATTTTATAAATTATTTTGCGGTTTCGTTTTTGCTATGAAAGAAAATAAAAACGTAGTATATTCTACTACTAGGGGGAGGAAGAATAACAAGAGAAACTCAATGCTCATTTTACTGATTGTGGCTTTTAGGGATGTTAATTGCTGTTAAGAAGCCCCCCCCACCCCCTCCACCTTGGTAACCACAGAAACGTTTCTGATGCACACTGCATGAGAAAGGACAACTCTAACACTATTTATTTAAAGAGTTGTTAGTTGTTTTTTCTGTATTATAATTTGCTGGCATGTTGTTGATTCTGTCTTTTGTTTTGTTTTGTTCTATGTCTTTGTAATGTAATGTATGTCAATAATTGAGAAAATCAAATAAAAACATTGAAAGAGAGAGAGTTGTTAGAGCAAGAGAGATACTCAACAGTAGAGAGACATTTGAAAAGATGGTAGTGGACTGGAAAATGACGAATGCCCATCAACAGAAAGCATGCCTCAGATTATGAGACGGACAAAGTGTTTATTTCCATCTATTGTTATGTATAATAATTACAATTCTGGCTCAGGTGGATCTTGTATTGTCTGTTTAAACAGAAATATGCCTTAAATGTGCACAAAATGGTGCACTGTGCATTATAATAAACAATATAATATAGGCTCCAAGCAAACAAAGCCTACATTTTAATCTAATAACCTCACTGACTGACATACACATCGGTCCTCCTCTGTAAAGTTTCCCTCACTGACTGACATACACATCGGTCCTCCTCTGTAAAGTTTCCCACCTTAATGAAGTAAAATGTGATAATGGACTGTTCTCCCGACTCAGCATCTTCATCTAGGGCTTTATTGTTTGAATGACTGACTGACATATTTATTGTCAAAAAGTATATTCATGAACATACTGTATTTGTACATAAAGTATCTGTCATCAAAAGGATAAAACAGTCCTTGCAATACTCCTTTTTTCTGTTGTGGTTCTAGTGTAAGTGTGAATACTGTATGCTAAGAATTACATTTGTTGAACTAACTTTCAGTGCAGCTGAATTTATTTAAATGTATATTGTAATTCATTTTCGGTGTGTCATAAACAGGTGATCCTCCCCAGCTTTGGCAAGCTGGTAAAAAACTCAGGATAAGGTGTAGTTTTGTATGTGTCCACAAGGTGTAGATAGCTGACCATTACTTTACTTGCTGTTTAATACAGCAACTTAAATAGCATCTTATAGAAAGTATCTATCTATCTAGACTAAGTATTTATGAAATATAGTATATCATATAATTAAATATAAAAATTATTGTCTTCACAATCAAATGTGTTATGGTCATTCACCGGGAGTCTGGATGGCTTGATTCTAGGCTTAAAATAATTGATTGGCCACCACTGCCATTCCCTATTTATGAAATATAGTATATCATATAATTAAATATAAAAATTATTGTCTTCACAATCAAATGTGTTATGGTCATTCACCGGGAGTCTGGATGGCTTGATTCTAGGCTTAAAATAATTGATTGGCCACCACTGCCATTCCCTATTCCTATTGGACTATGATAAGTTCACATTAATGGTGACTTCACTTCACAGGTTCAAATCGGACCAGAGATGCCTCCTTTCCTTGCCATGTCTCCATTATTATAGTCCAATGGTAAATGGTGGATTTATCCAAAGCGCTTTGAATTACGTTACACGCTTAGATTCACACATTTTCACACACGACGGCTAGCTGCCTCAGGAAACCAAGGCACAAATCTACTCACCGGTCCCGGAGCAGTTGGGGGTTCATGCAGTGGCTTAAGGACAGCCAGGATGAGCTGGAGATTGAACCAGGAACCTCTGATTCCAAGACAGCACATTAGGAGACACACATGTATTTGTTTTCTGCTGACCTCATCCCATTTGGGCAAGCTAGTGGCTATGGTCGTTTTTAGCCCAAGGAGTGTTTTCCGTGCCCCCTAGTTTGACACATTACATGCTTCTTAAAGCATAATTAAAATTAGATTTATTTTTTGCCTTATAGGTTTTTAATGGTACTCCAACTTTCAACCCCTGAATTTACCATGATCCACAATTTATATAATACTCTATTTTTAATATGTTATTTGGATGAACCTAAGGATCATAAAAAACCTTGAACGATTACTTTTGCAATTTTTAAATCTTAGATTGACTGCATGGCCTATGTGCCTGCTCTGAGTGATGTTTGCATTACCTTTTGAATTGCCAAATCAAATGTGCTTCAGGCTTAATGGCAAATTTATACAAGGTTTAGTGTATGTCGTGTACAGTGGGTATAGGAATTCAGGCAGTATAGCATTACATTTTTGAGTGGTGAAACCACTCCTAGACAGCTATGTGTGTCCCTGGGTCCCTGGCTGGGTCTGTCTGCCTGTCCGAGCACGAAATAGCGTTTTGTTGCTTTTCACAACCAAGTGTCACTGTTGTGCAGCCTAATACACACACACACACACACACACACACACACACACACACACACACACACACACACACACACACACACACACACACACACACACACACACACAAATACAAATCAAATCACCTTTATTTATAAAGTACATTTAAAAACAATTTCCATTGTACCAAAGTGCTGTACAGACATTTCATTAACACCACAGATATAGAGAACATAGCAAAAGAAAAACACAGTTAATAAAAGCACAATTATAAGCAAACTATAAAAAATCAAACAATGTACTGTTTAAAGAAAACACAAACAAGGCCACGGGCAATCAAATGCTTGGGAGTAAAACAGGGTTTTAAGTCTGGATTTAAAAACGTCAATGGAGGGGGAGGTTCTGATGGAGTATTGTACAGTATATAGCAACATGGATTTATTTTTGTAATTTGTTTAATACATATTCTTCAGAAACAACTTAGGTCACCCTGGTACACTTCATGAGAATATAATGCAAATCACAAACCAGGATATTCCTTACACACCTGGGTGATCCATCTCGCCATTAAAACATCTCCCCACACCTCTAGCTGAATGGATTCATACAGCATTCATTAATGGTGGGCAGGAAAATCATTGTTAAAGAGTGGAAGTCTGAGGACTTGCCTCCAGCACATGTATGTTCACTCAGCTTGGTACTGTGGCTGCTTTGGAGAAGTTCTCTTTTAAGATGAATAATCAGTTAGATAAATATGATTTGAAGTGGCACGTGTTCCTCAGTCATGTTGCAGGCCCTTGGTGTGATCCATGGTCAGGCAATGCCCTTTTCATTGTTCACTGTCTTAGTATACATACGATAAGGGTATTTTTTTATTTTCTTTGTTTATCTTGTCTATCCTCGTTTTATATTATGTTTTGTGCTCATACATAATGTCCATGCATACTTGTATTCTGTTGTCATAAAAAAAACAAAAAAACAGAAGGCATTTTTAGACTCGGCATCAGGTCTATTTCTGCATTGTTGCCCAATGCTTACTGAACATTCATGTTAATCTTAATCTGTATTTCCCATTTGTGCCAGGTAAAGTCTTGAAGTGGGACCAAATCAAATTGAGTTGTGCAAATGTTCAAAATAAAACAGTGCGGTTAAGATGTGTGAATTCATAGTTTTATAATAATTCATATTGTTTTAATAAAACAGTACGGTTAAGATGAGTGAATTCATAGTTTTATGATAATTCATATTGTTTTAATAAAACGGTACGGTTAAGATGTGTGAATTCATATTGTTTTAATAAAACGGTACGGTTAAGATGTGTGAATTCATATTGTTTTAATAAAACAGTACGGTTAAGATGTGTGAATTCATATTGTTTTAATAAAACAGTACGGTTAAGATGTGTGAATTCATATTGTTTAAATAAAACAGTACGGTTAAGATGTGTGAATTCATATTGTTATAATTAAACAGTACGGTTAAGATGTGTGAATTCATATTGTTTTATAATAATTCATATTGTTTTAATAAAACAGTACGGTTAAGATGTGTGAATTCATATTGTTTTATTTGAAAGAAAGACAAAGACGAGGCATCCTGGGCACATCTGAGGTTTATTCAGGACAAACGACAGACCACCAAGAAGAAAGTGATAGATTATTTTTTGGATTCAGTAAGAAGAAGCTGGTTTATCTCAGACACAGAGGGGTCTTAAGCTTTGTGCCGTCGTATCAAATATGCTGGAATTACATCTTGGGATGGGATTTAAATTAGGGAATACATGGGCATATACAGCAAAATCCTGACTGAAAGGTCTATAACTATCCATTTCAAGATCAGTATCAAATCAGATTTCAGGCAAACATTCTTCTTGTTTTCTATATAATCCCATTAGTATCAAACAGCATTTGAGGCACTGGGCCCAGAACAAAGTCCTTTTCCCTCTGTGTCTGTGAAGTGGCCCTGCTCAGAGATTTAACATCCAAGGGTGATTACATTCCACATTCTTGATTAAGGTAGAGGTCGGGGGACTTGAGGGAGAACATTGTATATCATTGATAGTTCATGGATCCATGACGGTTAATATTATATTCAGAATAACACACTCTGAATATTCATTCCTTTTCGCCCATGTAAGGACATGCAGCTCATCGACTTTTCCTAGTCCAGAGGTCCATAACGGATGTTCGACTGAGACGAAAAATACCATTCTCTTGAAAGAAATGGAGTAAAGAAAAGAGACCCAATCCACTAGAATCCACCCAGAGGTACCCATCATGTTACGATTCGCTAAACCCAAACAAGTTCACTTTAGTTGCTTTCTTCGGCTGAACGCCACATCATGTCTCCACGACTCTCCAAGGCCGTTTCCCATGCGCCTCTTTGGAACGAGGGGGGAGGGCCATTAACGAACACAACGAACCAAAATAGAAACTATACAATGAAAAACAAAAGAAAACAACCACAGAGGGATAGTCAAAACGAGCGAGTCACTATGTACAGACCCTGAGGTATGCCTGTTTGCCTTCCTTCTCCGCGGTAATGCCTAACTTGCGCTGCGTCGTACGATAAGTGTTGCGTGCCGAAAATAGACTATCAGTTGTTGTCGGGTAGAAACCTTGTATATCTCCATACTTCGAAAATAAAATAACCGAGCTACAAGCTCACAGCGGATCGCAATGCGACGCCTTGTGAGCCTTATAGATCTGCAATAAGAAAAAAGAATGCATGTGAAAGTGGTTAAATCTGTAATCTGTCTGGCGGGAACGCCTTTTGGTGTTGCATTATGTAATGCTTTAGCTATTGAAAAATAGCAGATCTACAAGCTCATAGCGCGCCACCGAGTGGCGCGCTACAAGCTTGTAGGTCTGCTATTTTTGAAGAATCGTGAAAAGTGACATGAAAGTGTTTGAGAACGACTGACATAGAAAAACATAGCTTTTTCAAGAAAACAGTCAGGATTTAGAAGACATTTGCAGAATCGTTCCCAGGTCAAAATGGGTTAAGAGACTGTGGCTAAATTAATAGTAACTACATTGTATCCATTGGAAGATTATTTTTCTTCCTTTTTAACCGTTTTGGACATACAAGGTTTCCACCCGACAGCGACAACAAACAACGTCTACAAGCTCACACAACGCATCACAACGCATCACAACGCATCACATCCGTGACACAACGCATCACATCCGTGACAACGCATCACATCCGTGACACATTGTGAGCTTTTAGATCGGCTACTCTACAACGTCTACAAGCTCACACAACGCATCACATCCGTCACACATTGTGAGTTTGTAGATCGGCTACTCTCGCCAGACGACACAGTAGTACCACACACAGTATGAATCAGGCTTTAACCACTTAAACCCCAGCGTCCGCACTGTGGGAAAAGCTTCCTCTGAAAATAGCAGATTGACAAGCTCACAACGCTGCGTCACATTGCTTGCGCGTTGCTTGGCTATCAGTTATTTTCGGTGAAAGCTTTCCCCACAATAACAGAAAACAGACTAGTAATATAGAGCAGTGGTTCCCAACCTGTAACCCAAAAGAGAGATTAGATGTTTGCCCGGGAGCCCAATAAAAATGTCCCTAATTTCTTAAACATTTGTTTTCTATTCGTTGATTTTTCTTTGATTTCTGTATGAAATTACTGAAAAAAAATCATTGACTTTTGTTTTAGATTTTTTTGTTTTTGACAAATGTTGCATTTTTGGGAATATATATATATTTTTTTAAATAATAATAATTAAAAGCAAAATGTAGGAAACCAAAAATAAGGGACCCATACAAATGTGTCAGCGACCCAAAGTGGGTCCCGGCCCAGTGTTTGGGAACCACCGGTCTAGAGCCCTGGATATTGGGTGTAAGTGGTCAAGAAGGCAGAGAGTACTGAGGGAGAGGCAGGCATTTGGTATAAGATAGATTGAGAACTGGTAGAGAGCATGGACACCATTCTCATGCTCCCTAAGTGCATCGGTGCCACGCACCGCCAACGTCTTTTTCCGTTTCAAAAACAAAACATGTCTTTGCATGTTCGTTTTGTTTTTTTGTGTGTGTTTTTTCCTAACACGTTTATTTTATTCCAAGAAAAAATATGTACAAGTTCATCCGTTGGAAGTCCGGGAGAGAGACTCAAGTCAGTCTCCGTCTTATTTGGAATAGCTTTGATCCTTGAGAGGCTGGAGGTGAAGTTGAGTTGAGGACAATCAGGGAGAAACTTGGGGACTTGGGGAGGGGCTTGTGAAGGGGATTCGGCAAGGGGATTTGGTTGGAAGGGAGAGTTGGGCAGGGGACTTGGAAGGGAGACTTGGGGAGGGGACTTGGAAGGGAGAGTTGGGGAGGGGACTTGGAAGGGAGACTTGGGGAGGGGACTTGGAAGGGAGAGTTGGGGAGGGGACTTGGAAGGGAGACTTGGGGAGGGGACTTGGAAGGGAGAGTTGGGGAGGGGACTTGGAAGGGAGAGTTGGGGAGGGGACTTGGAAGGGAGAGTTGGGGAGGGGACTTGGAAGGGAGAGTTGGGGAGGGGACTTGGAAGGGAGAGTTGGGGAGGGGACTTGGAAGGGAGACTTGGGGAGGGGACTTGGAAGGGAGAGTTGGGGAGGGGACTTGGAAGGGAGACTTGGGGAGGGGACTTGGAAGGGAGAGTTGGGGAGGGGACTTGGAAGGGAGAGTTGGGGAGGGGACTTGGAAGGGAGAGTTGGGGAGGGGACTTGGAAGGGAGAGTTGGGGAGGGGACTTGGAAGGGAGACTTGGGGAGGGGACTTGGAAGGGAGAGTTGGGGAGGGGACTTGGAAGGGAGAGTTGGGGAGGGGACTTGGAAGGGAGAGTTGGGGAGGGGACTTGGAAGGGAGAGTTGGGGAGGGGACTTGGAAGGGAGACTTGGGGAGGGGACTTGGAAGGGAGAGTTGGGGAGGGGACCTGGGGATTGAACTGGGGGGGGGGGGGACACTGGGGATAGTGACTTGGAAGGGAGACTTGGGGAGGGGATTGTGGGGAGGGAATAAACTAGAAAGCAGTCACACGCGTGCGAGCGCCCATCGTCGCGTATGCAGGCGCGTGCAACCTGCGCGGGGCTTGGGGCGTTGGAGGGTTATCTGGGCGACATGGAGGCAGCGGTGGGGAAGGAGGCGGAGTTCCGTGGCGAGTGGAAGGGCGAGGTGGGCGAGAGGCGGCGCGGGCTGGCCAGCAGGTCCCCGTTGTGGAGCTTCCACATCAGCTCCTCGTTCTCCATGGAGAGACGCTTGTTCACCTTGGACTCCTTCTGCAGGGTCTGCTGCAGCATGGCCTGCTCACTGGACAGCTGCCTGTTGGGGACACACAGGGAGGGACACCACCAGGGACATTAGAGACAGGCCTTCTTAGACCACGCTTTCACAAACAGTGGGTCGGGCAGGTCGCGGATACATTTTTTCGGGTCCCTTCATTTTGTTTTTGTTTCCTACATTTTGTGTTTAATTATTATTAGTTCAAAACATTTTCCAAAAACATTCCCAAAAAAAAGTATTTATTTTCATTAATTAAAAACAAAATTATTATTATTATTATTATTATTGCAGTAATTTAATGAAGAAATCAAATAAAAATCTAAGAAATTCCATAAATGAGAAAACTAAGGTAGAATGTCCCGGGAGACGTCAAGTTTCTCTTTTGGTCACGGGCAAAAAATGTGGGAACCACTGGGTTAGACAGACAGACAGACACAGGTTGGACACATGGACAGACAGGCCCATCAGATGGCCTATAATCATGGGTAGAATGTGGCCTGCAGCTGCCTGTAACAGAGAGACAGCTGGGAGAGGACGTACTGTACTGTACTGTACTGTACTGTACTGTACTGTACTGTACTGTACTGTACTGTACTGTACTGTACTGTACTGTACTGTACTGTACTGTACTGTACTGTACTGTACCTGGACAGAGCCGCGTGCTTGTCCATCCTGGCCCTGTAGTCCTCGTTCTCCTGTTGGACCTTGTTCATGTGCTCATCTAACTTCATATTAGTCTCCACCTGGGACAGACAGGGGGAGAGAGAGAGAGAGAGAGAGAGAGAGAGAGAGAGAAGCATGCGTCAGCAGTTGGTCATATTTACATACAGTTTCACTAGAGCTTGTATATCTGTCTGTATCTTCCATAGATCATATCTACAGTAGGTCTCCAGAGCATGGCTGTGTTAACTTATTATCTATAATTAATTACACAACAGGTCGTTTCGAGGAAGCAATCTGATGCCTTGCTTCAAACTAGCATGATTTGGATCAGCTGTGCTGAGTCTCGCTGCTCTCCCAGAGAGGGTTGCTAGTCTTGCGATTTTCTAGGGACATTTTCGGTCCTGGTGGCTAAATCCGTCATTAAAAAAATATATGAATTTCTTTAGCGAATATCTTAATTATAATGAAATTGAGTTGAAGTGATTTTTTGAAGAAGATTTGTTTTGGGATTTTCTGCCTTTATTGATAGTCATTAGTGAAGACAGACAAATAGCCGATCTACAACAGCCGATCACATTGTGAGCTTGTAGATCGATCGGCAATTTTCAAAAGATTTGTATACATTGGAAAACTTGAAATGGGACATTCTGCACAACGAGTACTTTTACTTTTGGTACTTTAAGTATATTTTTAAACCAATACTTTTGTACTGCACCACTGTGTATGTGTGTGTGTGTGTGTGTGTGTGTGTGTGTGCATGCATGCAGGGATGCACCAACGGACCGACATGCGGAAACAACGGTCGGACATGCGGTCGAACATGCGCTGCTCCCGTGCTTGCGGTTAGGGTTAGGTTAAGGTTTGAGGTAGGTTGTCGGTCTAATGACAGTCGGACCAATAAACTAAACTAAACTACCCTGTACCGCGTGCGTGCGTGCGTGCGTGCGTGTTGCTCTCACCAGCTTGCCCATCTCCATGAGTTTCTTGTCTTTCTGGTGCAGCTGGGTGTTCTTAATCTCCAGCACCACCTTCAGGCTATCCAACTCCTGCTCCAAGTACACCGTGTGAGAGTCCTTCTGGAGGGGGGGGGGGGGGGGGTGGGGAGAAAGAAAGAAAGAAAGAAAGAAAGAAAGAAAAAAAGAGATAATAAGCAACTCATCTCACAAAAATAGTTGGCGTCTATTTTTCTGGTATCTAATGTAAGCCCAAATGTGATGCCAGTTGTGTTCCAGCAGAGGGCAGCACAGACAACCGAACCATATCTCTGCTCGCTCAAGCACTGTGCTCACTGATCTCTCTACTAGCTGTGGTGGAAAGCAACCAAGTACAATTACTTAAGTACAATTTTGAGGTATTTTACTTGAGTATTTCCAATTTTCAGTACTTTCTACTCCACTACATCTCAGAGGCAAATATTGTACTTTTACTGCACTAAATTTATTTTAAATCTTTTACTTACTAGTTAAGTTTGTAAGTTTTGATAATTATGACAAAACATACATTAAACACTTCAGCCCTATATACATTTCGGCCATTTGAAAATAGCAGATCTACAAGCTCACAATGCGTTGCGACGCATTGTGAGCTTGTAGATCTGCTATTTTCAAAATATTTTTTATATATTTGAAAACATGAAGTGGGACATCTGCATACCGGTGTAGTACTTTCTACTTTTGGTATTTTATGCACATTTTTATTTTATTTATTTATTTATTTTGAATTCCGGACCTTTACTTGTAATGGAGTATTTCTCTGCTCACACGGTTAATGCAGTGCTCTATGCTTGTTGGATGAATGTTGTGTTGTGTCATGGCCGCCCCAATGCATTTCCAATGGGAGTCACATGGTTTGACACAATATTGTGTTGTATGAGGGGGAGGGGCGCAGTCGAAACACAGCTGAAAGCCATACAACAGACCATGTGACCTCCATTGGAAATGCATTGGGGGCGGCCATGACACTCACAACAAAAATCACTGCATTAACCGTGTGACAACGTTGTGTTGTATGAGGGGGAGGGGCGCAGTGGAAACACAGCCGAAAGCCATACAACAGCTTGTAGTCCAAAATGTGGACTACAAACTACGACCGTGTGAGTGAGGCCTTAGTACTTTTACTATAAGTAAAATATGCGAGTACTTTCTCCACCCCTGCTCTCTAGTGATGGATGACAGTGAAAGCTTCTTTATTTAGCCTGGGTCCAGTTTCATTTAGCCTGGGTCCAGTTTCATTTAGCCTGGGTCCAGTTTCATTTAGCCTGGGTCCAGTTTCATACAAACTCTTTGAAGGATCAACTAACTCAACAGCGTTTGGCTGAACTAGAAATGCGCCTTGTGTTTATTTACCAGGCTCTTGTCGGCAAGTATCCTCCTCCTCTCATCCTCTGCTCTGAGCTTCTCGCTCAGGGACTCCTTTTCCGACAGCAGCCCTGAAATCTGTTCCTGTTTGGAGGGAAGAGGAGGCATGAAAACACATACAGACACATTAACACTGGGTTTTACACTGACGCCAAGGAGGGTTTAACATGGTCAGAGAGTTTTATACTCTCTTTGTTATTGTTTTATTGTCTTGACGTATTGTATATTGTATTTGTGGCAGCGGTGGCCGAACGGATTGCAGAGCGGTCTTGATACAGGAAGGTCGCCAGTTCGAATCAGCGGTCCGACACGTTAAAATTACCACCGCTGAAGTGCCCTTGAACAAGGCATTGAACCACTACGATGAAATGTTCTATGAGCAGGGCCTGGCTGGAAACAAGTTCTTGAGCTTAGCCCAGATACCCTGGGTAAATATAGTAATCATTTCATTTCAGACACATTAACACTGAGTTTTACACTGACGCCAAGGAGGGTTTAACATGGTCAGAGGGTTTTATACTCTTTGTTATTGTTTTATTGTCTTGACGTATTGTATATTGTCTTCAACGTTATTCTGTTTTCGTTTGTTTTAATGATATTTTAAGTTTTTTCTTGTTTTTCATCTCTGCCCTGTAAAGCACTTTGCACTGCATTTCTATGTCATGAAAGGTGCTATACAAATAAAGTGTATTATTATTATTACAACATAAGTTAACTTGGTATATTGTGACAATCAAGAAGGATAATTGCTGCCTAACCACTGTGAAAATAGGCGATCTACAAGCTAACATTGCAACCAGTGGTGTAATGGTGATTTTTTTTCCCGGTACCACGGAACACCACACGCACACTCACGCACGTGCCTACTTGTGCGCATCGCGGCATGCACCACAGAACAGCTGATATAGACTAAGCCTATATTGTTAAATAGCATGCAGATTGCAGAACACCACATAGCAGCAGTAGACTACTGGAGCTATACTGCTGTGCTGTGTTGCTTACAGTGTAGCATGTATGAGAACATGCGCTCAGGTAACAAGCTGTTGTTATGCAAAGTAGTAGCCATTTGAATTCGGCACGGTACTTGACACGGCGTGAAAATGGGGGGGTACTTGGTGCATCTTGGAAAGTCTGGTGACGCAAGGTTAGCTGCGTCTTCCCTTGAGGGCGACGCGTTCTAGCGTGCACGCACGTGCACCATACCGTTCCATACCTGCACGTGCACGTCACAATGTTTTGGGTACCACGGCGTGGTACTGCGTTCTACAAGCATGACACCACTGATTGCAACGCTTTGTTAGCTTGTGGATCGGCTGTTTTCGGCAAAGAAATTTAGAGACAGGGAAAAACCTAGTATACATCCCTGGACAACTCTGGGTTTAAAGGGGAATGCCACTCATTTTCAACACTTTACTATGTCATTAATCTACCTTAAAGTTCTTGTGTGGACATAATTAAAAGAAAGGTCCCCCCATTCTGTGTTGCCTAGAACTGGATGTCTGACAAAAAATCAGTAACATTATGAAGTACATCTTTGTGATGTCAACATAATAAATGTTGAAACTGAGTGATATTCCCCTTTAAGTGGTAAAATAATTGCAGAGGCGTATATACTGAATTTGTTTCTTCAGAAACCTAGTTTGTGTGTTTGTACATTAGAACAGAAACACCACACTCTCAGGTTTCTAAGACTACTGCAGATAATGTGGACTTCATAACACACACACAGCCAGTAGTACGTAGGCTGCATTCTTCCAGCAAAAATCATTTGTTCTGGCACTCGTTTCAATCTTCAAATCATTTGTTCTGGCACTCGTTTCAAATCATTTGTTCTGGCACTCGTTTCAAATCATTTGTTCTGGCACTCGTTTCAATCTTCCTAGGAGTCAGAGAGGAGGCCAGCCTGGTGGTTCTCTTACCGAGAGAGACGCCTCCTTCTCCTTCAGCGCTTTGTCCAGGGTCTCCAGTTCTGTCCGCTGGCTTCTCTTCAGCTCTGGATCAAACACACACAGATTATTACCATCAACACGTTTTTTGTATGATTATTATTATTAAATTGGTTTTATTGGGTTTTTTTTTACACACAACAAGACATAGCAACATACATATATACACCACTAGACTACACATAAGCATACAATACATTAAGAACGCCTTGGGAAAAATAAGTAAATAAAAAAGACAGAAATACAGGACCAAAACAGACACACAATAACGTAAAATAAAAATATAAAGGTAATAAGGTTATATCATATTGCATTACATTACAATGTTCTCAAACAGATCGTCACTTGCCATACAAGAATAATTTAACTATTAGACAGCTGTCCTACACCTGGACATCCTCAGCCGGGATTTTTTTTTTTTAAATAGTCCAAAAATGGCTGCCAGACCTTATGTTTTTTGTATGATTAAAGCTCTGATTCAGTTCAGGTCAATAATGTCTGATATTTAATAAATATGTCTGTGTGTACCAAATTATTAGTAGTTAAAAACTACTAATTTTGGCAAACTTTTCTTTTCTCCAAAAATGGTTCTGCCGGATTCTAGTCATCTATGTGAGGGGTGTGTCTGTGAGCTCATCTCAAAACCCACACAGAAGTACAATTAACAACCAAGGCATTTTTGCAAACTCTCTTATCCAAAGCGATTTTTACCAACAAGCAAGGTGAAAACTACCATAGTCTACAGAAGTACCTCCACTTATTTTTTCATAACATTTTCATTATTTTTCCATACTGTACATCATTTTGTTATATTATTTATAACCTCCCCAAATCAAGTCATAGATGACTTCATGATGTCTAGGGCTGACCACATGAACAAGTCTGAGATCCACACTGGAGCAACGCCATTCCTATGGATACCCAGATCCACATACTGTATTCTAGTTTTGAAACGGGGCTTAAATGGCTTTAAACCTAGACAAATCTGACTTAATTGCATGGTGCAAACCAATTACAATTACAGCCTGATTACAATTCCAATCTGCCCGTAGTGTTGTGTAATTTAGTCCAGTCACACACACACACACACACACACACACACACACACACACACACACACACACACACATGTAACGGACCCCGGAGCGAAATGGAGGAAACGCTTTTAATTTGAAGGACTGTCAGGAAACAGGAAACAGGAAGCTCGCTCGCTCACCTGAGCCAGACTGACAGACAAAAGACAGCCCAACATCAGTCAGAGGAAATGTTTGTTCCTCACCATGCTTCTCTCAAACAAAGAGGATTGAGAGCTAAGCCTAACCTCGTCAACAGGATGAAATGGAACACAAAGGATCAAGTGAGTGCAGAGAAATTAAATAACAGATCAAATGGAAATGGAACTTTCAGATTTTAATTTGTTGATTCATTGGGTTTAGTGACTCTCCTGGAGAATGACATGGTCGAGGGACATCATGAGTTAGCACCTAGCTGGAGAGGGAACAAGGTGAATGTCAATTTTTATGGTTATTTGTTTGTGTGATATTGTTGTGGGATTTTATTGTTGTAGTTGGTGGTCTGCTCATGTGGTATTGTGGTTTGATGTATATACCTTTTTAATTGGTTTATTTGTAAATTGTATTTGTTTGTCTGTTTATATTGATTATGTGTGCCTTATATTGATTATACGTTTTGTGCTTTGTTTTTAGTTTTCACGTTGATTTAATAAAGAAACTTCACATCATCAGTCGGCCTTCAACCTCTTTATCCAGCCGGGTACGCTACAGTGAAAACTTGACCCAACATGGCCCCCCCCCACCTCCCCTGCAAGACATCTACATTGCCCCAGTCTCAGATTCTGAGGCCTGTACACCAGAAATCGGCCTACTCCACTCTGTCAGCCTGCATCACAGCAGTGGTTAGTGGTCTGATGGATGATCACACACAAACACAACAAATGCACAATTGAACATTACACACACCTCCAGAAACAAAATAAAGGCTCATACAGAGGAATGTGAACTGTGGACATTTACACATTTATTTTTTGAAAAATGGTTTAAAGGGTTTTCAAGTGCCATGTGTCCATGCATATGAATTACGGTTGATAAGGTTTATGCAAGGTCCCTTTCATGAAGGTTTCATACAGTTTTAATACTGTGGTTTTGGAGTTTTTATGCAATGTGGTGATTTCATTGAAGGGTTTGTTCAGTGTTTAAATACTGCACTGAGGTTTCATTGGTTCACCTTTTATGGTCATTTTCAGTCCTTTTCTGTGCTATATGTCCAAACTATAAAATGCCAGATTTAAGTGTTGAGGTACATGGGTCTGATCTAGACCAGGAACTGGACAAACAAATGGAAAATGTCGACAAGGAAATTGAGGACTTGAAGGATGCCCTCCAAAGGGAAAAGGAACCCGAGGAAAGACAAAAATTAAAGGAAGCCATTCATGATAAAAAACAAACACTAACAGATCTCAAAGAAAGATGGACGGATTTACAAGACAAACTTCAGGACGAAACCATAAGCCCTCGACGCAGCAACCGTAAACAAGTTCCAACAGGAAAAATGCTTGCGTATCAAATGGAAACTACAGAAAAAAGGGTCAAAACATTATTAAGTATGTACGAACAATGGAAGGACATAGTGCGTACATTAAGGACGAATCTAAGAACTAAAGTTCCGGATAAGGAAATAGAACTCTTAATAACCAAATTGGAAAAAAGCAAGGACAACATCATAGGGCTCTACAACGACATTCGAGAACATGTCACGCCGGATACGGATGTGAGGCGGCGGGTTGACGCATGTGAATCCATTACAAAAGACCTCTCGCAAATAGCATATGACACAATGCTGAATAATGAATTTGATGCGGAACGACAACTTAATCGCCTTCATGAACTGCGTGACCGTGATTCTTCCCATTCTATATTTGGTGCTCAGTCACAAGTCAGTTCCAGAAGAAGCCACCATTCTAGCCACCATTCTAGAACTACATCTGTGGCAGCCAGTCGACTAGAGGCAGCAGCGGACCTTGCTGGAAAGGAGGCTGAATATGAGGCCCGAGTGGAAGAGCAGAAAAAGAAAACCAACATAGAGATTCAGAAGGGAGAACTCGAGCAGCTACAAGCGGCAAGGGGAGTCAAGGTAGCTCGAGCTAAACTAAGTGTTTATGATCAGGCAGTACAAGAGGAGGTTGCCATTCGGGACAACAGCAATCCTAACATCAATATAGGAGAGTCTGCCACCTCAAAGGAAATCCAGCACTCAGACATCACTACATCAAACGCACCCCTTGACATTATTTCCGTCACCCAGGCAATTCAAAGCAGTATGATCTTAAACAGACTTCCCATTCCTGAACCATTCATATTTACTGGAGAACCCATAAGCTTCATTGAATGGAAGGCTTCCTTTTGCTCGTTGGTAGATCATAGGCCCATTTCACCTGCAGAAAAGTTGTATTACTTAAAAAGATACGTGGGTGGTTCGGCTCGTAAGGTTCTGGAGGGCACCTTCTATAGGAGCGATGGTGAGGCCTATCGCGAAGCCTGGGACAGATTACAACAGCGCTATGGACAGCCGTTCACTATTCAAAGAGCCTTTAGAGAAAAACTCACAAGGTGGCCTAAGATTCAGAACAGAGATGCCATAGGACTGAGAGAATTTGCAGACTTTCTAAAATGTTGTCAAGATGCCATGCCCCATGTGAAGGGTTTAGAAATCCTGAATGACTGTGAAGAAAATCAAAGGCTCATGCTAAAGCTACCAGAATGGACAGCTTCCATGTGGAATCGGCAAGTAGCTCAGCGTCTGCATGACAATAAGGATTTCCCCAGTTTCAAAGACTTCTCTGATTTTGTGGCCATGGAGGCAGAAATTGCATGTAACCCCATAACCTCTTCTCACGCTCTCAGATCCTCAGATTCCAACATGGAAAAAGGACATCACAGAGAAACGAAGGGAAACAATACTAGTGTTTTCCACACTCAAACAGACACGGATGATGGCTATCAATACCCAAAGAGTTCAAAACCTCCATGCATTCTCTGCCAAGACGGTAGGCATCAGCTTCATGGCTGCCTAAGGTTTACAGCGATGTCTTTAGAGGAGCGACAAAATTATGTGGTGGAAAAAAGACTTTGTTACGGATGCCTGAGACCCGGTCATAACTTTAAACGTTGTCGTTATCCCCAGGTGTGCGAGGTCTGTACAGAAAAACACCCTACCTGCCTCCATAATTTTAGTTATGCCATGGAGACACCCACATCTATTACAGCTCCAGCTCAAGACAATATGAACGATTCAACTGCAGTAACATCACTTAGTGTGTCCAGAGACGGGTCTCCTAACACCTCTATGGTTGTGCCAGTATGGGTGTCAACTAAGAACGAACCAAATACAGAGAAACTTGTTTATGCCCTACTAGACACTCAGAGTGATACAACATTCATTGAAAGGGGTTTGAGCCAGGCCTTGAGAGCAGAACTGTATCCAGTTAAGCTGAAACTGACCACCATGAGTGGAAGTAACACACTTGTCAACAGTGAAAGGACCTCAGACCTCCGAGTCAGGGGATACAATTCAGCTATTTTTGTGGACCTTCCAGTAGCCTACACGAAGGACTTGATACCTGCAAATCGGTCTCACATTCCCACCTGTGAGACGGCGAGGCAGTGGAATCATCTCTGGGAGATAGCAGATGAGATGCCATCGCTTAAAGACTGTGAAGTGGGCCTGTTAATAGGCTATAATTGTTCTGCAGCGCTGGCCCCTAAACGGGTCATTCTGGGAAAACGAAATGAACCATACGCTGTTAAAACTGATCTGGGGTGGAGTATCGTAGGATGCTCTTTGCCACGTCCCCACTTTTCAAACCCCACAAGTATATGTCATAGAGTCATCACCAAAGAGCTACCCCCAATCATCACCGCTGATGCCATTCGCATGTTGGAGTCTGACTTTAAGGACGGTGATGCAGATGACAATGACTCTGTTTTCAAGCCCAGGAAAATAAAGTTTGAAAATGAAAAGAAGGCCAAAAAACGGAAACAAGACTACTATGATGAGGCTGTCAAGCCCAAGAAGACAAAAAACAAAAAAGGTCAAGTTGCCGACGGAAAGAAGAAAGATAAGAAGGAGCCGGAGGAGAAGTGGAAATGGTGGGAGGAGGAGAGGGCCAGAGACGGCTCCAAGTGGAGATTTCTGGAATACAAAGGACCAGTGTTGGCACCACCATGTGAACCTCTTCCCAGCCGTGTCAAAATTTACTATAATGGAAAGCGCATGTCAAAGAAAGAGAAACAGAAAGTAAAATTAGAGAATGAGCACATCCTGCAGGAGTATGACTTCTGTCTCATGGACAAACGCAAGGAGAGCATTGCTAATTTCCGCATTGAGCCGCCTGGACCTTTTAGAGGCAGAGGAGACCATCCCAAGATGGGCATGCTGAAGCGTAGGATCAGACCCAAGGACATAATCATCAACTGCAGCAAAGACTCTAAGCACTCCAAGGCTCCCCCAGGCACAAAGTGGAAGGAGGTTCGTCATGACAACAAAGTAACCTGGCTTGTATCCTGGACCGGAAATATCCAAGGTCTCATCAAGTACATATTGAACCCCAGTTCAAGGATCAAGGGAGAGAAAGACGTGCAGAAATACGAGACGGCCCGTCGACTGAAGTGTGTGGACCGCCTGAGGTCCCAGTACCACGATGTCTGGAAGTCCAAAGAGATGCGAATCCGACAGAGGGCTGTGGCACAATACCTCAATTCTGAACAAGCACCTCCAGGAGTTGATGGAAGGTCTGACGACCAAAGTTCTCCATACTTACAATGCCTCAATCACTCTCCAGCAGCAGCTGAAGAGGCTGACCAGTGCGGACGAGCATTCTGTGCAGAAGCTGGGCCTGTTGTTGGAGACTGGTGAGCCTGCTTCCTAATTGTCGACATCTCTGACCCTGGGAGGCTTGTGCTCGGATGGATTGTTAATACACACTGTTGCCTCTGTTCTGACTAGAAAATCATATGTGACTCATACACTTCATGCCCACGTATGATTTTGGTGGGAGTGTAACGGACCCCGGAGCGAAATGGAGGAAACGCTTTTAATTTGAAGGACTGTCAGGAAACAGGAAACAGGAAGCTCGCTCGCTCACCTGAGCCAGACTGACAGACAAAAGACAGCCCAACATCAGTCAGAGGAAATGTTTGTTCCTCACCATGCTTCTCTCAAACAAAGAGGATTGAGAGCTAAGCCTAACCTCGTCAACAGGATGAAATGGAACACAAAGGATCAAGTGAGTGCAGAGAAATTAAATAACAGATCAAATGGAAATGGAACTTTCAGATTTTAATTTGTTGATTCATTGGGTTTAGTGACTCTCCTGGAGAATGACATGGTCGAGGGACATCATGAGTTAGCACCTAGCTGGAGAGGGAACAAGGTGAATGTCAATTTTTATGGTTATTTGTTTGTGTGATATTGTTGTGGGATTTTATTGTTGTAGTTGGTGGTCTGCTCATGTGGTATTGTGGTTTGATGTATATACCTTTTTAATTGGTTTATTTGTAAATTGTATTTGTTTGTCTGTTTATATTGATTATGTGTGCCTTATATTGATTATACGTTTTGTGCTTTGTTTTTAGTTTTCACGTTGATTTAATAAAGAAACTTCACATCATCAGTCGGCCTTCAACCTCTTTATCCAGCCGGGTACGCTACAACACACACACACACACACACACACACACACACACACACACACACACACACACACACACACACACACACACACACACACACACACACACACACACACACACACACACACACACACACACACACACACACACACACACACACACACACACACACACACACAGTGAGGATGTTACCTTGTATAGACGTCTCATGGTCCTGTTTGAGCGACTCAATTTCCTGGCTGTGATTGGCTTCCTGTTTCGTCCTCTCCGCTTCCTGTCGGCTCCTCAGTTCCTCCACCTGACAGAAACCACCACAGACACACACGTCAGGAGTGTCCCCACAAACCACCACAGAGACACACTTCAGGAGTGTCCCCAGCCCTAAGATACCACACAAGATACTTTGCTGTAAACCTAATTGCCCTTCTGGGACACTAATAAAGACCTTGAACCTTGAACCTTGAACACACTTCAGGAGTGTCCCCAGCCTTAAGATACCACAGAGACACTTCAGGAGTGTCCCTGTGGGCTATGGGGGCTACCTGCTGGCTAGTGGGCTATGGGGGCTACCTGCTGGCTAGTGGGCTATGGGGGCTACCTGCTGGCTAGTGGGCTATGGGGGCTACCTGCTGGCTAGTGGGCTGAACAGATGTTATTTATACAGAGCCACATCATGGTGACACTTTACCACAGGTTAAGACCATGTTCTTTAATTTAATTCCAGCAAGGAAAAACTCCCCTTTAATGGGAAGGAACCTTGAACAGAGAGAGAGAGAGAGAGAGAGAGAGAGAGAGAGAGAGAGAGAGAGAGAGATGCACAGCAACAACAATAACTAACTACTGTATAATAACAGTCGGCAGCCATAGTCCATGGAAACCCTATAACAGCAGCAGGGACGTAACCATAGCAACCATAGGGACGTAACCATAGCAACCATAGGGACGTAACCATAGCAACCATAGGGACGTAACCATAGCAATGCTCATAAATCTACAGCCGAACACATTTAACGAGGTGCTGCATGACAGGTAGACACCACCGATGGGTGCGTGCGTGTGTGTGTGTGTGTGTGTGTGTGTGTGTGTACATGTGTGTGTGTGTGTGTACGTGTGTGTGTACGTGTGTACGTGTGTGTGTGTGTACGTGTGTGTGTGTGTGTGTGTGCGTGTGTACGTGTGTGTACGTGCGTGCGTGTCAGAGAACGTAAGTGTGTGTCCCAGTGAAAGCCAGTGGGAGATTATTAGATCAGGGGGGCTACCAAGATGACAGGTTTATGAGGCATAAGAACATGACATCATCGGCCTCCCATTCCTCTAAGCCAGTCAGAGCAAAGAGCTGCGGTGGGTGTGGCACGGCCCCTGCAGGCAACCATGTCCGATATACCATTTACAGTAAGCAGTTATGCCTAAAGACACATGTGGAAAACACTACGTGTACAGTGGATCAGCTATTTCTGCAGAATATTCAGTCTATTTTTGTATTTGGTGTTGCCCATTATGATACAACTATAGAGAATAATCAATTGGATAAATATGATTCGAAGTGGAACGTGTTCCTCAGTCATGTTGCAGGTCCTTGATGTGAACCATGGTCAGGCGATGCTCTTTTGATTGTTTACTGTATTAGTATACATATGATACGGTTGATGATGCTGCGCGTTTGGTCGTGTAAACTAATTTAAACTTTTAATTTGATTTATTTGTATTTTTATTTTTGTTTATCTTGTCTATCCTTGTTTTATATTATGTTTCTGTGTTCATACATAATGTCCATGCATACGTATTCTGTTGTTGTTGCTTGTGTTGCGTTTTTTTCTGTTTTCTGTATTTGTAAAAAAATCCAAATAAAGTACTGATCATAAAAAAAATGATATAACTATAGAGGATTTGGTAATGACATGAAAAGAATATATAATGAACCAGTAAGACGCCCTGAGGGCGAGCTGGAACAACAGAGCCTCTTAATACGGCACAGTTGAGAAGCAGGAGTCAAACTATTAATCTGGTGTCAGATGTAGATTTATGTATGCAGATGTAGGTGATGATCAGGGGATCGGAGGATTGGAGTTTCCTCATGCAACGATCCCACCACACGCTCATCAAGGAACAGGCCAGTTTCAAGGACGCCCAGATGCTAGTCAGCACACACCAGGCTGAGGAAAGCCTCAACTGAGCAAAACTTGCCAGATTGCCCACGCCAAAGGTCAGGCTACAGGCAGCAGACAATTGCACGAGTCTCTCCGATCCGAGTCCAGTAGCAAGTCATTTGGTCCAAGTCTCAAGCAAGTCTCAAGTTTTTCTGTTGTGGGCAAGTCAAGTCAAGTCGAGTCTCAAGTTTTTACCCTCAAGTCCAAGTCGAGTTGCAAGTCGTCAAATCAATGACTCGAGTCGGACTCGAGTCGAGTCATCGAGTCTCGAGTCCAATACTCTGACAGGCAGTCAACGCGGGTCCTGGCCTGGGGCACAGTCAAGTCAAGCCAGATGATGCCGTGGGCATGGCCAACATCTTACACGTGGCCACTGGCCAAGGGTGCGCGAGTCATGCTCCGCCAAAATCTTTGGGAGGATGCGGGCTTGACCTCCATATATGGAGCTGGCCAGGTGATGATCCAGTCACCTCCATGTATGGAGGTGACTGGATCTCCATGTATGGCTATCCAGGGTTTGATGAGGTCAGCGTCGTGATCTTCATATATGGAGATGGCCGTATATGGAGCTGTGGAGAGGGCCATATATGGAGCGTGACGGATGAACTGACTGACAGGTTTTGCAGGTTTTCATAGTAAACGGGCGACCTACGGCCACAATAATACGGTGCCTGTAGGAAGTGGATGTGCTGTCATGACACATGCACCATTTGGCCCGACAGCCAGATGTCATCTTGTGCACTAATTGCTTTTGCATCACGGTGTGGTAGCCCCAGGTGTGCAGCGCTCTGTCACACGGTGCTTCAGGATCACTTATTCTGTAAGGAAACTCCTTGTAATTACCTCACTATAAAAACCCAGGGACCTGGAATGGAAAAAAACATGCCGCGGCACAAGCGTGTCATGACCTGACAAATGCACGAGTCAGCATGACACCTGATTAATTGTATGTGTGTGTGCGTGTGTGTGCGTGTGTGTGCGCACGCGCGTGTGTGTGTGTACGTGCTGGCGCATGTGTGTGTGTTCTGACCTGTTGTTCCATCAACAGTCGACATTTGTCCGCTTCCTCTTGGTACTTCTGATGGACTTTGTCCCATTCCGTTTGGTAGAAGCTCCTCAGCCTGGGAGAAAGACAAAGAGATGAAGACACAGGTCACAGTCGGTCCGTACTGTACATTTTGGGCGGGAACCCCTTTAGGTGTTAGCATTATGTTATGCTTTAGCTATTGAAAAATAGCAGATCTACAAGCTCATAGCGCGCCACTACGAGCTTGTAGGTCTGCTATTTTTAACCACTTTAACCCTATACACTCAATTGACGGGGTACCCCAGGGCTCTATACTTGGTCCGCTCCGCTCCCATTTAATTTACCTCTACAACAAATATCTTATAGCCGAAAATAACAAATGGCTCGCTATTTCCACCGAATGTCCACTGCAGAATAGGTATGCTATATACGGTTCATGTGCTTAACAAAATAGAAGCTTCATTAATTTAGTTTTTCTCATCCCCCCCCAAATAATATTTATATATAGAATCTCCTTCCTCAACAGTTTCGGGACACTGGCTAATCCAATGATTGCATCGTGTACTCTGAACCCTTGTAAAATAAAACATTAAACCCTAGAGACTTCATTGTCCCCAAGGGGAACCTCCTTTCTGCACAGCACTGTACCCGTAACTGTAGGCTAGAAATGACGCGTAGATTTTCCGATTTCGCTGCATCTGCGCAACGCTGTCATGATAGGGCCTTCGTTTATGAAAAACAACAACAACAAAAAAAACACAAAACATACAAAAGGTCAAATATGGACATGCAAAGGAAAAAACAGGAAGCAGAGCTGGAGGTAGCAGAGACTAAAATGTTGAGGTTCTCTCTGGGAGTAACACGGATGGATAGGAGCAGGAACGAGTACATCAGAGAGAGGGACAGCGCATGTTAGATGTTTTGGAGATAAAGGCCAGACTGGGATGGTTTGGTCACGTACAGAGGAGGGATAGTGAGTATATCGGTAGAAGGGCGATGTTGAGGTTGGAAGTGGAACGGCCAGGCAGGATCAGGCCTAGAGCGAAGACCAAAGAGGAGATTTATGGATGTAGTGAAAGAGGACATGAAGTTAGTTGGTGTGAGAGAAGAGGAGGCAGAGATGACAGGGTGAGATGGAGGCAGATGATTCGCCCTGGCGACCGCTGAAGGGAAAGAAGAAGAAGAAAGTTTCTTCCCGACAGGCGAGCATATATCTCGGCGTGACAGAAAAGCGAATAAATCATCCGTCAAGTCAGTCGGGTGGTGTTGCTCAAGGGCACATGGGGGGGGAAGGGGGAGTGTCTCACCTGTCCTCCAGCTGTGCCAGTTCCTCCTTGTGGTGCTCTTCCAGCTTCTTGACAGCCTCCTCCAGGTTGAAGCGCACCTCCTCCTTCTCCTTCTGCAGCCGCTCGCAGCACTGGGACGACGCAGCTGTGGAGAGAGAGAGAGAGAGAGAGGAGACAGGACAGAGCGTTTTAGTCTGGGTCCTGTAGGGCAGGGGTCCTTGAGGGAGTTCCAGGGGGTCCCCAGCTTAAATGATGGTTAGGAACCAAAACACCCACATAGTAATGCAGCATATTAACCCCTCACTGAGCATAGCATGAACACGCTCGAGTATATCTGACTGAACTAACTCCGCAAGCTACACATCAAATGGATCCTTAATTACACTACAGGTCCATTAGATTACATTTGTACATTCTCTGAGTTAAATTCATATATTTCGACAACTTGACACTCGGCTTGTACTTTATCTCAGGCACAACAACACGCTGACACTCTTTCAGACCTTAATGTCGTGTACAGAGCTGCTGCTTTGTGGATCTAAGGAAGTGCTAACACCTATGGGTCTAACCTTATATATGTGCACCTGTCTAACCTCAAGTCAAGTACATACTGTTCTATTTTTCTTCTTGCTCTTCCTCCCCCCCCTATCTTCTTTTAATTTTCTCTGCCTGAAAAAACAACAAAAACGCTGGAGCTCGCACAAAAACGAATTTAACGCACGTCTTTACACCTGTGTAAACGTGTGATGTGACAACAAAGTTGATTCTATATTTCGGATTCAGAAATGAACACCGGAGGCTGTTACTGACTATATACAAGCAGTGGAAAACTGACATTTTGCACCCACATGTAAGGTTTATAGATACATAAGCAGCGGGCACGTTAACAATAACATGTGCCACACACCAAAACAACAGAGTGTGAGGTGCTGTGGTTCTCATTGGTTTCAGTGTCTCTCCATGGGAGCCTCAGCCATCAGTGCTCACAGTTTGAGATCACTCTCACTATAGCACTCTGAGCACTCAGAGCTTAAGACTAAGCTATGAAAAGCCCAAGCATTCGTGGAAGTACAAACATCACATTTTTCATAGAAATCAGTCGCAAATAAATAGTCAGCTAGAGATACATGTATGTGTATATATATATATATATACACACAGCAGCAATACCACATTTTGAATATGCGTGGGAGAGAGCCCGAGTCTTTCCAGAGGGATTAGAGTACCGGGAGGTGTTTGGGAAATGCTTATTTATTACTTATCATCATAAGTCAGTGTAAGGTCGGGACTCGGGTGTACTCTAGTAACTCTACTGTCTCTAAGGCAGGCAGACAGTGGCCCGCTGAATAAATATTAGTTTTAAATCAACGGTGTTGAGTTCAAACAGAGATAATGCAGCTGACATATCGAGCTGTCAACGCAACAGATAAGAATACACGCCTGGAACAGCCCGTCGGTGCTCCGACAGGTAAACGAACAGCAGGTCTCGTCTCCTCCGCGTTCTGTTCTGTGTACGAGCGCGCACGTGGGACACGCACACGCGAACACACATAATGTCCTTCCAACATTCCCTGGCAACCGCATTCCAGTGTAATTGCTCTTACGGCAGACGCGCGATCCGATCCTGCCCTAAAACATCTGCAAGTCAAACCCGGAGATATGCGGTCGCTGACTGTTGCCTAACCCTCCTCTCTTTCACCCGGGCTTCCTTTTTTTTCCTTCCCCCCCTTTTGATCTGAATATTCCGGTTTATGATGGTGGCGGTTATGAAACGCTGTGGGAAAACATCTCCATCAAGTGTAAAATCTCTTCATTCACTGTTAATCAGCATGACTTAACCACTTAAACGCTGTATGCAGTACCGGGGGCTGCCCCCGGGCTCTATACTTATAACCTACAAGCTCACAACGCGTTGCCACGTAAACAATGGAGGTGGATGTTGTAAGACTCTAGTCTAGGTGACTGAAACGGCCGCACCACAATTTACAATTTAGGCATTTAGCAGACGCTCTTAATCCAGAGCGATTTACATTAGGCAAGAACAAAGGCATGGGAATACATCACATATATAAAATGCATTTATCATGAAACATGCGTAAGCTAAGAACGTAACTAGAACATATCTATATAATGACACTATACATATAAACTATACATATATACTATACTATGCTATACATATATACTATGATGTGCTATGACTACATACAATGCAATTATTGTGCTGTCTACATGACATGCTATAAGTCTGTTTCAAATGCTATCTAAGTCTAAAAGTGCTATCTAAGGGGGTAGGATAAGTGCTATGGGCCATGATGGAGTCTGAAAAGGTGGGTCTTCACACCACTACACACAACACTATAATATATATTAAATATATAATATATTATTATTATAGTTAAATGGTAAATGGTGCATTTACATTCACCCATTCACACACACATTCATACACCGATTGCGGCGGAAGTCATGCAAGGTACCAACCGGCACATCGGGAGCAATTTGGGTTTCAGTGTCGTCTTGCCCAAGGACACTTCGACATGTAAACAGTAGGAGCAGGGATTCGAACCGCCGACCCATGGACCATTGGACGATACTATATATTATAGTTAATCTGGGCACATAAGAAAAAGTCAGGAGGAAAAATGTATAATAAAAAGCCTTCAGTTGATAAAGTTTAAAGAGTTTCAACTAAAAAGGTCCACCGAGCTATATTTTGATGTAGTAAGTTCCAGATATATCCTCCACCTACTACTCAAACTCTTTGAGACTGCATGTGAACATGATTTATATATATCTCCAAAAGCATGCTGGATCGGGTCATTAACTTGGACCTCGGCGCTCTGCATGAAGTTCAGTTCCCTCACACTTGAACCCCGTGAACACGGGTGGCTGCCATACTAATAAAAAAAGATCCCAGAAAGCCCACAACGCAGTGCTGTAACGACTGGGTGCAGTGGAGAGACAGCTGGATGGAGGCCGCTGCCATTGGTCTGTCTGGGCGCCTTGTCACCACGGTGATAATGACATAAGGACGACAGCTGTGACCAACTAACACACAGGCCTGCTCTCCATTAGAGACCGGATAACAGGATCTCCCTGTGTGTGTGTGTGTGTGTGTGTGTGTGTGTGTGTGTCTGTGTGTGTGTACACAGCAGGTGTGTGACAGGTGGTCTTCTGAGGTAATGACATCATGTACTGACCCCCCCCCCCACTCTACTCTTGACAAAAGGCCTGCAAAAACATCAGGCCTGTTGCAGGGACAAGAGAGAAAGACCCCACGTAAAATCACATATATTTAGTTATATGATGAATAGCGCAAATATATGCGATCCACAAGCTCACGGCGCGTCGCTTTGTGACCCGTTTGTGACACGCCGTGAGCTTGTGGATCGCCTATTTGCGCCGTTTACTCCTCAGCTTGGACAGTGCACCTCCTAGGCTGTTAACCCATTTTGACCTGAGATCAGATTCTAAAAATGTCTTCTACATCCTGACATCCTGTTTTCTGAAAAAGCTATGTTTCTATGTCAGTCGTTCTTCGATTTTTCAAAAATATCAGACCTACAAGCTCATAGCGCGCCACTCGGTGGCGCGCTATGAGCTTGTAGATCTGCTATTTTTCAATAGCTAAAGCATTATCATAATGCTAACATCAAAAGGGGTTCCCGCCCAAAATGGGGTTTACCAAACTCACTGTGGACCTAGCCTCCCACCACCCTCCTCGCACTCCCACAGGGACCCTTCCTCTTGTCAGGGGAACCCCGGTTATAGCTCATTTCTACTCTGCGACAAAAAAATCCCCCAGTTGACTTGGGATTGGGTGGTCAACGGGTGATGTTGCCACAACCCCCATGCAGTCATGTATAAGTAAATTGGCCCTGGCTAGGTGGGGGGATCAGGTTTAGGGCTCCCAATGTTGACACGTAGTACTCCCGGGGGACAACAGCGTAATAACGAGTTCACTTCAAACTGTGACAAGAGGCATTTTCAGCTAGCTGACTGACAAGAGTCGTCTAATGAAGTCACACCAGGTATAAATGAGCCCCAGACGCGAGTCGCTACACATGCTCAGCATACAGCTGCACCGGAACCTGAAGCCTTTAGGCCAACATTCTGTGGGGGGAGAAAAAAACTGATTTACAAGCTCACAACGTGTCACAACGGAGCGCGCTGCGGGCTTGTCGAATGGTTCTTTTCGGCGAAGAGATTTGGTGTAAAGGGACAAAGAAGACAGACAGACAGACCCCTGGGGGACCCCGCCCGGTCAGTGAAGTGTAATGGGTTTAAGTGGTTGAAACACAACAGGACTGTTGCCCTTTGGGGACACGTTAGGAAACCCATTTACACTCTAGACACCATTTTAATGAACAGATCCATCCGGTTCTGCGGCTGCGACAGCACGGCAGGGTTGTCATACAATAACTCTACCGTGTGAAACCTGACGTTCAAACTCAACTAACCACCAACCCATTACTGCTCATTGTGAAAAGGAACGCGTCTTTCTCGTTGTAAAGTATGCACCTTTAACACACACAGTTCTCTTCTCAGTGTGTGTGTGTGTGTGTGTGTGTGTGTGTGTGTGTGTGTGTGTGTGTGTGTGTGTGTGTGTGTGTGTGTGTGTGTGCGCGTGCTGACAGTACAGATCCGTACATTGCAGACATTCCGCAGCCCGGTGTGTAAAGAGACAAGCCAAAGGTCAAACGCTCAGTAAAAGGAACTATTATAGTCGCCGGCTGCTTCACACTGCAGGGAAGGTGCAGTTGAGTTAGAAAGTGTTCACAAACGTGTGATTGCAAGAGTGAGAAGCCAAGGGTGTGTGTGTGTGTGTGTGTGTGAGAGAGAGAGAAAGTGTGTGTGTGTGAGAGAGAGAAAGTGTGTGTGTGTGTGTGTGTGTGTGAGAGAGAGAAAGTGTGTGTGTGTGAGAGAGAGAAAGTGTGAGAGAGCGCAGGATATAGTGATTTATGAGTATTTATGGAAACCAAGAAAAACCTGCAATTTAAGGCAGTTTTCTCTGCGCAGGGGCGCACGCGCATGTGCCCCCGTTGGTGTGTGTGTGTGTGTGTGTGTGAGAGAGAGAGATAGTGTGTGTGTGTGCGCTCGCACAGCGTGTGCGTGCACGCCATACAAGACTCATGTGAATATCATGTAGGTGTAATGTCTGTGTGCATACCATAGAGCATGTTTATATGCAAGGCTTCATGTTTTTACACGACTGTACGATCTGACCGTTATGACCTCGGTAGCCCGCACGATCTGACCGTTATGACCTCGGTAGACTGTACGATCTGACCGTTATGACCTCGGTAGACTGTACGATCTGACCGTTATGACCTCGGTAGACTGTACGATCTGACCGTTATGACCTCGGTAGACTGTACGATCTGACCGTTATGACCTCGGTAGCCCGCAGGCTAAACCATCACGACTGTACGATCTGACCGTTATGACCTCGGTAGACTGTACGATCTGACCGTTATGACCTCGGTAGCCCGCAGGCTAAACCATCACGACTGTACGATCTGACCGTTATGACCTCGGTAGCCCGCAGGCTAAACCATCACGACTGTACGATCTGACCGTTATGACCTCGGTAGCCCGCAGGCTAAACCATCACGACTGTACGATCTGACCGTTATGACCTCGGTAGCCCGCAGGCTAAACCATCACACGACTGTACGATCTGACCGTTATGACCTCGGTAGCCCGCAGGCTAAACCATCACACGACTGTACGATCTGACCGTTATGACCTCGGTAGCCCGCAGGCTAAACCATCACGGCATTATGTTCCGTCTGTCTGGCAAGGCTGTGGTCTATGTGACACATGGTCCCCTCTAAGGCAAACAGAGAACACTCACAGCAACCAGGCATATAACTGGCTTTACTCAGCATCAGCCTACACTATGGGTCAGTTATGATTCATGACAGCTTTTAATACATTGCTTCTTTATACTGTACATTTTTAATATCCAAGTACCACAGCTGCATGCATTATACACTTCTATTCAAAATGGGATATGAATCCCATATGAAGTGCATTTCTATGCTACTATGCTTGTATGCACGAAACCAACGGCAGAGAGAGAGGACATAAGAAAAGACGAGGGTTGTTTTTGAACGCAGGACCTCGTGCCGTCTAGGTGCATAAAGACCTAACTGGCTGAGCCACCACGCACCTCCAGTTCATTCACTTTAAGAAAAAGATAGTAGATCATTCAAAACTCTATAACACATTTTGTGCCCAAGACGTCTGTGGACGTCTTTGGTATTACCGCACGGGCAGAGCCCAAGACGTCTGTGGACGTCTTTAAAAAAAAATCAAAACAATGATTTTTTTTTTTAATACGTGGTGCCAAAGTTTGTGTTTTCGCCATTGAGAATGCATTTGGCGTTTAAATTAAATAACTCAGAAACTATAAAACATTTCAAAGTAAAAAGTTCCAGCATGTGTCTCCGCAGTCAGCTGAATTATAAAAAATGTGAATGGATTTTCTAGGTGAAAGTGATTTTTGGGCAGTTTTGCGTGGGCTCTCAATTAAGAAAGGCATGGTATTACATACAGATTTAGAAACAACCAGCGATGATGGAATACAACTTTCTGTCGTTCCGGTTCCATGTTTTTTGGAATGAACAACACGTATAATTATATATTAAGAGGTAATGGGACGCGTCTCCTCTCTCATGCTTCCTCATAAACACATCCTCTGAGGACACTGAAACTCACTCTCTGAGTGACGGTTACATTCTGTGCTGTCAATCAATCATCTCACAATAATTGTTAGACCGCAAGCACAGAGCCATGCAGGAACCGAAACTGTGTCGCAACCGTTCTAATCGTATTGTTGTTATTATTTTAATAACATGTTACGTTAAGTTATGTTATGTTACTGTACCATAAACTGTAACCGTTCAGGGAAACAATTATCTGTGTTTCCAATGGATTCAATGCAGTAATTATTTATTTAGTCACAAGCTTTTAATAAAACGTTTTATTGGTTAAATTAAAATTAAACCCACCTACTGTAGATTGGATATTTTTGCTACTTTGTGTGACACTGTAGATTGGATTATTACATCAGCCCTACATACATTTCGGCCATTTGGAAAATAGCTGATCTACAAAGTCACAAGGCATTTTGAGCTTGTAGATCGTCTATTTTCAAACGATTTTTGTACATTTTAATTTTGAAATGGGACATTCTGCACAATGAGTACTTTTACTTTTGGTACTTTAAGTATACATTTTCATGCCAATACTTTTGTACTTTTTACTAAATTACATTTTGAATTCAGGACTTTTACTTGTAACAAAGTAAGTGTTTCTATACTGCAGTATTGATACTTTTACTGAAGTACAAAATGTGAGTACTTTTGCCAACACTGATAATATGCTATTTCTATGTTACATGTTATGTAAA